>NW_026067974.1:7885166-7893103 GCF_014885135.2 Alexandromys fortis | reverse complement strand
AAAAAAAAAAAAAAAAAAAAAAAAGACAAACAAATTGAAGATACGAGAGGAGATACAGGGTGGGCAGTTATCTCAGAACTCTGAACTCATGGCTACACAGAGAAACCCTGTCTCAAAAAGCCACCCCCCCAAAGAGAAGAGATACGCTAAAGCACTAAATATGGAAAACTCGAGTAATCGTGTATTATTGCAAACCTCCAGGGAACTCCTAGGAAACCTCCAGGAAGAAGGCCTGGGTGCTGCAGCCTGTGAACGTGCTTGCCCTGCATGCATAGATCCCTGGGTTCCACCCCTAATACCACAAACCAAAGGAAACCCCAAAGATGTTACTTTGCCGTATTTTAAAGTTTGTGGTCATGGTAATTCAGTAAGACATTAAGTTGGGCTAAGGGATGGGGGCTATAATATAAGAACAAGGCTGGAGGCTAAGAACATGGCTTAGTTGATAGCGCGTACCTGTACCTAGCATGCACATGGCCTGGGAACAGTCTTCAATACCTCATCAACCTGGCACAATGGTGCACACCTGTAATCTCAGCACTCACTCAGGGCTAGAGGATCAGATCAGTTCAAGGCCATTCCCAGTTACAAAGAGAACTTGAGGCTAGGCAGGGTTACCTGAGACTTCAAAACACCAAAACAGGTGGGAGGGGCTGGAGAAGAAGTGGCTCAGCGGATAAGTGCTTGCTGCTTTCAGAGGACCTGAGTCTGATTCTCAGCCCTCAGGTTGGGCATCCCACAACTGCCTGGAACGCCAGCTCCAGGAGTTTCAGCGGGGAGGTACCTGGGCCTTGCTGAAGTTCAGTGAAGCAAGTCTACTTCCTCTCAGAAGAATGGGATCTGGGGCCAGGCACACATGTGATGCTTCCAGGGCTTCTGACAGCCTCACACAAACATACATGCACGAGTGAGAAAAAAAAAAAAAATTCTAGAGTTTCAAAAATAGAACCACCGGGCAGGCGAGCTGTAAATCCCGGTTGGGAGGTGGGAGAGGAAGAAGAGGAAGAAAGTCAGGCCTTTGAGAAGAGGGCAGAAAGGTATCAACAAGGAAGATTGACAAGCCAGCTGCACAGCAAACAGATGCACGACAGAAGGGGCATTCAGAGAACAAGTTAGAAGCCCAGAGAGTTTGCTTAAACTCTGAAACTGGGCAGTGGTGGTGCACACCTTTAATCCCAGCACTTGGGAGGCAGATGCAGGTGGATCTCTGTGAGTTCAAGACCAGCCTGGTCTCTAAGAGCTAGTTCCAGGACAGCTAGAACTGTTACACAGAGAAACCCTGCCTCAAAAAGAGAGAGAGAGGGAGGGAGGGGGAGAGGGGGTAGTTTTTATTTTCTTTTTTGACATAGGGTCTCGTTATATACAGCCCTGGCTGGCCTTTGTAGACCAGGTTAGCCTCTAAAATCACAGAGTTCGACCTGCCTCCCAAGTGCTGGGACTAAAGGCATGTACAACCAAGGGAGGCTTTTTCATTTCTTCCTTTGTTTTTTATTTATGTATTTTATGTATATGATGCTCTATTTGCATAAACACCCGCAGGCCAGAAGGGGCATCAGATGCCTTTAGAGATGGCCGTGAGTCACCATGTGGTTGTTGGGTAATGAACTCAGGGCCTCTGGAAAAGCTGTAGGTGCTCTTAATCTCGGAGTCATCTCTCCAGTCCCTCATGTTTTTTTGTTTTTTTTTTTTTTTTTTTTTCCCCCGAGACAGGGTTTTTCTGTAGCTTTAGTGCCTGTCCTGGAACTCCCCCCCCCCTTTTTTTTTGAGACAGGGTTTCTCTGTGTAACAGTTCTAGCTGTCCTGGAACTAGCTCTTATAGACGAGGCTGGTCTTGAACTCACAGAGATCCACGTGCATCTGCCTCCCAAGTGCTGGGATTAAAGGTGTGCACCACCACTGCCTGGCCCAAATCTGTTTCTAAATTACTGCTTGAAAGATTTTATTTTATTTCTTAAGGTTTGTTTGTTTTATATTCAGTGTTCTTCTTGCATGTATCCCTGAAGGCCAGAAGAGGGCACCAAATCTCATTACAGATTTTTGTGAGCGCATGAGGCTGCTGGGAATTGAACTCAGGACCTTTGGAAGAGCAGGCAAAGCTCTTAACCACTGAGCCATCTCCAGCCGGAAAGCTTTTATTTTTATGCGTGCGTGCATGCGTGTGTGTTTCCTGGAACTAGGATTAGAGTTGGCAGGTATTTCTTAGTTGCCTGGCTGTGGGTGCTGGGAACTCGAGCCCTCTACAGAGCAGCAAGTGCTCTTAACCACTGCACCACCTCTCTAGCTTGTGTTTCTAAATCCTTATCAAGAAGACTAGAACCCAAAAGAGGGGACCTCAGATTCCCTGGTCACACTGCCTCAGTCTCCAGAAGGCTGGGCATACAAACCTGGCTCTCCTTGGTAGTGTTAGAGAACACATTCCTCAGTGTTCGTGTGACTGCCAGGCTTTTTAACCTCTTTCCTGTCTGTACAAAGCTGTGGAGTTTAGGTTACATCATTAATCCCTTTCCCAAAGTAGCTCTCAGAACTGGCACATACTCTGTATTTGATTCCAGACCATTTGATGGGCTAAAAGTTATGCCCACAGTTCCTTCACGTTTTCTCCCTCGACTTAGTATCAGACATAGGGCTTAACAAAAGGCATATTGGGTTTTTGTGGGACCAGTTAATCGTGCTAGGAACCCTTTTGTCTGGCTGAACAGATCTACAGGCACCACCTTAATCCTTTCAAATTTCACTTTAAAAGGGTGTGATAACCACACCTTGGATTTAGTCTTTGCCCTAAAGCCGTGTGGTAGACTGCAGAAATGGCCTCTGATTCCTCAGCTCCCTCCTCCCCAAGCACACACGCCCCTCTGCATTATGGTTGGGGCAGAGCTCACAGGACTTGAAGTCTGTCTCACTTTACTCGGAGTTAGCCCGGTGACTTGTTCTCCATTAGCTAAGCGATAAAGGGAGAAATTTGGCAGGGCTTGTGGGGCTGGGCATGCAGTGTGCTTGCCCAGTAGAGGGGAACCCCTAGCACCGGGAGTGGGGTGCCCTCTCCTGCTGACCTCTCAAACCCTTGTGTTGTGTAGACACCTCTGAAAGATGGGGGACTAGATGGAGCAGCCATGAGGGATTCCAGCTGAGGCTTCCTCAGGCTATTCTGCCATGAAATGCATGGCTGAGACCTTTAGGGCATTCAGACTCAGCCCCAGCCCAGTTAGCCCAAACCAAAAGCATTACAATCACAAGGACAGGGACTTATTTCAGGTCACAGTTTTAGGGTAGTTATGTTGCCAAAACTAATTGGTACAAGTGAGGTACTATGGTTTAGGTCCATATGGTTTAAAGGTGTGTACCCCAAGAGTTCATGTTTGGAGGTGGGCATTGTGGTTCAAGGTAGATTATAGAATCCCAGTACTTGGCGGCGGCGGGAGGGGGGGGCAGGGGTTGCGGTGGGAGCAGGGGAGTTTTTGGTAGAACTCTGTGTTCTGGCTAGCCTGGGCTACACAGTGAAACCCTGTCTCAAAAAAAAGAAAGAAAGAAAGAAAGAAAGAAAGAAAGAAAGAAAGAAAGAAAGAAAGAAAGAAAGAGGAAGAAAGAAAAAGAAAAAAGAAAGCAAAACAGACAGAAACAGAAGGAAAGGAAGAGAGAAAAACAAGTCGGACATGGTGATGCACACCTTTAACTCCAGCACTCAGTAGGCAGAGGCAGGTGGGTCTCTGAATTTGAGGCCAGCCTGGTCTACAAAGCAAGTTCTGGAATAGCCAGGGCTACACGGAGAAATCCTGTCTCAAAAACAAACAAACAAACAAACAGAAAAAGAGTTCAAAGTCTTCCTGTTCTCTTCTTTTGAGATAGTCTCACTATATATCCCTGGCCACACCTCAATTGGGAAATTAGCATTCAAATACTTGAGCCTGTGGAGGAGATTCTCACTCAAACCGCCTAGGACTAAACGGTAATACTAAATTTGAGTTGTTTTATGATATTTTGTTTATGTCAATTTGCTGGCATTATCTAAACAATCTGTGCTTCCAATTCCTTACTTTGGGAAGAGAGAATTTGGCTTTTCAGCCCTGAAAGTCTCCAGATCGTTAACGTCTGTGGATCACAGCTGCAGACAGGACCAAGCGTGTTTAACAACACACTGGCAATCCTCACTGTGTTGCCTAGGCTGGCCTTGAACTCTGGGGCTCGAGCAATCTTCCCCTTCAACATTCTGAAGTGCTGGGACTAAAGATGTGTGCTCTGAGCCCAGTGGTCTCTTCCTTTTTAATCAGCTGATTCAAATCTCATCCTGATATTGATCAAGGTGCTTTCATGAAGATTTTACCAGAGGCTGTGTGAGGTCTGTGCTGAAGCTTTCCTATCTATTTCCTAAGTGTCTGAGTCCCAGGAATCTCCTTTGTCTTTTGTTCTAAGACGAGACGGGGGAGGGGGGGGTTGATCGCTCATCCATTGTAAATGAACTTAATGAGAGACAGAGTGGCAATCATAGAATCTGCCATGTGTCAGAGACCGTGGTCAATTAGAAACAGCCCTGGGCCAATTAATGACTTTGTCTCTGACCCAGTGTTTGATCCTTGAGTTGTTCCAGTCTCTATCCATGACCCCCTTAGCCCTTTGGCCTGGCTGGGGTAAGTATGACTGCTCCCTGTGATCTTATTTCTGTCTGCGTGGGTGATCTGCAGACTGGACCGTGCTCATATGTCAGGCCCAGCAAGTGTGCTCTGTGGTGGAGGAGAACTTCCTCTTCATTGAGGAGCCGGACACTGAGGTGCTGTAGGATGTTACAGGATGACCCAAGAATGACAGAATTCAAAGGCTGATAGGTGCTTGTCTTTTTTTCTCCAGCTTCCAGTAAGGGAAGGGGTGGGTCCCGAGGAATAGGAAATTTCTCTATTGCATATGATTTCATGCAAGTCCTAGGCTTTCATTCATAAGCCTTCGCCATGGGAAACAGCAAGGAAGGAGACATCCTGGTGATGAGGAAGACCAGCCCCAGCCAATGACAAGCTGTGAATTTGTCTTTCAAAGGCACCTGGCTTTATGAAGCCCTGGATGATCTGAACACAAACACTGGCCGAGCCAGCTCCCCAGCCCCCACTTCTTTGTTTGAGACAGTGTTGCTCTGTCCTCATCTTCTCATGTGGATGAACCTGAACAGTGGGCAGTTTGTTCCTCTGGTGACTTTGCTGCTCCCAGACCTGGGGTCTCACAACGGTACACCAGGTACCCATCCATAGCCTGTGTTGTCAAATACCCGAAGGCTCAGAATGATGTTCGTTTGGATGAAAAGCTTTGTGAGGGCCATAATGTGTTCCATTCAGCCTCTGAATCAAAGATCTTGTTGTGTGGCTGCCTCTACTCTCCATCTGCTTTGTGTCTTTGCTCTTCAGGTTACCTTGAGTGCACAATGTATTTCTTGTGACAAAAGTTTAATCTGCCCCCCTCAGAGAGTGTTAACTTGTTTGTTCTGATAAGGCCTCGCCTGAAAAATCCTTAATGTTCAACCAGTCTGACCTTAATGTTCAACCTGTTTGCTTAAGACTTAGCTATATATACTCCCATGTCCTCTGCTTCTTTCCCTTTGACAGATAATCTAGGCACTCACATCACATCAGTACCTCCCAAAGACAGAACTGTTCAAAATAGACACTAGTCTTCTGCTTTTCCAATATGGCCATACAAACTGTTGGGGGGTAAGACAGTGGATAAAGGGCTGCTTCCATCGATGAGAAGAGTCAGGGTTAAAAAGAAGAAGGAGGAGGAGCAGGAGGAAGAGGAAGAGGAAGAGGAGGAAGAAGACGAGGAGGAAGAGGGAGAAGAAGAAGAAGAAAACAAGAAGAGGAGGAGGAAGTTGTGTGGTGGTGGTGCACTCCTTAAATTCCAGCTCTCAGGAGGCAGAGACAGGTGGATCTCTGAGTTCGAGGCCAGCCTGGTCTACAAAGTGCATTCCAGGACATCAGGGCATCCAGAGACATTACACAGAGAAACCCTGTCTCAAAGAAAAGGTGTCATATAGCACAGCAATAGAAACAAGGACAAAAATCATCTGATATCTTGACAATGTAGAAAAGGCCCTTGATAGCGTTTACAACCTCTTCAGGATAAAAGCACCAAAGAAACCAGAAATGGAAGCTACATACCTCAGCACCAGAAGTCTATAGCTGGATATATGTATCCAGCATCCTGAATGAGAAAGATAGAAAACCATTCTTAGGTATTTTGTTAAGCCAAATCTCTCTATCAACACAAATAATTCCAATTAAACCAAATTAAAGGCACCCATGTTTAATGCAATATTCCCGGGTGGCCCCAGGAAAACATGGAGAGGGAAAGAGAGAAAAGGGGAGACCATGCAAAACCCGGAGACCATGTGTGTTCATTCTCTGGCGGGCAGTTTAAATAGCCTGTGGTAGTGGTCCCACCTTTCCTGGGAAGGGGTTACCGTTTGGCGGTCTTTCTTTCTTTCTTTCTTTCTTTCTTTCTTTCTTTCTTTCTTTCTTTCTTTTTTAGATATTTATTATGTATACAATATTCTGTCTGTGTGTATATCTGCAGGCCAGAAGAGGGCACCAGACCTCATTACAGATGGTTATGAGCCACCATGTGGTTGTCAGGAACTGAACTCAGGACCTTTGGAAGAGCAGGCAATGCTCTTAACCACTGAGCCATCTCTCCAGCCCTTGGCAGGCTTTCTTGACCCTCCCTGGGGAAGGGTCACTGTTTGGTGGGCTTTAGACTGAGGCAACTTCCAGGGGAGGGAGCTTATTTCAGGAGCTGGGGTGAAGTTCCCAGCCAAACAATCCAGACTTTTTGTACAAAGGGGTGTTAGGGAAGTGAGGTGATGCTTTTGACCAAGCATTCCAGGCTTTTTGGATAAAGGGGTGCCAGTGAGCTGAGGTGAAGCCCCTCAACAAAACATTTTAGATTCCTTGGGTAAAGGGGTGTTGGCTCAAGTCTGGATGCTTCCTGCGGGCATGGGACGATGTGGGAGAGGGGAGATCTGGGAGTTGGTGGGCTCATGCTCAGTGAGAGGTGTGGCTGGTACTGTCATCCTGGAGTCCTCAGGCAGCTGTTTCTTGAGGGAGATGAGAAGGCTGGTGGCTAGGAGAAAAAAATGTATTGTTATTATTGGCTCTATGAATGGGGCTAGCCATGGGAAGTCATTAACTGCCAGAAGGAATGGGACAGAGCAGTGCCCTGGTTGTACAGGGAGGCTTGGGTTATAAGTGGGACACAATAGCAGAGAAAACCAGATTTTAGTTGGCAGGTGTGTTGCGGGAGGTCCTTCCACCCCTCCAACCAATAGCTGCTGAGATACCAGCCCACTGGGGCGTGGTCTCTCTCCCTTTAAAAAAGCGGCTACTTCCTCCGCTCGCTCTCTTCACTTCCTGCTCCTCCGGTGACTAGACTCCCTTCCTGGTTGCGCAGAGGGCTGTTGTCTGGGACGATGATCTGTAAGTTTTTTCCTCTTTAAATAAATAACACCCTATTAATCATAATTCCAAACTGGTGTGGCATTGTTTGTGACTTACACCTACACCTGGCACCCGAACGTTTGGCTTTTAGGACCTCTCCTTCCCCCGCTCGGCTGTCGGCCACGAGTTCGGCTTGGCGGCTTGGAGCGAGCCCTCCCTTCCTCAGCCGCGGCCTGTGCCTTGCGGAGGCCTTGTGGCCTGTGCCTTGCGCGGCAGCCTTGTGGCCTGTGCCTTGTGCGTGGAGCCAGCAGTTTAATAAAAATTGTCACGCACTGGCTTTTCTTGCTGCAGTTCTTTATATTTTCCCTTTAGACACCTCAGATTGACTTCAAATCCCCACGCACTCTATTGTCTGCCTCCCCACGTGGATTTAAACTCCACAGGCCCGCGTAGTCTCTGCCTGCGTGGTTTGCTCTTTTCTGAGTCATTTTTTAAAATCTCCCTTGCAAGTACAGCTCTTAAGTGGTG
>NW_026067974.1:7875933-7877715 GCF_014885135.2 Alexandromys fortis | reverse complement strand
CTCACGACTTGGCCAAGTTATTTATTATACAAGACCTAAGCTAGTTAGAATAGGATATTTGTACTTACTGTATATAATTTCATAGTAGGTTTAGAACTCTCTTACTTAAACAAAAGGGGGAGGTGTTGCGGGAGGTCCTTCCGCCCCTCCAACCAATAGCTGCTGAGATAACAGCCCATTGGGGCATGGTCTCTCTCCCTTTAAGAAAGCGGCTACTTCCTCTGCTCGCTCTCTCTTCACTTCTCCGACGGTGACTAGACTCCCTTCCTGGTTGCGCAGAGGGCTGTTGTTTGGGACGATAATCTGTAAGTTTTTTCCTCTTTAAATAAATAACACCCTATTAATCATAATTCCAAACTGGTGTGGCATTGTTCGTGACGCCTACACAGTTGTCCTTGATCAGGAGAGTTGGTACCACTGGTGAAGTCCCAGGAACTGATTCAGGTGTTGGCATTGTTTGGAGAATGCTTTGTAAGTTGGTCTTGGCCCAGACAGCAGGAGTGATCTGTAAAATATACTTGAAAATGGATGGGGTTTAAACAGGCTCTGGAGACTGTTAGTTTTTAACCAAACCTGATTTTTGATACAGCAGCAGAACTTTTTTCCAGGAACCTATAGGTATCTGTAAGACAACTGGGACAGATTTACATCTTGGTGTCATAAGACAATCAAAGGGAATTGGAAACTCTGAAGATACACCTGAAACCTGTTAGTCCTGGACTATGAAGCCTGTTAAGAGGCACACCTCTCTGTATTTTAGCAGGAAACTTAACAAATGAAGTAATGAGCTACCAGTACCTTAAGTCATCAGATGCCACTAAATAGATCTAAGGGGGATAAATGAGCAGAAATGAGACAGCTTTTTAGCGATGCAGGCAATCCCAAGTCTCTCCTTAGCCCTTGGAGAACTCCAGCCTTAGCGGCAGTGCTTGCCGTTAGCTGCTGAGTACAAAAGGCCCAGAGATTTTCTTGTGCTGGGAGGATTTAGTCTACCTGTCTTGGCAGGATGAGAAGATTGATTTCCTGGGTGGCATCCAGGAAGCTGAAGAGGTAGAAGGCTGCTTTTTGCTGTGCAGGTGGCTTTGCAAAACCCAGAGGCAAGCCTCGAGGCAGAAGGTCTTTTGCAACCACTTATCTTCTTGGAGGAGCTACAGGATGCTGCTGGGACTGGCATGTCCCTGTGTTAGAAGCTCTTTTGTTAAATGCCATACTCTCAGATCTGTAAAAGCACTTGAGAATTGGGTACCGTTACCTGTTAGTTAGATTAGACATCTATTTTACCCAATAGTTACACCTTACCAATGCTAGTAAATGTAAGAAGATTAAAAGGAATATTTTAATAAGTCAAAGAATAACTAGCACATGTGGGTACTCTTACCCAAGATGGTGGTGGGGTCAAAATGGGGGTTACCCACTTGTTTGTATTTTTCCAGAGCTGCTGTAATTTGGAGTTATAAGTTTTACAGATTTTTTTTTGGTTTTTCAAGACAGGGTTTCTCTGGTTTTGGAGCCTGTCCTGGAACTAGCTCTTGTAGGCCAGGCTGGTCTCGAACTCACAGAGATCCGCCTGCCTCTGCCTCCCAAGTGCTGGGATTAAAGGCGTGCGCCAGCACCGCCTGAGTTTTACAGATCTTAAAACATGCACACATACACACAGAGAAATAATTTAACAAGCACACTGTAAAATTAAACACACATACTCACAGAGACATAAAGCAAGCATACTGTGAAAATGCACCCACATACTCATAGACATAAAACAATCATACTGTGGAAACACAT
>NW_026067974.1:7869097-7872896 GCF_014885135.2 Alexandromys fortis | reverse complement strand
CTCACGACTTGGCCAAGTTATTTATTATACAAGACCTAAGCTAGTTAGAATAGGATATTTGTACTTACTGTATATAATTTCATAGTAGGTTTAGAACTCTCTTACTTAAACAAAAGGGGGAGGTGTTGCGGGAGGTCCTTCCGCCCCTCCAACCAATAGCTGCTGAGATAACAGCCCATTGGGGCATGGTCTCTCTCCCTTTAAGAAAGCGGCTACTTCCTCTGCTCGCTCTCTCTTCACTTCTCCGACGGTGACTAGACTCCCTTCCTGGTTGCGCAGAGGGCTGTTGTTTGGGACGATAATCTGTAAGTTTTTTCCTCTTTAAATAAATAACACCCTATTAATCATAATTCCAAACTGGTGTGGCATTGTTCGTGACGCCTACACAGTTGTCCTTGATCAGGAGAGTTGGTACCACTGGTGAAGTCCCAGGAACTGATTCAGGTGTTGGCATTGTTTGGAGAATGCTTTGTAAGTTGGTCTTGGCCCAGACAGCAGGAGTGATCTGTAAAATATACTTGAAAATGGATGGGGTTTAAACAGGCTCTGGAGACTGTTAGTTTTTAACCAAACCTGATTTTTGATACAGCAGCAGAACTTTTTTCCAGGAACCTATAGGTATCTGTAAGACAACTGGGACAGATTTACATCTTGGTGTCATAAGACAATCAAAGGGAATTGGAAACTCTGAAGATACACCTGAAACCTGTTAGTCCTGGACTATGAAGCCTGTTAAGAGGCACACCTCTCTGTATTTTAGCAGGAAACTTAACAAATGAAGTAATGAGCTACCAGTACCTTAAGTCATCAGATGCCACTAAATAGATCTAAGGGGGATAAATGAGCAGAAATGAGACAGCTTTTTAGCGATGCAGGCAATCCCAAGTCTCTCCTTAGCCCTTGGAGAACTCCAGCCTTAGCGGCAGTGCTTGCCGTTAGCTGCTGAGTACAAAAGGCCCAGAGATTTTCTTGTGCTGGGAGGATTTAGTCTACCTGTCTTGGCAGGATGAGAAGATTGATTTCCTGGGTGGCATCCAGGAAGCTGAAGAGGTAGAAGGCTGCTTTTTGCTGTGCAGGTGGCTTTGCAAAACCCAGAGGCAAGCCTCGAGGCAGAAGGTCTTTTGCAACCACTTATCTTCTTGGAGGAGCTACAGGATGCTGCTGGGACTGGCATGTCCCTGTGTTAGAAGCTCTTTTGTTAAATGCCATACTCTCAGATCTGTAAAAGCACTTGAGAATTGGGTACCGTTACCTGTTAGTTAGATTAGACATCTATTTTACCCAATAGTTACACCTTACCAATGCTAGTAAATGTAAGAAGATTAAAAGGAATATTTTAATAAGTCAAAGAATAACTAGCACATGTGGGTACTCTTACCCAAGATGGTGGTGGGGTCAAAATGGGGGTTACCCACTTGTTTGTATTTTTCCAGAGCTGCTGTAATTTGGAGTTATAAGTTTTACAGATTTTTTTTTTTTTGGTTTTTCAAGACAGGGTTTCTCTGGTTTTGGAGCCTGTCCTGGAACTAGCTCTTGTAGACCAGGCTGGTCTCGAACTCACAGAGATCCGCCTGCCTCTGCCTCCCAAGTGCTGGGATTAAAGGCATGCGCCAGCACCGCCTGAGTTTTACAGATCTTAAAACATGCACACATACACACAGAGAAATAATTTAACAAGCACACTGTAAAATTAAACACACATACTCACAGAGACATAAAGCAAGCATACTGTGAAAATGCACCCACATACTCATAGACATAAAACAATCATACTGTGGAAACACATTCGCATGAAACAGTCATACTGTGGCCACATTATTCTAACAGACAGACAAATAAAACACGTTTAGGGGGCTGGAGAGATGGCTCAGCAGTTAAGAGCATTGCCTACTCTTCCAAAGGTCCTGAGTTCAATTCCCAGAAACCACATGGTGGCTCACAACCATCTGAAATGAGATCTGATGCCCTCTTCTGGCCTGCAGGCAGACATGCAGACAGAATATTGTATACATAATAAATACATAAATATTAAAAATACACTTTTAGGTAAGTGGCAGAAGCCAGGGAAAGCACAGAGGTGGTCCCATTAAGGACCAGATTAGCAGACACTGCAAGAGGGAAAAAAAAAAAGAAGGAACACCTATCTGTTTGGTCAGAAGCATCACCTCAGCTCCCTAAGACCTCTTTATACAAAGTCTGGATTGTTTGGCTGTGGGGTCTTAACCCCAGCTCCTGGTATAAGCCTCCCCTGGGAGTAGCCTCAGTCCAAACTCCACCTCTGAGAAAGCCCGCCAAACAGTGACCCCTCCCCAGGCAGGGTCAAGACCATTCCCATAGGTTATTTAAACTACCCCCCCCCCCAGAGTGAACACGTGGTCTCTGGGTTTTGTGTGGTCTTCCCTTCTCCATGTTTCCCCGGGGCCACCCAGAAGTAAGGTAAAAACATGGGTGTGTTTTAATTCAATTTAATTTGATTGAAATTATTTGCATTGACAGAGAGGCTCATCTAAAAATACCGAACAACCATCTCCTCTAAAACCAGGAAAGAGGGAAAGGTCTCCATTTTCCCCACTCTTGCTTGAATCCTCAGCAAGACTAACAGGACAAAGAAATAGGACAAAGAGGAGCCCACCTGGTGGTTCCCATCTGTAATCCCAACACTTGGGAGGCTGAGGTAGTAGGATTATGTGAGTTTAAGGCTCCTCTGGGGCATTGGGTGGGGTACCGAGGGCGATGGGATAGAAATAGGAAAGGAAGAATGTGGATTATTCCCATTGACAAACATGCTTGAGAAAGAAACCAGAACAAAAAACACTTCCATTCACAAGAGGCTAAAAAATACCTCACAGTAGCCCCAAGCTAAGCAAGGGAGTGAAAAGCCTTCAAAGCAAAAACCTCAAAACACTGAGGAAAGAATTCTTTGTTTGCTTTTTTGAGACAGGGTCTCACATATACAAAGCTGGCCTGGAACTCCGTAGGAAGCTGAGGATGGTGTTCAGTTCCTGACTTCCCTGCTTCCATTTCCCAAATGCTGAGAGAACACATGCAAATCATCACACCTGACTAAAGAAAGAATTTGAAATTGAAGAACACATTAGAGGATGGAAAGAACCTCTAAGCTCATGCATCAGCAGAATTAATATTGTGTAAATTCAAATCTCTACGGTCAATGCAATCTCCATGACAATTCCAACTATATTTGTAATGCCTGTGTTACTCTCTATGGTACAGTTCATGCACCACTGTACCGTTCGTGATCTGGGCAAGGGCCTGGAGATTAAAAAAACATTGATGAGGAGATAATGCTGAATGCCATTTATTCAAGCTTAGGAAAAACCTTATATACCTAGCCGTTGCACAATGGAACTCCCCTCCCCCTGCTGCAGGTGGGAAATTACCATGCCCAAGATGGAGTAAACAAGGGCCCTATAGCTAACCACCAGGCAGGGCAGAGGGAGCACAGGAACAAACAGGATGTTTAGCCAGAAAATGCAACAAAATATCTGGCCAGAAACTGTCCTCAAGATAAACCCTGGACAGATGGCTCAGTGGTTAAGAGCACTGCCTGCTCTTCTAAAGGTCCTGAGTTCAATTCCCAGCAACCACATGGTGGCTCACAACCATCTGTAATGAGGTCTGGTGCCCTCTTCTGGCCTGCAGACATACACACAGACAGAATATTGTATACATAATAAATAAATTAAAAAAAAAGATAAACCCTGGGAGCAGGGGTAGACCCGTGGGCCCTACAGGTCCCCTTTTTATATAAAATACATGACTAGGCCTGTCATAGGTGGCA
>NW_026067974.1:7862693-7864988 GCF_014885135.2 Alexandromys fortis | reverse complement strand
AAACCAAAAAATATATATATATATATCATTTGGGCTGGAGAGATGGCTCAGTGGTTAAGAGCATTGCCTGTTCTTCCAAAGGTCCTGAGTTCAATTCCTAGCAACCACATGGTGGCTCACAACCATCTGTGAAGAGGTCTGGTGCCCTCTTCTGGCCTGCAGATATGCACACAGACAGAATATTTTATACATAATAAATATTTTTTAAAAAATCAATGCAAAACATATCAAAGACTTCAATGGAAGATCTGAAACTCGGAAGCTGCTTGAGGAAAAGCAAAAAGAAAAAAAAAACTAGAGGATGTAGGTAGGGGTGTACTTTCCAAAAAGTACTACAATAGCCCAGGAAATAATCACGTGAATGAATAAATGGGAATTTATAAGATTAAAAGATTCTGCATAACAAAGGCAAACAGAAGGAAGAGGCAGACAACCTACTGGCCAGAGACTCTCTCTGCTATCTGTCCACCTGACAAGGATTGAGAATTAGGGCACATAAAGGACTCAAAAAGAATTTAATGCCACAAAAAAACTTCAATTAGTAAATGAGTGAGTTGGGGACTGGATGCTCTTGAAGAATGTGCCCAGCATCCATGTTGGATGGATGGATGCTGGCTGCCTATAACTCCTGTTTCAGGGGATCCAAATGCCCCCTTCTGGCCTCTGGGGTACCAGGCATGTATTTGGTGGACATATATACAGAAACTACCTGTGAAGGCCTGTGTCTATAATCCTAGCACTTGTGGGGTTGAGGTGTGAGGATCAGGAGTTCAGGGTTATCCTCAGCTACGCACAGAGTTCCAGAAAGTCAGGGCTACATAGCAAGACCATCTCAAAGCTACACATATATGTATCAGAGACATAGGCGGTGGGAAAACGGATGATGGGAGTAAGGGAGGCTCCATCCTCCATGACTAGCTAATATTTGACTAGTTACCTTACCTAGTGACCCCAGGTAGAGTCAATGACAGAACAGAGGAACTCTTCCGCACAAGTCCAGTATGGTGAGCTAATGAGTTCACTGGACCTGTTTATAGGAGCAAAGGGTGAGGGGAGCTACTTAACTGAATGACCATAAACTCTCTCCTTCATGGCTGGTTACCTCATGGGGCCTGCATCATGGAGCCCTGCTTCAGCTAACTTCCTGCCTCAAACTACTGCAGCATTTCCAAGGGCAATTGCAGTTGGAATGCAGGGAGGGGCAGTGGGCTGCAGGTCAGAATAAGGTACTGTCAGTCCTCCCTGCCTTCTGCCAGGGAGTGGTGATAGCCGCATTGCTGTTACCATAAACAAAAGTATAGCCAGAAAGCTTTGCTTATTGCCTTGCAGTGTGAGGCTCCCTGATTGAAGGGGATGGTCACTTACGCCAGGAGGAAAGAGCTCTTATTGCCTTCTTCCTGCACCCACCCGTCAAGAGCCTCTACTGATTCAGCTACTGCAAAGTTCTTCTACACCCTCAACCCCCAAGAGGAATTTGTAATCTTTTTTACCTCAGCTTCCTAAACTGGGATTATAAGAATGTGCTGAGAGAGGGTCTCACGTGGGATGGCCTGGAACTCACTGTGTTGCCCAGCTGGGAGGAACTGGAGCTCATGACCCTCCTGCCCCAGCATCCTGAATGCTGAGATTATGTGTGGGATACAGATTTCCCTTTGGTGTTACACTTTCAGCCCCAAGTTCTTAGACTTCTGGTTCCCCAAAACATCTTACAGTATAATCATTGGCAGAGGCTGTTCTAGTAGCAGATTATTAATAAAGATTTAATTTTTACTGGGTGAGTGCAAAGGTTTTGTCCTTCTGAGACAGACCAGCCTATGTGCGTCTATGGAGGGTGGCTGAAATATTAATGAGTCTGCTCTTCCGGTGGGACTGTATCTAAGAAACATCCAAGAAAGGTCCAGAATGTAACTTATAAAGTCCACGCCAAAATAGGCCCCGGGGTGGCCATGCGTGTGTGGGGGGGTAAGGGTGACATTGTGTCCCTCCGGTTCCTATGCCACTGACACAGTTGGCTTTTGAAATGAGCAGAAAAACTGGCAACGGCTGAAACCTGAGCCCTGCTTCCTCTTGTTCCTACACAGGGAGGTAATTATAATATCATTATTACTGTTATTACGTTTTCCAACTTTGTCTAACTTTTATTACACTTTCCCTTTGACAAGTTCGTGCCCGTATAAGGAGCATTTTGATTATTCTAATTCCCCCTCCCAGCTGTCATGTCCGTGTCAGCCTGTGTCTGTACACACCACAAAAATCAGCGTGCTTTGCCTTCTGCTTTAGAAACCCATCTTTAAG
>NW_026067974.1:7851173-7856680 GCF_014885135.2 Alexandromys fortis | reverse complement strand
AGAGAGGGAGGGAGAGAAGGAGAAAGGGAGGAAGGGAGGGAGGAAGAAAGGAAGGAGAAAGGAAGAAAGAAAAGAAAAAAGTTTAAAAAATTGACCCTTGGGGCAGGGGAGATGGATAGTTGGCAAAGTGCTTTCCACATAAGCATAAAGGCTTGAGTTTGACGCCTCAGCACTCAGGCAGGAGGGATGTGTCTATAGCCCCAAGGCTGGAGGGGCAGAAACAGGCAGATCCCTGAAGCTCACTAGGCAGCCACTCTAGACTGATTGCTGAGCTCCAGATTCAGGAGAGACCCAGTCTCTAAACAAGAGGCTGGTAATAATTAAGGAAGATAAGAATCTTGGCTTTCCCTGATTAGAGGTCTCCAAAGAAAAGAACTCCCCAGGCAGTAGCCTGGAACTGTGTCTCTGGTCCACATTGTTGTAGGACCTTAGCAGAAGTAACTGCACGGGTAGGTATGCAGGGCTGGTGTTTAGAAGCCCTTTGACCTTTAAGAATCCTTGTGGAAAACAGCTGTTGTTTTGCTGAAGGGGCTTTGCAGCCAGCCCGCAACTTGGGTCATAAGATGTCTCAGGCACACCTGAGGCTCTTGTATTTTGTGTGTTGCAAAAGAAACATCACAAGGACTAGAGTCATGGGGGCATGTGAGGCTCTCCTTCAGTAAGACATGTAAATTAGTCCAGGGACCTTGGTATGAGTAAATGCTTTGTGTAACTTTCAATAAAAACGCCTTCGTAAGGCTGTTTGGGATTCAGTCCATCAGAAGAGGCTGGACCTTCCTGCTGCCACATACGCTTTAAAATTTCATCTTGGAGAGTCTTTCTTCAACTGACCCTACCCATATTACAAGGAGCACCCTGATATTTGGCGCCCAACGTGGGATGTGAGACAAGAAAGGTCCAGACACCCCAAGACTGGGAGGTGATGTATGCCCATAGTAGTAGATGAAAGTCCAGGATAGTGCAGGAACATGGGGAATTTAAATTCCCCATCTCAGGAATAACAACAAGTAAAATGGCTCCTGGGACAAAAAAAAAAAAAATAAATCAAGAAAAAACAGGGGAAAAAGAGAAAGTTAAAAAAGGTATTTTTCATGATAAAGAAAGGTGAAGGAAAAGAAAAAAAAGAAAATTTCTTCATGGAAAAAGGAAGAATATTTAACCAAGAATAAAAGAATTTTCCCGGTAGAAGGGAAAATGTTAAATCAAGGCCTAGAAATAAAAAGGCCTCATAAATGGAATAATAAAGAGTCTCTACCCAGTAGAAACAGAGGGAGGAAAAAGGCTCCTTCTGATAATAGAAAGAAATTAAGGATTTCTGAAACTCAGAGCTGCACGCAGCCTGTCAGCTCTTTCAGAGATCCTTCTGCCTCCACAGAGCAGGGACACTGAATTCCAAAGTTTGACGGGTGGGCGGGGCCTCACTGCTGCCGCCTGCATAAGCACAGCCTGCCCAGAGCTTAGATCTGTTTGTTTTTTTGAAACAGGATTTTTCTGTAGCTTTTGAACCAGTCCTGGAACTTGTTCTGTAGACCAGGCTGGCCTCGAATTCACAGGGATAAGAGATTCACAGAAATTAAAGGCGTGGGCCACCACTGCTCAGCTTTAGAATTTTTGTTTGTTTAAATGTTTTTTTTTTTTTCCCCTAAGAACAATAACTCAATATTAAAGGTTCTTATATGGAAAATTTTTTTTGTTTTTCACTAATAACAGAAATAACACATAAACAATTGATATTTTGAAAAAGATGTTTGCTGAGGTACAACAGGTTTTACCTTAATGGGATTACAAATTTGTCCTAAAAATTTTAAAGAGGAGATACTCTCAGTTATTTAGGATTTAAACTAACTAAAAGAATTCAGCTGTAAAAGGTACATATTAAAAGGGATCAATTACACACTCTTAATGATTCTCAAACATCATGGGGAGATATTAATTGGTTATTGCCTACCATTGGATTGTCTACTCAAGAATTAAATAATTTGTTTCAGATTTTGCAAGGTAGCTCAGATGTAAACAGTCCAAGGCATTTAACAGTTGAAACTAAAAGGGAGCTGACCCAAATAGAACAAAAATTACAGAATGCCTTTATAGCTCAATTAGATCTCCCAGCTGAGTTTATTTTGGTAATTTTACCTTCTACCCTGTCCCCTACTAGACATATACAAAGGGAAGATAATATTTTAAAGCAGATATTTTTATTTCATAAACAGAGCAAAAGTTTAAAAAAGTATATAAAAAAGGTTTCTAAACTATAAAAGGAAAAATAAGACTTCGTCAATTGTCAAGAATAGATCCAGCTGAGATTGTAATACCTTATATGAATATTAAAATTATGCAATTATGGGGGTTTTTTTTTGGTTGTTTTTTTGAGACAAGGTTTCTCTGTAGCTTTGGTGCCTGTCCTAGAACTAGCTCTTGAAGACCAGGCTGGCCTCGAACTCACAGAGATCTGCCTGCCTCTGCCTCCCCAGTGCTTGGATTAAAGGCATGCGCCATCACCGCCCGGCTTAATTATGGGTAATTTAATGAGGCTGACAAAGATCCAGGAGTATTTGATTTCTCAATAATAAACACCCCAGAAATAAAAGACTTGAATTCACCGGGATATGATGACTCCCAGAAATAGGTTATATAATGCTGGACTAACTTTAAATATTTTAAATGCTAATGAAACAGGAACAAGAGCTGCTGAAAGACATTGGACCATAGAAAAAAACTGCTGGATAAAGTCAGCCTGTGTACTGCAAGGATGCTTTGACATCAGTATGGGATGTTTCTATAGGCGTTGAGACGTTGTGGATACCATCAAAATTAATAAAAGTTAGACATGAACAAGAGAGATCTCCCAAAGCCGGGCGGTGGTGGCGCACGCCTTTAATCCCAGCACTCGGGAGGCAGAGGCAAGAGGATCTCTGTGAGTTCGAGACCAGCCTGGTCTACAAAGGGAGTTCCAGGACAGGCTCCAAAGCTACAGAGAAACCCTGTCTCAAAAAAAAAAAAAAAAAAAAAAAAAGAGAGATCTCCCAGATGCCTTGACCCCTGCTATGGATAGCACAGCTGGGGGAGAAAATGATACAGAAAGCCTTTAAAGTCAACAGCTGATCCTCCCACATGGGGGCAGCTTAAGAAATGGACTAAAGAAGAAGCAATAGTTCAGCTGACCAAGAAACCTCTGAACGCTACAACCTTGTTCCTGGCTATGCTGTTTGTGGTAACTGTACAGGTAATGGGGACTAATCCTACTAACTGGGTTAGTATTCCCAGTTAACAAAGGACTAAGTTGGGGAGATATGAATATTCCTGTTGTGGTCAGTGAACAATGAATTCTCTTGACTACCTGGTTTTTTTTTGTTTGTTTGTTTGTTTTTTTTTTTTTTTTTTGAGCCAGGGTTTCTCTGTAGCTTTGGAGCCTGTCCTGGAACTAGCTCTTGTAGACCAGGCTGGCCTCGAACTCACAGAGATCCACCTACCTCTGTCTTCCGAGTGCTGGAATTATAGGCGTGTGCCCCCACGGCCTGGCTGACTACCTGGTTTTTATGACCACAGAGGACCTTCTAAACCCGAGGAAGGGGGTAAGGAGACTACAAACTACACTGCGGGGGTGTCCAGAATTCCTATTTGATTGGGTAATGGAACTCACTGTCTAAACCTAACTTTTCAATTCTGTCTCTCTTTAGTTAATCGTAGTACTGCCCAGAATTTTCATGATAAATTTTCTATGCTTCATGCGACTGGTTGTAGAGGACAGGAAATTAATGCTACTCATAAATTAATTTCATAAATCTATCACTGTCTTTTGAGATGTGGGCTGCCAACAGCGAGTCAGATCGGCCACACTGGCAGCAATGAAAGGCGAGAAACCTCGCGTGCTTATTGTATCTCCCGTGGAGAGGTCATTGACTGGTGCCCTTACGGCTTCTCTTGAGGAAAATGTTAATATGGCAGTGGTAGAGTCTGAACGGAACTGTAGAAATTAGCTCTGCTGTTGATGAATCTATCCGATGGCACAGAGTTGGCAATTCAGTTCTGACTAATTTGTGGAAACTGACAAGTGTCTTACACCCTCTTAAGCTTTGGAAAGTTAGATGTTGATGATGGTAAGCATGCTTTGTCCTTTAGACTGAATCAAAGTCACACTTTTGTAGCATGTGTACCATTAGCATACGTATTAGTAAAGGGCCTATCCAATGGCACCCCAATAACCGTAGTATCACTTGTGAGCACTGAATTCTTCATACCTGTATTGTTGCTAGTATGTTATTGGATGTCACTTCAGAGCGTTTATATATTCTTAGAGCAAAGCCATCATCAGGCTGGATACCAGTGAAACTGACGAGGCCGGGACAAGATCACCTGTGCTGATTCTAGTCCAGTAACTCACTGAGAGAATATTTTTTTAAAAAAGCACATCGGGTGATTGGACTGATTATTGCTGCCGTTATGGGAATTATTGCATTGACTGCTACTGCTACTGCAACAGCCAAAATGGCCCTTTCTAAAGAAGTTCAAACCCGACGTCAGCACTCCACAAAGCTTTGAACTTAGCTGAGTCAAGTAGCTAACGAGATGGTTAATGAAATGGCTGACTTAGGCAAGCTGGTACTTTAGAGAGATCAGTTAGAGACTTTAAGGGAATAAAATTACGTTAAAATGTGATTGGAATGTTACACTTTTAGTATTGCACTTTTAACATTTAAGGAATGCAAGTATGACTGGGGAAAGGTTAAAATACGTTTGTTGAGTCTCCCCAATGCTTCTCAAATGATTTATTATTTACAAGAAATGAAGAAAACCTCAATTAAGTGACCTAAAGTGTCTGGGATAGATGTTATGGAAAGTCTTACAGATAGCATAGCTTCATTTAATTCTAGCAATCGTTCTGATACGTTTCTTATCCCAGTGATTGTTATGGTTATCTCTGCGATAATAATTTCGCTGGCTTTCGGGTGTATTCTGACGTTCAAGCATGAGAGCTTGAGACAACAGAAAGGAGGAAAGGCTGTCTTCAGGGCACAGCTGCATAAACTCCAGCGCAGTGAAATTAGCTTAAACCTGAGCAGGAACTGTAGGACCTTAGCAGACGTAACTGCACGGGTAGGTATTGGAATGCAGGGCTGGTGTTTAGAAGCCCTTTGTCCTTTAAGAATCCTTGTGGAAAACAGCTGTTGTTTTGCTGAAGGGGCTTTGCCGCCAGCACGCAGCTTGGGTCATAAGATGTCTCAGGCACACCTGAGGCTCTTGTATTTTGTGTGTTGCAAAAGAAACATCACAAGGACTAGAGTCATGGGGGCATGTGAGGCTCTCCTTCAGTAAGACATGTAAATTAGACCAGGGACCTTGGTATGAGGAAATGCTTTGTGTAACTTTCAATAAAAACGCCTTCATAAGGCTGTTTGGGGTTCAGTCCATCAGAAGAGGCTGGGCCTTAAAATTTTTTTTTTTTTTTTTTTTTGAGACAGTGTTTCTCTGTGGCTTTGGAGCCTGTCCTGGAACTCGCTCTGTAGACC
>NW_026067974.1:7836557-7851136 GCF_014885135.2 Alexandromys fortis | reverse complement strand
GTTTCTCTGTGGCTTTGGAGCCTGTCCTGGAACTCGCTCTGTAGACCAGGCTGGTCTCGAACTCACAGAGATCCGCCTGCCTCTGCCTCCCGAGTGCTGGGATTAAAGGTGTGCGCCACCATCGCCCGGCTGGGCCTTAAAATTTTATCCTGCAGTGCCTTCTTTCTTCAACCACCCCACGCTACACAGTACACGGTTCACCCCAACACACATCCCGTCGCCATCCATGCTCAGACAAGTAGAAGATGAGCGTTTCTATGCCCCCAACCACAAATCACAGCACTGTAGTACCGCAGGAGACATGCCTGAGTGAACCCCTTCCCTACTCCAAGCCTCCAGAAGGGCTGGGAAGGCGAAGGCCTTTCCTATTTAGATAGGGTGTGGGGGATGTGTGGGAGGCAGGAGAGCCAGCATTTGCTTACGAGGCAGAATTTGTGTATGCAAGCAAGTCCTGGCTCATTGCTACCACAGTAGTCTGACCCAGCCACACTATGGGAGTCAATAAGCCAGTTCAAAGAGCAAGACTCATAGTGAGAAGCTGAAGATTTACTCAATGTGGTCACCTTGAGGAGAGGGACAAAGAGATCAAATGACTCCTCTTCTCACAGCTTAAGGTTGCTGAGCAATTCCCAGTGTCTTGGGTCCATTGTTTCAATACTCTGATAGCCAAAGCAGAGGCCACAAGGTTCTTGTCAAATATCCTCATACCTGGCAGACTGGTTACAGCCATATAACCAGTTACAGGCTCTGGATAAATATATATTAATTTTAGACATATATAACATATGTGTATGTGTAGCATGCCAGTATACCTATGTATTAGGTGCATATCGAGTACCTGCTGTCATCATAAAAGGCACCAGATCTCCTGCAACTGGAGTAACGGGTTGTGAGCCACCATGTGGGACCCGAACTCACCTCTGAGCCAACTCTTCAGTCCCCAGACTCAGTCTTTTCCAGCCCTGACTCAAAGGGATGGAAGAGGCCGTATCCACTCCCGAGAAAGTTCCAGTACTTCTTTACTTTCTACTCCTTCACGGTCAGTGCTACTTTACTGGTGGGTCTTGTCAAAACTCACGTAACACCCATCTTCCCATTTGGAGTAGAAAAATTATATGTTACTTGAGACCCCTCTGGTTGTTGTTCTTTATCTAAAAGTTTTACTCTTAGGACAAAAATCATCATGCGAAATCCATCCTAATCCAAAACATCTCAGAGACCTGCTGTGGCCTCCTTAGCCTAAAAAGGAGGCACAAGGATAAGCAGAGGGCTCAGCGGGACGACAAAGTGTTATGAGTGCGGCCTTAGTTGGTATCAAGATGGTGGTGAATTATCTGGCCTGCACTCTCTTTTCACGTTAGTAAAAGTGGCTGCCAGCCCTGAGGCTGCTTCCACTCTGATGTGGCCACCAGCCAGGACAGAGGCAAGGCACATGGCTGCTATTTAAAAACAGCTGTTCCCTGAAATGGGGTTGAATCCAAGCTGCAGATGCAGTAGTAAATTTAGATTATCTTAGATAGAGATTTTTTAAGAATCAACCTTTTGTTAACTTTCTTTTTTTCTTTTTTCTCCCTCCCTCCCTTCCTTCCTTCCTTCTTTCTTTCTTTCTTTCTTTCTTTCTTTCTTTCTTTCTTTCTTTTTTTTTTTTTTTTCTTTTTTTTTTTTTTTTTTTTTTTTTTTTTTTTTTTTTTTTTTTTTTTTTTTTTTTTTTTTTTTGGTTTTTCGAGACAGGGTTTCTCTGTGGTTTTGGAGCCTGTCCTGGAACTAGCTCTTGTAGACCAAGCTGGTCTCGAACTCACAGAGATCCGCCTGCCTCTGCCTCCCAAGTACTGGGATTAAAGGCGGGCGCCACCACCGCCCGGCTTAAGGGATTTCTTTATAAGAGCAGAGAGAAAAGAAATAAAAGATAGAAAGAAGTAAAAAAGAGATAAAAGATTTTTCAAGAGTGGAAAGTAGCCAGGTGGTGATAACCCATGCCTTTCTTTAATCCCAGCACTTGGGAGGGAGAGGCAGTCAAATCTCTGTGAGTGTGAGGCAAGCTGTATCAACAGAATGAGTTCCAGAATAGCCTAGACTATACAGAAAAATTCTGCCTTGAAAAGCCAAAATAAATAAATATAAATAAAATAAAAAGTGGAAAGAAAAAAGCTAAGAAATAAGAGACTTTGGGGATCATTTGCTTGTGCAGTGGCAGAAGCTGTTAGTCTAAGAATCTGAAAATTGGGTGTGTCATTTTGTGGCTCTGGATCTGTACGGAGCCAAACCATCTGTGGTGAATATCGTGGCTTTATTGTAATCGCTGAGTCTGGGAATGAAAAGCGAAAGGTTTGCACACAGAACTCATCCAGAGGGAAGACTTCAACTCCAGAAGAGAGCTGAGAGACAGCAGCGGGGACAAGGGTCACAAGCAGGAATTTCACCAGAGGGAGGATTCCAATACCCATAGAGGTAGGTCCAGGAGGGCGCAAGGAAGAGACAGCCGGCAGCTCCTAGAAGGAGGGGAGTTAGCTCCAAGGAGGAGCTGACAACCTGTGGGAAGTACAACAGGTCTTGGGGTGGTGTGGGGGTGGTATGGAGAGAGAAGGGTTGTAACACCTGATTCTGTTACCCTCTCGGTACAGTTTGTGTGCCACTGTACCGTGAGCGAGCAGGGCAAGGGCCTGGAGATTGAAAGAACACACAAGAGACCTGGGTCATTTGAAAGGAGATCAGCTGAATGCCGTTTATTCCACCTTGGGGAAATCCTTATGTGCCTAGCTGTTGCACAAGGAATTCCCCCAGGCAGGTGGGAAGTTGTCACCCAAGATGGAGTAAACAATGCCCTACAGCTAATCACCAGGCAGGGCAGAGGGAGCACAAAAACAAACAGAATGTTTTAGCTGGCTGACCAGAAACTGTCCTCAAGATGAACCCCAGGAGCAGGGTAGACCTGGGCTCTACAAAGGGCAAATGTACTGGTGACAAGAATTTCAATCCTCAAGCATGTTGAGAAACTTGTCAGAGAGAAATGTCCCAAATCACAGAGGAGAGGTGTCCTTTTCTACACAGTGCGGAACCTGGAGGGGAAGGGACCAACTCTAACACACCTGTGTGGCTTTCATAGCGATAGCAGGCTCCCGCAGCCAGCAAGCCTACAGAGAGACAAAGCAGGCAGCTCCAGCTGACACTCACCCAGGAAATGAGAGAGAGAGCTGGTGGAGGCAGTGACCTGTCCACATCCCGGGTTCCAGAAGGTTGTAGCAGGCTCCCAGAGCCTGGCATCACTGTGGAGCATTGCAGGTCAAGGCAAGAAGCCGCTGAAGAGGCAAACTCTAGAATTTGGAGTCAAATATGGAGGATGACAAAAGCCAGCAGAAACAAATGATCCACATATACACCTTTGGAGAGACGAATCAGCAGCAGGTTCAGCTAGGAGGCAGGGGCCTCTTGACAAGGGCTTTATTTATGTCCCACTGGGAGGTTTCAGCATCAGATATATAAAGTGAGGACGAGACCATTACAAGGTATGGTTGAGAGGAAGGTTTTTATTGTAGCTTCGAGGGAGAGTACAGCCAGAGGCACTTGGAAGAGTCCAGAGCGCAGGACAGATTAGTAAGTTAAACGTAGCCAGCAGACTGGACTGGGTGGGTGGGTGGATGGATGGATGGGTGGGTGGGGGCGACCCAGAGAAAAGGAGCAAGAGAGGGGACTAAGAGAGAAAGACAAAAGAGAAACCAAGAGCCAAGTGCTTGCAGAGCCAAAAAACGGCAGGGTTATAAGGGACTGAGAAAGTGAGGGACGGAATCCATGACTGGAGACGTTTAGGATTGGGGGTGGGGTGAGAAGAGCTGAGAAGAACCACACAGGTAGTTGTGAAACGGAGGAAGCCTGGGGACCAGCACGCACTTTGGCGTGCTAATAGGCACCACAGAGAGTGGTGACTCTCTGTGGTGCCTATTAGTGCCTATTAGCACGCACCAGAAATAAATACCCACCATGAAACGAGGGAAATAAACAAGCAAAAACCAAACCAAACCAAACAAACCAAAAACCCTAAAACCTACAGTGGACTTGAAGAAAAAAAAAGATTTTGGTCGTTTTTTGAGTTATTTGTATATTCTATAGTAATCCTATCAGGTGTACCGCTTGGCAAAAACTGCCCCCATTCTGTAGGCTGTATTTTGACCTGTAACTAAGAGAGAGCTTGAATTCTGGTTCTCCTGCCTCTACCATCCAAGTGCCAGGGTGTACTCCACCGTGGGCACCTGGTTTTGCTTACTTGAATTGGAATGAAATTCATGCACTAGCAATTCATGCATGGGCAGCCCATATTTGGCAGTCTGGCTTTCGTGGTCTAAGTTGACGAGGACGACTGACCAGATCTCCTCGCAGTTTTGCATACTTAGGACTGTATTGCTTTTAACCTTACTTCCTTCCAGGACAGGCTCCAAAAACCACAGAGAAACCCTGTCTCGAAAAAACAAACAAACAAACAAACAAACAAAAAAACAAACCTTGCTTCCTTTTTGCGAAGCGTCACGGTATGAAATGTATACCGCCCGTTCACAGAGGGCCCAAGCGATCCTGTCTATCCTGTCTCAGCGAAACTAGTCGTAGGCATGCAATTTGGCTGGGTCAGAGCGAAAACAGTACAATCCCATTAGAGAAGGGCCCAAGGAAAACCACCCCCAACGTCTCCGAAAAGGGTTTCACAGATGCAAATGCGGAACAATTTCGTGAGAAATTCACTTAAAAAAAAAAAAAAAATAAAACCAAGCACAAAGGCATCATGTGATCGGATAGGTCCTTGCCAGAGGGACTGGACTACCGCTGCCGCTTTGCTTTCCTTACTTTCCTGGGGTCTTAGGACAATTTGCGGTTGAGTGTTGGGGGAAAGGTGGACGTAGGGCAAAGGCCGAATTAGGTAGAGCGAGCTGAAATTTGAACTGTGAAAAGGCAGGTAGGGGCAGAGGTGACCAGGAGATCTAGGAGTGGGCTACGAGACTTTCTCCGTAGGGTGGACGGAAATGCTTGATGAGCCGAGGAGGCAGCAAAAGAGGACTAATTTGGGGAGAAATGCGGGGGGGGGGGGAGGAAGCGCGTTGGAACTCTCCAGCACCGCGCACGCAGGTTATAACCAAGCCGAGCGAGGATCCGCCCCGCAGCGGGGAGGATACCCTGAAGCTTCTGATGGGGGGGAGTGGAAACGACACTGGGACTTTGCCCAACTTCACCTAGTTCTAGTCTATCCCCTGGAGTTTGGGGAAAATGCTGAATCCACGCAATTTCCCGAAGAAAGACCTGCCCACCAAGGAGTTGCAGTGGTCTGGCTTGGGGGTAAGCAGAGGCGGCTTGCTTGCATTTTTAGCCCTGAACCTAAGGGACACAAAATACGCCCAAAGTGAGTTGAGGTCGGGTTACTCTGCTTACAGTTTGGTTACCCTCACCTTGGCTCAATTTCTTCATCTACAGCAAGCCTCAGAACTGTCCTTGGGAGATACTGTAGTTTATAAAGACCTGAGCTCGCAACTCTTCTAGTAGGAAAGGCTGGGGTGGTGGTCGCTGCAAGGACCATCTAGTTCCCGGAGCCTGAGACCCTGTCGTCTGACAGTCACAATGGACCAACCCAAATAATGACAAAACTATTGGAGAGCAGCTGGGATGCAAGGCAAGGTCTAGCACCTGGGCGGAGGCTGTGGGATGTGGGCGGGTACGGTCCCGCAGCTTTTTCCTCCAGCTTCGGTCGGGACCCGCCCTGGGCAGTCGGCAGAGAGGTGGCCGGAGAAATCGGCGATGACTTCCAGCTAGTGAGTGTCCCCGGCCCGAGGAACACGGGCGCGCAAGGCTGGGGAGGAACAGGTGTGGGTGGCGCCCTGGGAGTCCTCGCGTGGGCGGCAGCATCCCTCGCGCGCCGTGCGCGTGCAACCTCGGATGGAGACCCTCCCCTCCCCCCACCAGCCCCCTTTCTCGGCGGCTGCGCCCGCGCCAACGCGGAACCAGTTTTCTCGTGGGAAAATCTGACCTGGAGGTTGTTCCACAAGAACACGCCGCGGGCAAGTCTGAGCGTGGGGTCGTGCCTTGGGGGTGCCGGCTGCACAGCTAGAAGCCCCGAAGCGCTGAGCAGAGACTAGGAGCCTACCTGATTGAGTTCCGGGATCCAGCGGTGGTAGGATGAACGTTTATAAAGTCAATCTCGGGAGCCTTGGGCCCCTGAGTCCTATACAGAGAGTTCCATAAGTTCCATAGCCGCCCTCGCAGACCCAACGGTTTCAGAATGTTGGGTCTGGAGTGAGGTGTTGAGCTGTACCTTAAAGAGTCTGTACCACTGCACCGCACGCCGCCCAAGAGGCTGAAAGGTTGACTTAATAGTGAAGGCGGGAGAAAATGTACTTGGACGACGTGTTCGATTAATTTTTACAAAGTACATGGCAGGATTATGTTGTGTCCTGGCGGTGGTGGCGCAGGCTTTTAATTCCAGCACTTGGGAGATAGAAGGAAGCGGGTGTTTGTAAATTCGAGTTTAGACTGATTTACAGAATGAGTTTCAGGACAGCCAGGAATGCGCAGAGAAACCCTGTCTCAAGAAAAAGAAAACAGCCGGGCGGTCGTGGCGCACGCCTTTAATCCTAGCACTCGGGAGGCAGAGGCAGGCGGATCTCTGTGAGTTCGAGACCAGCCTGGTCTACAAGAGCTAGTTCCAAGATCAGGCTCCAAAACCACAGAGAAACCCTGTCTCGAAAAAAAAGAAAAGAAAACAACAACAAATGTGGCTTAGAAATGAATGTTGTGCGTTGTTTTCACACACACACACACCCCAAAAGGTTATTTTCTCTGTATTTTTTTTTTTTCCAAACACAAAGTCAGTTAAGGGAGATGTAGCTCAGTTGACGGAGTGCTTGCCTGACACTCCAGAAGCCTTGGGCGCAATCCCAACTACTTGAAAAGCAGAGGCCCACAATTTTGAGGCTAGATGGAGGGTCTGTGCAGTGGTATGGTGCTTTCCTGCTATGCATCAGGACTCGGGATCATTTCTTTTGCTTTCTTTCTTTCTTTTTTTTTTTTTTTAAAAAGATTTATTTATTATGTATACAGTGGTCTGTCTGCATGTATATCTGTATGCCCTAAGAGGGCACCAGATCTCATTACTGATGTTTGTGAGCCACCGTGTGGTTGCTGGGAATTGAATTCAGGACCTCTGAAAAAGCAGCCAGTGCTCTTCACCTCTGAGCCATCCTTTTTAAAGCACACGCTTGTTCCACAAAGGATGCAGGGAGTGAGGGGAGGAAGGCAGAGCTTTCGTGTATCCTTGCCCCCTTCTAAGGACTTCAGGAACTCCAGGGTCCTTCAACATTCTCCCTAACTTCCTGCCTGAGGGGAGAAGCAGAGATGCCAAGGCTCCTTCCACAGGATCGGTCAACAGGAACCATGCCAGTGGATTTGAGGTTGGCACATTTTGGCAAACTTCGATTTTCTTTCACTTATGAAAAGCTAGCATCTTTGCCTCTTAGGTCTACAATATTAATCCATGCTGTTTGCTGTTTCTCTGTTTCTACTGCTTGATGCTGGCCAGCGTGGTCCTGGGGAAACCAGCATCTCTTCTAGCCTCTGAAATGGGATAGTTCCCCTCAACACACCCTACCAACTCAGGGAGCGATTACTGTCCCATAAACCACACTGAATGCGTGTTCACTTCTACATTCATTTCCAAACCCAGTGTGATTATGCCCGTCTGTAGCAGTTCCAGCAGCTCACGGGCATTTTTATTTTTTGCTACATTATGAGTTTGAGGCCAGCCTGGGCTACATGAGACCCCATCTCCAAAGGGGGTTAAAAGTCCAGTTCATTCTATACCCTAAGGAGCATTTAGGAGTGGGCTCCAGGATTATATTTCTCTGTAAGCGGACAGAAAAGCCTGATGCCCAGGGGAGGATACAGGAGACCAACGTGGAGCCTCACTGTTCCCCCATGCAGCATACATTTGGGGCGCATCAGCTGTGCCCTCCCATCTCCCAGCAGGGTTCCTAACGAGGTCTGGGAAGAGTGAACTACCGCCATCTCCACTTTACAGCTGGGGAAACGAGGGAGATAGCTGTCCAAGGGCCATGCTGGCAGGAGCTGACTGGAGGTTAGCTCAATCCAATGGAATTTGCGTATTTGGGACATTTATCCATTTGACAATTGTCGGAAGCTGGAGAGTTGATTCAGTTGTTAAAAACACACAGTGCTCTTGCCGAGGCCCTGTGTTGATTCCCAGCACTAATGTCTAGTAGGACCTAAGGGTAAGCCTTGCAGCTCGGATGGGAAAGTATTCTGGCTGTCGGGAGCCAAGGAATACCGTGTAGAAGCTCACAGCCCTGCTCCAGGGAGAGGTTTCCCAATGTAACAGCTCTGCTCTGGCAGGGGAGGGTTTCCCCAGTGAAGTTTTTACAGTTCTGCTCTGCCCCCCCAGCCAAGTAAGACGGTCTCACCTAACCCTCATTCAAGAGGCTTATTGGGAGGGAAGAATCCAGGAGGGTGGCTGCCTCCTGCCAGGGTGGGGAAGGCAGCAGCCAGTGGAACAGGTGCAGGGCTTATATAGGGCTTCTCAGGGAAGCCCTATATAAGAGTTTTTCCAGGGAAAAGGTTTTGAGGGTGGGAATTAGTCAGATTTTAGTCTCGTGAGCTCAGATTGGCTAGATCTCACGGTCAGGAATTGGTTGGTTTTCTGCTTAGTTGATCAAGGGCAGATTTGGCTCTGGTTTTAGGGCCAAAGTATGTTTCTTTCCCTGGCCCTTTTAAACCTTTTGACCCTAATTTCAGGGCCAGGGCATATTTCTTCCACTTCTATGGCTAACATGTGTTTCTTAGGCACTGGTTTCAGGCAGGGTCAGGGTGTGTTTCTTCGGTTCTGGGTTCAGGGCTAAAATATTTCTTTCACTGGCTTGGATTTCAGAACCAGGGTGGGTTTCTTTCCCTGGCTCTGGTTTCGGGGCCAGGGTGGGTTTCTTTGGCTGGCCCTTTTACCCTACACTAAGCATTTGTGACTTCAGCTCTAAAAGGTCTGAAACCTACACAATTGCACACGCGCACACACGCACACTTACCTAAAAAAAAAAACCTTAAAACTTATCCAGACGTTGCATGGTTCCTACTATGTGCTGGGTGTCCTACTAGGTCCTGGAAAACAAAAGTCCCAAGCGCTCGCTCTCGCTCTCTCTCTCTCTCTCTCTCTCTCTCTCTCTCTTTCTCTCTCTCTTTTCAGGCTGGTCTCAAACGTGTGCATTTCTGAGGATGGCTTTTGTCTGCAGGGCATGTACAAAGGGGCATCTTTCTTCTGCCTTGATGGTTGTGTGGGGTCAAATTCATGTCATCAGGGTAGCAAGCACCTTTAAATGTGGAATGTGGACCTGCTTAGCCATCCTGCCAGCTCCTTCCTCCCCCCCCCCCCACTTTGCTGCCTTCCTTCCTTTCTAATTCTGAGATGCAGTTTCATGTAACTCAGGTTGGCTTTGAACTCACTATGTAGCCAAAGATGACCTGAATGTTGGATCCTCCCACCTCTGTAGAACTTGAAAGCATGTACCACTATGGTCAGTTTATACTGGCTGATTATTATTTTCAAGACAGGGTTTCTCTGTGTGTCCCTGGCTGTCCTGGAACTCACTCTATAGACCAGGCTGTCCTCAAACTCAGAGATCTGCCTGCCTCTGTCTCGTGAGTGCTGGGATTAAAGGTGTGCACTTCCTCCACTACCCTGGCTGCATTCAGCTTTTTACGTGGGTTCTGGGGTCTAACTCAGGTCACCAGGTTTTACCAGCTGTGCCTTCTTACTAGTTTTTCTTTCGTTTTAGAGCAGCCAGAAAGTTAGACTTTCTGAAGATTTTCAGAGTGTGTGATATGTGTATGCAGTAAAGGATTAACGAAGGCCAGGGATGTAGCTCAGTGGTAGAGTCCGTGTCCAGTTTGCACGAGGGCCTGAGTTCATGCTTTATAAGTACCAAGGGTGGGGGGACTTGGTGAGCTAAGATGTTTGATTCGGGCTTAATATTACACTTCCCAGGAAGTTTTGGGTGGTGCTGGGTATTGACCTCCATTGACTCCCAGCCCTTTAGGAATATTCAATGTATGCTCTACTACTGAGCCACAGCTTCACCCCACACCTAAAACAAAGCCCAAACCAAAAACCCAAGAAACACACACACCATATTATACTTGGCAGTTGGCTCTGTTTTGACATTTTAAGTTTTTGTTTGTTTGTTGTTGCGATTTGCTTTTTCGAGACAGGGTTTCTCTGTGTAGCCCTGGCTGTCCTGGAACTCGCTCTGTAGACCAGGCTGGCCTCGAAATCTGAGATCTGCCTGTGTCTTCCTGAGGTTAAAGGCATGCGGCAGTAGCACCTTTTGTTTGTTCTTTGAGACACGGTTTATGTAACTCTGGGAGTTCAAACTCGCTTTGTAGCCCAGGCTAGCCTGGACCTTCTGCCTCATGGTATTTTCAGTCTTAAGCATCGGTTAAAACCTTAGGTTTCAGCTTCAGAAATCATTGCTGTTTCACATCTGCTTGTAGGGAAGTAGCCATACTAGGGAAGAGGTTTCACAAGTTCCTTAGCAACACTGGCTTTTACCTAACAACCAGAGTTCTACAGTCCAGGCTGAGAGCTCATCTCTGGATAGATGGACAGCCTGAGACCTAACACTGAACATCCCAGGTACCCAGCTGTGTGTTCTTCCGATGAAATTCCACGTCAAGGGAAGTTTTCAAAGCTACAGTGCTCACCCGAAGCTCCTGAATGTCATTAAAATACAGCAGTAAGCAACGGCACAGGAAAGCCTCTTGGTGCAAAAATTAAAAATCCCCCAAATTAAATACAACAAAAGGGCCTGTGGAATGGCTCCATGATCTAAGGCGCTTGCACTGTAAGCCTGGCAGACCTAGGTTTGATCCCAGGAACCGCAGAAAGGTGTAGAGAGAGAACCAACTGCATAAAGCTGTCCTCTGATCTACGCACTTGCCTGGTGTGTATGCCCCACCCCATCACGCCACTGAGCCTGTGCACACACACAGACACACATAAGCACACACACACACACACCAAGGCAGGCGTGGTGGCACACTTCTTTAATCCCAACACTCAGAAGGCAGAGACAGGAAGATCTCTGTGAGTCTAAGGTTAGCCTGGGCTATGTAGAGAGTTTTAGGACAGCCAGAGCAACATAGGGGACCCTGTCTCAAACAAAAAAATGACAGAACATACAAAGCAGCAACAACAAACCCCCAAAAGTTGTTGTTTACTTGGGGTATATACTGTTGCTTGACAAATTGTGAACTAAAGCCAAGACTGTTTAAAGATACTTAACAAATTCACCAAACTTGTCAGAGCTGGGGGGCGAGTTGAATTCCAGTGTCACAATCAATATAATCAATCAACCAATCAGTCATAAACCTAGATGTTCTCAGAACATTTATTTATTTTTCTATGTAGCCTAGGCTGGCCCGGAATTTGCTTCCTATCCTTGGCTAGCCTCAAACTCTCCTTCCTCGGCCTCTTGAGTTCTGGGATTACAGGTATGCCCTGACACACTCGGATTTAAACATATTTTAGTGAAAACATTCACTGTAATTAGTCTAAGGCTTGAGTAAGGCCCCAGTATCCACTTCCTAGCTGATGCCTGTGCCCTTTGGCTAGAGGTTGTAGATCCTCTTCGGGTGGGACGCTGCCAGCTCCCCATATGGAAGAGTGAAGTTAATTATAGATAAAAGGGAGAGCATGGCCAGAGGCAGAGACACTTGGGAGAATCCAGAGTGACCAAGACCAGACTAAGTAAGCCATGTGAGGGAAGGAGTGTAGGTGGTTTTCCTGTCCCAGCCACCTGCTCCCAAATAACTGACTCAGAGATTTAATATAAATTATAAATGCACTGCCAACAGCTCAGGCTTGTTACTAACTAGCTCTTACAGTTTTAACCCATTTCTGTTAATCTGTGTGATGCCCTGAGGCTTGTGACTTTTACCTCTATCCCATTTTGTGTGTCCAGCTCGTTCTCTGCCTGGCTGGCAACTCCTCTGACTCTGCCCTTCATCCCATCATCCCCAGTTTGCCTTTCCCACTTAACTTTATCCTGTTCAACTATTGGCCAGTCAGCTTGTTTATTAAACCAACCATAGCAACATATATTCACACGTATCTGTAACCTTTTCTGTCTGCATGAGCAAAAACTCAAAACCTGTCATGTAGCATGCTGTCAGAGCTTGCATTGGCAGCTTAAGCCTGAAGGCACCAGCTGGGGGATGCCTCTCTGTACTGCTGCTTATGTGAGAGACTGCAGCAACCCACTATGCAGCTTAGCTCATGGTGTACTGGCAGCTGCCAGGAGATGTGTTTCTGTACCATGACCAGCATGAGAGACATGAGACTAGGAAGCTGAGTTTAACTCCGTTTTTATGTATTTAGAACCTTTTTAAAAGCTTCTTCAGGTCATATGTGGATCTATGGCAGATGGCGGGTGCCATTTGTAGGTGGAGTTTTCCTGTCCCAAACACTGCTTCCCAAATAACTGACTAGGAGACTTAATATAAATGATAGATGCTCGGCCAATAGCTCAGGCTTGTTATTAACTAGCTCTTACAACTTAACTCATTACTATTAATCTCTGTGCTGCCCCGAGGCTTGTGGTTTTTACCTCTATCCCATTTTGTATGTCCAACTTGTTCTCAGTTCGACGTTCCCGCTTAACTTTTTCCTGTTCAGCTATTGGCCAGTCAGCTTGTTTATTAAACCAATCACAGCAATATAGATATTGACACTGTGTACATAGCATAGCACAGCGGAGAGAGGAGGGGAGAGAAGAAAGGAGCCAGACCAAGAGACCAGGAGGGTAAGGGGTAGATGAAAGAGTAACCAAAATGGTTGGATTTGTGTGTGTGTCTGTCTGTCTCTGAGTATGTGTAAAAGAGAGAGAAAGACTGTAGAGATCATATTATGTAAAACAATCTGTGAGAATAAGCAATATGTGCTTATTAATTTCACTTTAAGTCTTTGAACTTAGATCCCCATAAGAGAGTCTCGGGTGACCACTTTCTCTTTCATCCCTTTGTCTCATCTCAGAAGTAACCTGACTGTGAAGTGACAGTTGCCCCCCACCGCACCCGGGGGATCTGACGTGACCCGGGAGGACAGACGTCAGAAAGCTGTCTCTGTCTTATTGGTTGCACTTTAGTGTACTCAGAGACAGACAGACAGACACACACAGAGAACAAATGGGTTCTTCAGGATTCAGAAATATAAGGAGGGAGAAAGAGCTAACCCAAGTATGCAGGGTCTTTTGGGAGCAACTGGAGAGAGAAAAAAGAAAAATCTCATCACCCTGTGTTTGAGCTCAAAGACCAGCAATGCCCATGGCCTTTCCCTGGGTAAAGGTGCTTAGGTCTGTTATAAACTTCTACATGCAGATGCAGGTTTGAACTTGTAAGTTCATGTATACACACATGTTATTTATACATACGTGTTATTTATTAAAATTGATGTTTCCATCTGAAAAAAAAAAAAAAGGTTGGATTATATAGGGAAGGGCATCCCAGCCCCTGGACTGTAGAAATTTATGGTAGGAAGTGGAGTATGCCCTCCTGGAGGGCCATGCGACAGGTAGGGACTAAGGGATCCTGGGAGACCTGGATTCCAGGGATTCCAGCTTCTGCTTTGATATGTTAAGCAGGCACCTCAGTCTCGGGTTTGAGATCTAAGGACTTCCTCCTCAGAGCAAATCATCCGAGACTGCCACCACGACCAAAACCTCCGTGACTTTTATTACCTAATTGCAGAAATTGCAAAGGTTATGTGCATGTTTGCTGATGAGAAAAGCCAAAGTGAGAAAGGACTACACAAAACTGTGGCTAACTCGAGGTGCAGTCCAGCAGGAGCTACTTTGACGGACCCGTTACCACAGTGAGCAGAAGAGTTAGCTTGTCTTTGATGCAACCACTTGATAACCACATCCTGGTTCCTGGAAGAACCATAAGCAGACTGCTGACCTTGATGACTGGCTGTTTCTGCCTTTAAAACCCTTTTCTGAGTCCCAAACAACTGGACAAGGGCAACCAAGTCTTGGGAATCTTCATCCCAAGCAGCTCTGATCCTGATCCAAGTCCCAGATCCTTTGCATGCAATTCAGGATCCTTTCATGTCTGTTTCTGTCTCTTTCCCTTGCTGTGCAATAGGCTTCTTTCACTTCCACACCCACCTGTTGTCTGTGAACTAGTGTGAGACATGACCCAGTGCTGACCTCTGGCGTTAGGAGTGCTGGTGATTTGATTACACCAATGCCAAGCCTACCTGAGTCTACTAACCAGACGCCCTTGAGCTCCAGGTAAATGCTCCCTTCTCCATAGGATGTAATTTTTTTTTAAAACATTTTTCCCCCTACATGGCAAATCTTTTTTAAAAAATATTTATTTATTCATTATGTATACAGTGTTCTGCAGGCCAGAAGAGGACACCAGATCTTATTACAGATGGTTGTGAGCCACCATGTGGTTGCTGGGAATTGAACTCAGGACCTCTGGAACAGTAGGCAGTGCTCTTAACCTCTGAGCCATTTCTCCAGTCCAGGATGTATTTTTTTTTT
>NW_026067974.1:7822161-7835669 GCF_014885135.2 Alexandromys fortis | reverse complement strand
CGTGAGAACAGGTGCTCCAACCATGAGGACAAGTGCTCCAACCCTCCAACCATGAGGTCATCTTAACAGCTGTTAGGTTCTTTTTTTTTAATTTTTAAAATTTATTTTAAAATTTGTGTGTTGCCCCGGCCTGCAGGTAAGTCAACAGAGACCCTAGAGGGGGAGTGAGAATGGGATGGGACAAGACACACTAGAGATGGAGACAAGAAAGGATTCTGATCAAGTCTCGTTTATTCAAGGGAATAATCCAGGTAAATAGAGGGTAAGGGAAAGGAGGAAGTTCTCCTTGTGTACATGGGTAACTAAACAACTTACTCAGCAACCTAACCATGGTCTAATGGACAGGTGGAAAGTCCATAACCATATTATGCAGAAAAGTCAGAATGTTCAGAACACAGGAACAATGGAGCAATAACTCCTTGCAGAGTTAGTATTTGACAGATCAGAACAGCAGAAGCCAAGTGCAACAGAGTGGGTGAAACTGATCTAGGGAGCAGTAAGTCTCCCACAGTGTGTGTGTGTCTGTGTATGTGTGTGTCTCTGTGTATGTGTGTCTCTCTCTGTGCATGTCTGTATGTATCTGTGTGTCTGTCTCNAAGAGGAGAGGAGAGAGAGAGAAAGGGATACCACTGGAAGCTGATCAGCTTGCCTCAGTGGGGGAGGGAGTGGGCTTGTCTTGTCTCTTAAAGGGACAGCACAGATCCTTACAAGTTGACCCTTGCACCTTCTACTGAAGCCCCTATCTCCACTTCCCATCTTGCTTTAGAAGCCCTGGAGTTAGAGATGAGAGCCATGACACCTGACTTTTTACGTGGGTTACAGGGTTGAACACAAGTCTCCGGCTTGCAGAGCAAACATTCCTACCTGGGACCCCATAGAATTTGTTTTCAAAGTAGAGATGGAACTTATTAGGGAAACATCCTAACATAGATTTAAGCACACAGTGAAAATGGGGGCTTGTTTGTTTGTTTTTACAGTTTATTCTATGCTGCATCTAATTCCACGTTGTAAGTTCTCATTCTTTGAGGGCTTCTTTTCCTCCTGTTGGGGACTAGCCTCGACTAAAAGACCCTGGAAAAGGCGTGGGGATTTATATATATAGAAAAGAATATTAAGACACAAGTGAAAATAATAAAACTGAGAAACATAGGATAGTATTGGGAGGGAGTTCCAGTGAGTACTGAATATTCTCCCACATTTCCAACTGCTTAAAATACCCCTGACCCCAAACCGTAGGAGTAAGACAAAAGACCGCATTACCGTGAACAGACCAATTGAAGGTCACGGGCTTCATAGTTAAACATTCTGTTGCTAGAACAAAAACGAGCCACTCCGTATGCAAACCACTCCCTGGGTGGAACTCTAACTCATTTTCCTAAAGGGACCCGGAACTTAGTTAGATCCTTACATTTTTGTCTGAGGTAGGAACAGCTGATTCCTGGAGCACAAGGGCCAGCAATTAGTCACACTTGTTGACTATAACCTTGAGCAAGCAGAACTTCATTGCTTAGGTGGGGCCTTTGTTTGTAGCACAACAACCTTGAAGGAATTAGTGGAAAGTTCCAAACTCTCTGCCCTTTGGTCCAGGTGGAAATTGGCCTTTCCTCCTGTGCAGCACCACCTTCCGGCTTAGGGCAGTGAGGTTCAACTTCACGAAGCAGGGAGCTCCTGTATGGGTCAGTCTGCCCCTGAGTTCTGTCATTAGGGAAGACAGCTTAACACAGCCTGGATGGGTGTGTTTGCTATCCTAGGAATCTGTACCCGGCCTTGAAGCTCAGCTGTGTTGTCTGTTTTCTTAAAGATTACTTTATGCTTCTGTGTATGCATGCCTCCTGCATGCATGTATGTGTGCCCCATGTACACCTGGTGGCAGTGGAGGCCAGAAGACTCCCCTGGAAATGTAGTTATAAACAGTTCTGGGCCATCAGATAGGTACTGGGAAATTAACATGGGTCCTCTATGAGGACAGATATTCCAACCCTCCAACCATGAGGATAGGTGCTCCAACCCTCCAACCACGAGAACAGGTGCTCCAACCCTCCAACCATGAAGACAGGTGCTCCAACCATGAGAACAGGTGCCCCAGCCGTGAGAGCAGGTGCTCCAACCCTCCAACCTTGAGGACAGGTTTTCCAACCCTCCAACCATGAGAACAGGTGCCCCAACCCTCCAGCCATGAGAGCAGGTGCTCTAACCCTCCAACCGTGAGAACAGGTGCTCCAACCATGAGGACAAGTGCTCCAACCCTCCAACCATGAGGTCATCTTAACAGCTGTTAGGTTCTTTTTTTTTTAATTTTTAAAATTTATTTTAAAATTTGTGTGTTGCCCCGGCCTGCAGGTAAGTCAACAGAGACCCTAGAGGGGGAGTGAGAATGGGATGGGACAAGACACACTAGAGATGGAGACAAGAAAGGATTCTGATCAAGTCTCGTTTATTCAAGGGAATAATCCAGGTAAATAGAGGGTAAGGGAAAGGAGGAAGTTCTCCTTGTGTACATGGGTAACTAAACAACTTACTCAGCAACCTAACCATGGTCTAATGGACAGGTGGAAAGTCCATAACCATATTATGCAGAAAAGTCAGAATGTTCAGAACACAGGAACAATGGAGCAATAACTCCTTGCAGAGTTAGTATTTGACAGATCAGAACAGCAGAAGCCAAGTGCAACAGAGTGGGTGAAACTGATCTAGGGAGCAGTAAGTCTCCCACAGTGTGTGTGTGTCTGTGTATGTGTGTGTCTCTGTGTATGTGTGTCTCTCTCTGTGCATGTCTGTATGTATCTGTGTGTCTGTCTCTGTGTGTGTGTGTGTCTGTATGTATCTATGTGTGCATGTGAGTATAGGTACCAGCAGAGCCCAGAGGAGACACTAGATCTTTTGGAGCTGGAGTTACAGGTGACTGATGCAGGGATGTAAATTCAGTTCCTCTGCTAGAGCAGTCTGAACTCTTGACCTCTGAACCAGCTCCTCCCACCCAATCTGTGTTCTTTTGTTTGTTTGTTTGTTTGTTTGGTTGGTTGGTTGGTTGGTTGGTTGGTTTTCAAGACAGGGTTTCTCTGTCCTAGAACTTGCTCTGTAGACCAGGCTGGCCTCCAGCTCACAGAGATCCACCTGCCTCTGCCTCCCAAGTGCTGGGATTAAAGGTGTGTGCTACCCACCGCCTAGCCTATCTGTTCTTAAGCATCTGCTGAAACCAGGGAACTTTTTGTGGGTTCTTGGTCTTGCTGACAAATGCATTTTAAAATTGACTCAGAAGGAAACTAAAGTCTGTTTTATTAGCATTTGAGAGAAAGTCAACAGAGCAGGAAAGTTATAGATCTTAGCAGCTTCCAGGAAAAGAACAGTGGGCAGAAAGAGAGAAGCTTGTGTTTTGGGATGTAGGATCCAGGAGAGCAGGCATGTTCGGCAGTAGAGGTTTAGAGTAAGTCCAGGCATTGGCAGAAGAGCTTCTGGACATTTCCTTAACACGTCTTTAAGGGAATCAACTTTTGGGAGGAGGGGAGTCTCTAGCCAGGTGGTTGACAGGCCTGGTCGCATTAACAATTAGTGAAAGGAACAATGGTGCCCAATGTTCTGATCTTTGTGGTAGATCAGAATGCCAGATCTCCAGCCAAGGCCCAAGATAGAATTCAGGTTTCATTCTTTTTACTGGGAGAAAGTAAGTTAATGGGGCTCAGTGGAGCCTTAATACCCAACCCCTTTAATTTGGTTGTTTAAATCCTAAAGAGGAGCCGGGCAGTGGTGGCTCAAGCCTTTAATCCCAGCACTCGGGAGGCAGAGGCAGGCGGATCTCTGTGAGTTCGAGGCCAGCCTGACTACTGAGGAAGTTCCAGGACAGGCTCCAAAGCTACAGAGAAACCCTGTCTCGAAAGACAAAACAAAAACAAACAAACAAAAAATCCTAAGGAGGGGCAAAGCTGAATCTGAATCTTCCTATTCTAGGGTTGCCAGAGAAACAGGAGGTGGAGACAGGCCCCCAAGCCTGCCATTGCTTGTCCAACCCCCAACACTGCGGCAGAAATCATCACTCCTTTTGGACCCTATGTCTTCTGCAGCCTTTGGGCTGTCACGTGCACTACCCACGTTTCCATTTTAATGCCGGAGTGGCTGTCGTTTTCTGTGTCTGACTCTTGGTGGTTTTGTGGTTGTGTATAGTTGTTTCATTTTGGGACGATGTGAGCGAATGTCTCTTCACCCCACGTAGCACACCTATACACACCAATGACAGGTGGAAGTGTGATGCCCAGCCAGACAGAGCAATGAGTGTGCGGCACTGACAGACAGACCAATGAGTGAGGGGCACTGACAGACAGACCAGTGAGTGCGGGGCACTGACAGACAGACCAATGAGTGCGGGGCACTGACAGACAGACCAATGAGTGAGGGGCACTGACAGACAGACCAATGAGTGAGGGGCACTTACAGAGCAGGAAGGAGGGGTTACTTGAGGTGCACGGGGGATTGCAGCTGCATCAGTACAAGGTTGCACCCTATTGTAGATGATGCCCGGATGGGAGCCGCACTGTGGAGCCCCATTTCCATTCAGTCAGCTACCCTATGTGCTCTAGAATCTTCCAGGATCACACTTGACGCTGAGCGAGAGCAGGACGTAATGGCCACCCTCCCAGCAGATGGTCCTGTGACCCTCCTTGGGCCAGCCACAGACAGGCACTCCAACTGGAGTAGCACGCCGTTAATACTGGCAGAAGCAGGCCATTCTCTGTGAACCTGAGCTAGCATGATACACATAGAGAGTTCCAGGCCAGCCAGGGCTACATAGGAAGACATCGTCTCAAAACAGAAAAGAAGTGGTGACTTTCTTTCGCTTTCTTTTCCCCTTTCTTCCCCCCCCCCACTTTTTTTTAAATTTTTGAGGTGTGTGTGTGTGTGTGTGTGTGTGTGTGTGTTACTAATTCTGCTCTGCTGGCCAGAAACTCACAGAGATCTTTCTGCCTCTGCTTTGGGAGCGCTGGGATTAAATTCGCCATCACACCTGGACGGAGAATGACGAAGTTTCTCAGGTTACCTCAGACTGCTTCCAGGGAGAGTCGCTTTAATTATTACTATTGTTTGCTATTTTCCCCGTTGTCTTAGATTTTATGTGTGAGTGGAAGAGGGGAGGATCCACTTTTTAAACCACCATCAGTGATATGATGGTGTGCACGGTGTGGTCTAGCCCAGCACTCAGGAAACAGAAGCAGGAGGATCTCCAACTTGGAGGCCAGCTTGGTCTACAGAGTGAGTTCCAGGACAGCCAGGGCTACGCAGAAAAACCCTGTCTCAAAAAACAAAATTTGTGAATAAATAAATAATCAGGCTGTAAGAAAACCTCTAAGGCGTTTACTTAATTAATGATGATGTTAGCGGGCCCAGTCTATCTATTGTGGGTGGGGCCATCCCTGGGCCGGTAGTTCTGGGTTCTATAAGAAAGCGGACTAAGCAAGCTATGTGAAGCAAGGCAGTAAGCAATACTACTCGATGGCCTCTGCGTCAGCTCCTGCCTCCAGGTTCCTGTTCTGTTTGAGTTCCTATCCTGACTTTCTTTGAAGATGGACAGAGATATTGGACTATGAACCAGATAAACCCTTCCCTCCCCAGCTTGCTTTTGGTTTTATCATAGGAGTAGTAACCCTAACTAAGACACCAGCTTCACTTCAGAAATGTCTTTCACTATGCAGGTATTTTTTAAAGTTCTGATATACATTTCAACCTTCCATCTCTGCCACTACAGGTGTTTCTGTACAGTCATGACTCAGGAGAGGACGTTGGTGACAAAGGGCACAAAAATCCTGTTAGGGGCTGGAGAGATGGTTCAGCGATTAAAAGCCCATGCTGCTTTGGCAGAAGACAAGTCCAGTTCCAAGTACCCATGGTGGGTGGCTCACAACTGCCTGTAACTCTAGCTCCAGGGGATTCCGGTACCCTCATCCGGACTCTGTGGGCACCCACATTCACAGACACTCATAGACACACACAAATATACACACACACAATTAAAAAAAATTAGTCTTAAAGATGGGTTTCTAAAGCAGAAGGCAAAGCACGCTGATTTTTGTGGTGTGTACAGACACAGGCTGACACGGACATGACAGCTGGGAGGGGGAATTAGAATAATCAAAATGCTCCTTATACGGGCACGAACTTGTCAAAGGGAAAGTGTAATAAAAGTTAGACAAAGTTGGAAAACGTAATAACAGTAATAATGATATTATAATTACCTCCCTGTGTAGGAACAAGAGGAAGCAGGGCTCAGGTTTCAGCCGTTGCCAGTTTTTCTGCTCATTTCAAAAGCCAACTGTGTCAGTGGCATAGGAACCGGAGGGACACAATGTCACCCTTACCCCCCCACACACGCATGGCCACCCCGGGGCCTATTTTGGCGTGGACTTTATAAGTTACATTCTGGACCTTTCTTGGATGTTTCTTAGATACAGTCCCACCGGAAGAGCAGACTCATTAATATTTCAGCCACCCTCCATAGACGCACATAGGCTGGTCTGTCTCAGAAGGACAAAACCTTTGCACTCACCCAGTAAAAATTAAATCTTTATTAATAATCTGCTACTAGAACAGCCTCTGCCAATGATTATACTGTAAGATGTTTTGGGGAACCAGAAGTCTAAGAACTTGGGGCTGAAAGTGTAACTCAGTGGTAGGGTGCTCGCCAGACATACACAAGGCCATGGGATCAATCCATAGCATTACCAAAGTACATGTCCCAGAATTTCAGTTTAAAGCAGCATTGTACACCCGTAATTCCAGCATTTGAATGTGGGGTGGGGATAGAAGGATGAGGAAATGAAGATCATCTCTGGCTAGACAGTAAGTTTGAGGTTGGCCTCTTTATTTTTAAAGGAAAGTCTGTGGGCCGTGAAGACGGCTCAACACGTGAAGGTTCTTGCTACTTGAGACAAACTGAGTTCAATCCCTGAGTCCCGCATGGTAGAAAAAGAGAAGCCACTCCCCAGAGTTGTCTCCTGACATCCACATATGTTCCACGGAACATGCACACTGATGTATCTCCCCACGTGAAATAAAGAGGCTAAGAAATCGATGAAGAGCTGGGTGTGGTGGCGCACGCCTTAATCCCAGCACTAGGGAGGCAAAGGCAGGCGGATCTCTGTGAGTTCCAGGACAGTCTGTTCTGCAAAGAGAATTCCAGGGCAGCCAGCGCTGTTATGTTACTCAGAGAGACTGATTCACAACTGTATGTAACTCTACTCACCTTCTCCTGGCCTCTATGGGTGTAAGATAATGCATGTGGTACACAGACATACATGCGGGCAAAATACGCATACATAGAAGATAAAATAAAAATAAAAAATTTAGCAGAGCGGTAAAGTAAAGCACACCTTTACTCCCAGCACCCAGGAGGCAGAGGGAGGCAGATCTCTGTGAGTTCAAGGCTAACCTGGTTCTACAGAGAGACTTCTGGGATGGCCAGTGCTACATAGAGAGACCCTGTCTCAAAACTAACAAAAATAGAATGCCCCCATAGGCTCATATATTTGAATACTTGTCACCAGAGAGTGGCACTATTTCAAAAGATTATGAGGTGTGACCTTGCTGGAGGAAGTGTGTCACTGGGGGTGGCCTTTGAGCTTTCAAAAGCCCATGCCAATGGCAGAATCTCTCAGGCAGTGAATCAGGTTGTCAGCTACCACTCCGGCACCTGCCTGCATGCCGCCATGCTTCCTGCCGTGGTGATAAGGGTTACCCTGGTCATGGTGTCGCTTCACACCAACACAATACTGACCAAAACAAAATGGAAGTCTTATAAGGTGTCAGACGGGGAAGCAAACCTCAGACATGAGAACGAAAACCCCGCGCAGATTGACTTGTCAGCCTGGGTCAGACTTGGAGTCTACTGGCAGGCGCTTCATTGGCAGCATCCTGAAAACACAGTCCGATTTGGGGAAAGGTTTCCAGGCAGCAGTCGGTCCGATTCCAGGTGCACAAGAAAGCTTAAGCTGTGAATACGTAGGAGTAGGGGCCCTTTTACAAATGAAATGCTTTTTTTTTTTTTTTTTTTTCCAAGACAGGGTTTCTCTGTGGTTTTGGTGTTGTTTTGTTTTTCGAGACAAGGTTTCTCTGTGTAGCCTTGACTGTCCTGGAACTCACTCTGTAGACCAGGCTGGCCTCGAACTCACAGAGATCCACCTGCCTCTGCCTCCCAAATGCTGGGATTAGAGGTGTGCACCACCACTGCCCAGCGAAATGTTTTCTTTCTTAAGAGTTTCTGTCGTCACGGCGTCTATTCCTGGCAATAAAATCCTACCTGAGCCAGGCACATCCTCAATCCCAGCCTGCCCAGTACTCTGGGAGGCAGGGCAAGATCTTTGAGTTCAAGGCCAGCCTATCTGTAGCCTGAGTTCCTGAACAGCCAGGGCTACACAGAGAAACCCGGTCTTGAAAAACTACACACACAAAACCAAAACCCAACCAAACAAAAACCCTAAATGAGTTAGTTTGTGGAGGTATTTCCAGGAAGGATTAGGCCGGAGGGTTCCCTTCTCCCTTGGAAGAGGGTCACAACACAAACAAGATCTACTCTGATGTAGGTGGTACTGTCCCTAGGGCTTGGGGCAACAAAAAGTAAAAAATGAGAAAACCAGAGTTCTGGCTTTCCCCCTTCCCAACTTCCTGTTTTGCTGCGACTTGAGGAACCTCCTTGGGCCCCCTTTGCATGACTGACTGAACTTCTAAAACCACGAGGCCAAGTGAGCCCGCTTCCGGTGGTTATGCAAATCAGTTAATCACCTGGACACACACGAGGCTGGTGCGTGAGCTTCTGTGCCTCCCCCACCCCCACCCTCTTTGAGATTATTTTGTCCATCCCTTAATTTGGAATTTTCCCGGGTCCGGCTGTTGTCACTTTCCTCCTTCTCTGATTCGGAGTTTCCCTTGGAAACACTTTTCACATGGCTGTCCCAGAATTCACTCTGTAGACCAGGCTGGCCTCGAACTCACAGATCTGCCTGCCTCAGTCTCCCGAGTGCTGGGATTAAAGGTGTATACCACCACCACCCAGCCACTTCTCATCTTTAAGAGTGCCTCTTGTTGGCCTGGAGCTCACCATTAAGTTGACTGACTTGCCAGTGAGCCCCCAAGATCCTCCGTTGTTTTCCAGATTGTTTTGGAGTTACAAGCATGTACCAACATACCCAACTTTAAAAAATTAATTATTAACCCAAGAATGGTGGCACCCCCCTTTAGTCCCAGCGTGAGAAGCAGACGCAGGCAGACGTCTATGTACTCAAGGCCAGAATGATCTACACAATGAACTCCAGGCCAGTCAGGGCTATATGGTGAGATCCTGTCTCAAACAAAACAAACAAAATAAAACGAATTAACGTTCATATTATTGAGTGTGCGTGTGAATGTGTATGAGCAAATGCTGTGGCTCCGGTGTGGATGTCAGAGGAGCTGCTCCGGTCCTTCCCCTGTGGGTTCTGGGATTCGAGTCCTCAAGCTTACACAGCAGCCATCTTACCTGCCAAGCTGTCTACCAGGCCATCCCCCACTTCTGACGTGGGTCCCGGAGGCTGAACTCAGGTCCCCGTGTGTGGCTTCGCTGACTAACCTATCTTCCCAGCTCCTTAAAACCAAACATTTTAAAATGTATTTTGCTTTTCCTGTGTGTTCTGTGTGTGTCCTGCCAGCTCCAGAACTCTGTGGCTCCTCAAGCTATTGCTCATGATCCTGGGACTTGCCGTTGTTCTGTTTATGTTCCGAAGTGTGCCCCTGCAAGCAGTGTTCAGCACATTCGAGCCACAGATCCCGAAGGCTGTGCCGGGTGGCCAGGTGCTGAAGCTTCTACCTGAGAAGCACCTGAGGAACCTCTTTACCTACGATGGCATCTGGTGAGACTCTGGGTGCCCTGGCCTCTTTTATTGTCTCCCTCGATGTCTCTTTCCAGCGTTTCCGTGGAGCCCTAGGCCTCATGGGCAGTTCTGAACAGCTGCTGATTGCCAAAGTGACTCTCAGAGACCAGACATGGTCTGTGGGATCTGGGCTATATCCTCTACGACATCCAGAAACCATACAATCTCAAGGGGAAGATGCTGCCTCTTGGTGTCTGCCCTGGTGGGACTTACTGCCAACTGAAGCCTGTGGTTCTTGGGTTGAAAGAAGCTAGATGGAGGGGGTAATCAAGAGGGCCGTGGTGGCCAGGCGGTGGTGGCGCATGCCTTTAATCCCAGCACTTGGGAGGCAGAGGCAGGCAGATCTCTGTGAGTTCGAGACCAGCCTCGTCTACAAGAGCTAGTTCCAGGACAGGCTCCAAAAGAGGGCCGTGGTGCACTCAGGAGGTTTTTTTATTTATTTATTTATTTATTTATTTATTCGAGACAGGGGGTCTCTGTAGCTTTGGAGCCTATCCTGGAACTAGCTCTTGTAGACCAGGCTGGCCTAGAACTCACAGAGATCCGCCTGCCTCTGCCTCCTGAGTGCTGGGATTAAAGGCGTGCGCCACCACTGCCCGGCTGGGCAGGGGGTTTGCCATGGGTTCAAGGCCAGTCTGTGCCAAATAGACGAGATCTTGTCTTAAAAGGGGGAAGGAAGGGGGGGGGGGGGGGGGGGCTCTTCAGTCCTTCTCATCCTCCCTCCGACTTCCTTCAATCTGTCTCTGCAAGGGGTCACTGCTGGGTGGTTCCAGGGTGTAAACCCAGTTAGGAGAGCCGTGTGGGAAGAGATTTTCAGGGTGAGTGTCACGCAGGACTAGGGCTAAGGTCCCTCCCTCCCATCAGCCATCCATGTATACGCTTCTTTTGCTTGTTTTAGGCTCTTCCCCAAAAATCAGTGTGACTGTGATTCCGGCCAGCTGAAAAGAAAATACAATTTTCAGGGTGCCTATAACCAGAACGACCTCCCAGCTGTGAATGCCAGGAGACAGGCGGAATTTGAACACTTTCAGAGGAGGTGATGCAGGCTGTGGGGTCCCTCAGGTCTCCGGGGAGAACAAACACCCATCCCGAGTGTTTGAGGGAGTGAGGGACCCTAAGAAACAAAATTTGGACCTTGCCCTCTTGATGGACCCCCGGGAAGAACTGTTGGGAATAAAGAGAGGAAGGCAATAGAGGGTAAAGTCCTCCAAGGAAGATTTGAAGGGGTTTGTGTGCATAAAACATTTCAATAAACCAACAGAGAAAAAGGAACAGAGCTTGCTCCACCTTGCTCAGTCATGGTGGTGGCACCTTGGCACTAGGTGCCCAGGCCAGCATAGAAAGTGACTCGATATGCTGGGAGCATACTGTCTGCCAGCTCTGTGCGAAATGTGTCACTTTGACTTTAGACAGTACTGGGGACTGAACCTAGGGCCTCCTGTTAGCTAGGCAGGCCCTCCATGCCCCGCCCCCAGTTCTTTCCCTGTGGTGCTGGGCATCAGACCCAGATTTTTGCAGGTGCTGGCAGATGCTCCTTTGCACTGATACCAGGATTGCTGGGTGAAAAGGGCATTAAAGTGAGTTCTGGCAGGCTTTTAGTGGAGGCATTTTGTATATGCTGGCCATGGTTGGTACTTAACTGCCATCCTAGAGTGTGGGAAGCTGAAGCAGGAGGACTGTTAGCTGAAGGCCAGCCTAGGCTTCATGTCAGACCTGTCTCAGACCAACAAGATGGCGTTGCTTATGACAGCCCCTTTAAAAGTAACTAGAGGTTTTGGAGAAAGGCTTCTTATGCAGGGCTAGCAGGCCGTCGCTGACCGTGAACCTTGGTTCCTGCTTGCATTATCTGTGGTACTTATTTCAGGCATAGATATATTCCACCTCAGGAAGCAGCCAGACAGAACTGGCCTGTCAGGGATGAAGCTGTTCTTTCCTCAGGATTTACTTTTTATTGCTCTGAATCATGTTTGTGTGTATGTGCGGGTAATGATTTCACTTGATCCTGTTGATTATGAGAGCAACTTTTAAGATGTGTTTTGCCGTACACTGACTCTCATGCTTCTGTCTCCTGAAGAAAAGGGCTGCCCCGCCCACCGCCTCTGCTGGCGCCACCCAATCTCCCCTTTGGGTACCCAGTGCATGGAGTGGAGGTGATGCCCCTGCACACAGTTCTCATCCCAGGTGGGTACATCTGCGTCTCGAGAGGCTGCAGACAAAAGGTGTGCCCTTGTGCTCTGGGCACAATGCAGGAGGCTTGGTGGGATTTCATTCTGTGTGAGACTCCCTGGTTCCACAACCCGGAGTCTCTCTTTGTAGCTGTGGATTCCCTGTGGCTCTAAGATAATATAGAAGTTGGAATTTTGTGGGCCTCGGGGGCATCTTAGGGGATAGTTGGTTTTCAAAGGTTCTCTAGCAACAAGAGCGTCTTGATGAACCCATTCCCAGGGAGGGTTTTCTGAAAAAGAGTTTTTTTTCTGTTCAGATCCCTTCCAGGGCAGGCTCAGCAGGTAAAGGTGCTTGTGCCAGGGCTGCCACCAAAATTAAATGCAAATAAAGCAATAAAGACAAAGCAAAAACAAGAGCATGCCTTCACGGGGTCTTTACGCATCCATCTGCTTCAGCATCACCCGATGTTTCAAAGCCAAGGACAGAGATGCCAGGAGACCACAGGCAGTCCGTGCATTTCCTCCCCAGAAGTGGTGGGTGGACGCTGGGCCATCTCGTGGATTCCTCTCCTGCTATGTGGGCTCTCTTGGCATCTAGAGGCAAACAGCCCCCACCATGAGCCGTGGAAAAGATCTTGTTTAGCTGGGTGACAGTGGCACCTGGGGTCCAGCAAGTCTCCATGAGCAAGACCTGAATTATCCAAAGTCACACCGCTAACAGGTGAGATGAGAGTGAGTGCCCGGGACAGAAGGCATGCAGGCGCCAAATCCGTGGTCCAGCCTTCCAGACGGAACAAGGGGAGCGAGAAGCAGCCTCCCTGGCCCAGTGGCAGCTAAACTTTGTTGGGAACCATGCAGCCTAGTCTCGGATCTGTCCAACGGGTTTCCCCAGGGCAAGGCACCCGTGGAACTGGACTCTCTGTAGTCCACAGAGCAGCGTAGGAATCTGCTGGCTCTTTTCTCTCATTATGTTGGTGATTCTTTGGGTGGTTTTTAGTTTTGTTCTGCCAGTCACATGTGCAGCTGCTGTAGTTCCCCTGGAAATTCTGTTCCTTTTCAATTATTTTCCCTTAAGATCCAGCAGGGGATTGATACTTCTTAAATCTTTTCTCTGGAACATTACAACTCCCAATCCTGGAACTTTCCTGACTCAATGGTGATAGTAAGGTACATACAAGAAAGCAACACTTGGAACATTGGCCAGGTCTCACAGTTCTGGAAGGGAGAGTAGAGCATGTACACACAGAATAGGGAAAAGGCCGCAGACATACACCTAGTGCCAGCTGTCGAGAGGAAGTTCCCTGGACACCAAGCATGTAGAATCAACCATAAGATCTAGTATATTCCAATGGGAAAATGCAGTGCAATCTGGGATGGAGTGACCCATCTTTAGCATACACAGGAGCTTGTATTGGTGGAAGAAGTGTGGTCTAGTGAGACGGGAAAAGCTTTGTCG
>NW_026067974.1:7810185-7813282 GCF_014885135.2 Alexandromys fortis | reverse complement strand
TTTCAGGCATAGATATATTCCACCTCAGGAAGCAGCCAGACAGAACTGGCCTGTCAGGGATGAAGCTGTTCTTTCCTCAGGATTTACTTTTTATTGCTCTGAATCATGTTTGTGTGTATGTGCGGGTAATGATTTCACTTGATCCTGTTGATTATGAGAGCAACTTTTAAGATGTGTTTTGCCGTACACTGACTCTCATGCTTCTGTCTCCTGAAGAAAAGGGCTGCCCCGCCCACCGCCTCTGCTGGCGCCACCCAATCTCCCCTTTGGGTACCCAGTGCATGGAGTGGAGGTGATGCCCCTGCACACAGTTCTCATCCCAGGTGGGTACATCTGCGTCTCGAGAGGCTGCAGACAAAAGGTGTGCCCTTGTGCTCTGGGCACAATGCAGGAGGCTTGGTGGGATTTCATTCTGTGTGAGACTCCCTGGTTCCACAACCCGGAGTCTCTCTTTGTAGCTGTGGATTCCCTGTGGCTCTAAGATAATATAGAAGTTGGAATTTTGTGGGCCTCGGGGGCATCTTAGGGGATAGTTGGTTTTCAAAGGTTCTCTAGCAACAAGAGCGTCTTGATGAACCCATTCCCAGGGAGGGTTTTCTGAAAAAGAGTTTTTTTTCTGTTCAGATCCCTTCCAGGGCAGGCTCAGCAGGTAAAGGTGCTTGTGCCAGGGCTGCCACCAAAATTAAATGCAAATAAAGCAATAAAGACAAAGCAAAAACAAGAGCATGCCTTCACGGGGTCTTTACGCATCCATCTGCTTCAGCATCACCCGATGTTTCAAAGCCAAGGACAGAGATGCCAGGAGACCACAGGCAGTCCGTGCATTTCCTCCCCAGAAGTGGTGGGTGGACGCTGGGCCATCTCGTGGATTCCTCTCCTGCTATGTGGGCTCTCTTGGCATCTAGAGGCAAACAGCCCCCACCATGAGCCGTGGAAAAGATCTTGTTTAGCTGGGTGACAGTGGCACCTGGGGTCCAGCAAGTCTCCATGAGCAAGACCTGAATTATCCAAAGTCACACCGCTAACAGGTGAGATGAGAGTGAGTGCCCGGGACAGAAGGCATGCAGGCGCCAAATCCGTGGTCCAGCCTTCCAGACGGAACAAGGGGAGCGAGAAGCAGCCTCCCTGGCCCAGTGGCAGCTAAACTTTGTTGGGAACCATGCAGCCTAGTCTCGGATCTGTCCAACGGGTTTCCCCAGGGCAAGGCACCCGTGGAACTGGACTCTCTGTAGTCCACAGAGCAGCGTAGGAATCTGCTGGCTCTTTTCTCTCATTATGTTGGTGATTCTTTGGGTGGTTTTTAGTTTTGTTCTGCCAGTCACATGTGCAGCTGCTGTAGTTCCCCTGGAAATTCTGTTCCTTTTCAATTATTTTCCCTTAAGATCCAGCAGGGGATTGATACTTCTTAAATCTTTTCTCTGGAACATTACAACTCCCAATCCTGGAACTTTCCTGACTCAATGGTGATAGTAAGGTACATACAAGAAAGCAACACTTGGAACATTGGCCAGGTCTCACAGTTCTGGAAGGGAGAGTAGAGCATGTACACACAGAATAGGGAAAAGGCCGCAGACATACACCTAGTGCCAGCTGTCGAGAGGAAGTTCCCTGGACACCAAGCATGTAGAATCAACCATAAGATCTAGTATATTCCAATGGGAAAATGCAGTGCAATCTGGGATGGAGCGACCCATCTTTAGCATACACAGGAGCTTGTATTGGTGGAAGAAGTGTGGTCTAGTGAGACGGGAAAAGCTTTGTCGTAGTCTGCCTTTGACAGAGAGATGGAGACATGGGGTCCTCTTGTATAAAAGGGAACTGTATAAAAGCGTATTTTGCAGACATGAAAGGACTGTTCGGCTTTGAATATTGTCCTTAAAGCATTGTGCCCGTGTCTATTACTTTTGAAGTTTGTCATCGCAAGTGGTCGACATCAGTGCTGCGAGGGCAGGCTGTGTCCGGCTCGATGTTTATCTAAGCCTGCAAAAATGCTGGACTCTATGTTTAGAATAAGGTTGTGCAGGGGTGGAAAGATGTATTTGGGGAAGCATAAAGGGGAACAATGGGGGCTTCCATAATGATCACAGTGTATTCCCTAATTGTGATGTATTTCTTTTTTTTTAAAGATTTTTTATGATGTATTTATTTTATGTGCAGTGGTGTGAAGGTGTCAGATCACCCTGGAACTGGATTTTACAGTCACTTATGAGCCACCATGTGGGCACTGGGGATTGAACTCAGGTCCTCTGGAACAGCAGTCAGTGCTCTTAACCACCAAGCCATCTCTCCAGTCCTATGATGCATTTCTTAAAGTCAAAAATAGAAGCCAAAGCCGGGCGATGGTGGCGCACGTCTTTAATCCCAGCACTTGGGAGGCAGAGGCGGCAGGCAGATCTCTGTGAGTTCGAGACCAGCCTGGTCTACAAGAGCTAGTTCCAGGACAGGCTCCAAAGCCACAGAGAAACTCTGTCTCGAAAAACAAAACAAAAAAAAAACAAACAAACAAACAAAAAATAGAAGCCAATAATAAAACTGTTCAAGTAACCCTGCTAAGAAAAAAATCTGTTTGAGTATGAATAAAGATGGCCTGAGCTATTGGGGCCACTTGAGTGTAACCTATGTGGTGGTCAATTTTCCTTGCGCTGACGCCCCTTTCCCGCCTCAGGACCTGAACCCGAGCAGAGGCTGGACCAAGCAAAACCTCCTCCTCTGACTTCTGCTCTTACCAGCCTTCCTTCCAAGCTGAAGTCACACTTAATTGCATCCTGTGAGCTAACTAATAAAGAATGCCTGGCGGGAGAGCACTGTTGACCGAGCCCAAGGCTTCAGACAAGCACAGCACCAGCGAGTTAGACCCTTAACCCTGGTCGTGTTTTTGAGTAACCATCTAAAAATGATTTTACATTTTCGGTAACTTGTTTATTTTAAAAAATAACATCTAGCTGGGTGGTGGTGGCGCACGCCTTTAATCCCAGCATTCGGGAGGCAGAGGCAGGCAGATCTCTGAGTTTGAGGCCAGTCTGGTCTACAAGAGCTAGTTCCAGGACAGGTTCCAAAGCTACAGAGAAACCCTGTCTCGAAAAACCAAAATAATAAT
>NW_026067974.1:7795986-7808958 GCF_014885135.2 Alexandromys fortis | reverse complement strand
CAAAAAAAAAAAAAAAAAATACACTTACACATATAAAATAAGAAAAATCTAATTAAAAAATTAAAAATAAATACATATGACCCAATGAGTTTTATTAGGCTTGCTTGCATGAGTGTGGGGCCAGCAGCTCACTAGCAGCTACACCACTGAGGAAACTCTCCCCTTCTCTAGTCATTGACTGCCGACGCCTCCTCACGCATGTATGTATCATTTGCTGAAAGCATCCTACAGATTGGAAGCAATCTTCTAAAGCGAATTCCCATCTATGGCTTTTGGTTGGTCAACAATGATGTTTGTAGTGCGGCTTGTTGTCCGGGTCAGTTGGCATCAGCTGGAGCCAGTGACTCGATCCCTTACAAAACTCTGTTAAAGATGTCTGTAAAGTGTCTGTCATTCTTTCCCCATGTGATTCCCTCTGTGCTGTTCAATAATGGCAGAGTGAAGCCTTCTGTTAGGGACAGAGACAGACACAGGGACAGACGCACGCACAGGGACGGACAGAGAATGGAAGAGGACACAGGGAGCATGAAACAGAGACGTCCAACCTGGACTCGCTCTTGATTAAATGACTCCAAGAGGCAGTGTTTTTATTTCTTTCCCTAATGGGACATCAACACATTGTTAGTGACTCCAAATTAATCACCAATGTGTTTAATTCATAAATCTCTACATACTGTTTATTCAAATACTGTCAAAGTAAATTTTTTGTTAATTCTGCAGACATACTTCCTTCTCACCCTACCTGCAATCCATACTCTACACACACTGAAATCTTATACCCATTTACCACTAACTCCCTTGTCTTAGTTTATTTCCCTGTTGCTTTGATAAAACACTCCGACAATAGCAAGTCAGTGGGGAAAGGTTTATCTTACATAATAGTTCCAGGTTACAGACTGTCACGGTGGGGAAATCAAGGCATCAGGAGCTTGAAGCAGCTAGTCATCAGTAGAAGAGGGCATCAGAGGCATGCATGTTAGTGTTGGGTTTATCCATTCCCACAATCCATAATCCCCTGCCTAGGGAATGGTGCCGCCCACAGTGGGCAGGTCTGCTCCTGACCTCACACACATGCCCAGATGCCCTTCTCCCACGCAATTCGAGATTCTGTCAGGTTGGTAATGAACTTTAGCTATCACATCTTCCCTCCCACTTCCTGGCAAGTTGTGCTTCTGTCTCTGAGAGAACGACTATTCCCAGATCCACCCAAGGCTCATTCATTGTCTCCATTGTTGCTTCCCCTTCGCTAGCAGGGCCATTTGGAAGGGGCTGTTTGAAAGTTCACAGAACCCAAAGCTGAGGACGGGCACTGGAAGCCTTAGACCCATGTGGGTTTGGGACCATGTAGCCATTGCATAGCCCTGGGAATGGGAACTGTGTAGGCCAACTGTCGGATAGAAATGACTAGGTGGGCTCTGTAGATATGCCGGGGTCGGAGGTAGAGAGGCGTACGAGGGAGTGTCAGTGCCTTCTGTCAGTATCCTCACAGATTTTTTTTTTTTTTCTTGTCTCTCCTGTGTCTTTTAGGCCTCCAGTATGAAGGGCCAGAAGCCCCGGTCTATGAGGTAAGATTCCCATCCCAGCAATTTTGGCACTGTCTCACAACGATGACCCATCTCAGCCTTCAGCCAGCCCCTGTTGTGTATCCACACAAATACAAAGCGGGACATGGGGGCATTGCGCAGGGGCGTTGCAGTCCCTGGAGTGGCTGCGGGGAGGGCTTCCAAAGCTACACAAAGCTCAGAAGCACCACTGTGCTTGATTTTGCTTTAGGAGAAGGAAGCCTCTGCCGTATTCCCAGCTGCTGCCTGTGTGACCTCTGGCAACAAAAGCGCGGGGTGCCCTGCTTCCCTCCCCTCAGTGTAGCTGTGGGTTGAGGTCTTAGGACGGGATGTCTGATGGGTGACAGATGCAGGTGCAGAACCTGCAAACGGACCCTGGGAAATGAGGCTTGGAGTGTGTGTGCAGACATACGTATACACAGGGAAACGCATGGAGGCCAGAGAAGCACATTGTCCTCCACTAGGGCTGTCCACCCTATTCCCTTGAGACTCTGGGGCGCTCACTGTTTTTTCGCTAGGCTGACAGCCAGCACGTCCCCACGACCCTCCTGTCTCGTTACCCATCTTCTGTTACTGGGGTTGCCTGACTTTTTTATGTGGAAACTGGGCACTCAGAATTCAGGTTCTGACACTTATGTAAGGAGTATTCTTACCCACTGTGCCTTCTCAGCTCAGCCGTGAGATCTGCATCCTCCAACCCCACAGACTGAATGGAGGGTGTGTGTGTGTGTGTGTGTGTGTGTGTGTGTGAATGAACTGCTTGCTCTCTGTGTCCCCAGAGGCCTCCTCTGTCCCCCCCCCCCCGCACATGCCCTCCCATCCTATCCCTGTCATTTTTCTCATCACTGATTGATTCTTCACGAGTGCACTAGGGATGGAAGCTGGGCCCTTACACGAGCAAGGCAAATGCTCCGCCCCTGAGCCACGCCCCTAGCCACTCCCATTACGCCCTTCTTGCCTGGTTATGGTGTGGCCGTGGCTTCCTGCTTCTTAGCTTCGTGGCCTACTGACTTGCTTCTCAGAGAATTATCTGTTGATTGGCTGGCGTTTTCAGTAGGCGTGACATAACCCAGTGGGCTTCCTACAAAGATACCTGGCTATTGCAGGCAATCGGAGACAGGAGTTGTGGGCACGGAGAGAAGCCTGCTGGCCCCCTTTATCTTCAGGTGGAGCTAATGGGCAGGACTTGCTCCCAGGCGGGCTGCAGGCCTAAGGAGTGTAGCACAGCAGGAGTGGCCTTAACGTGCACATGCGTGCGTGTGTGCGTGTGCGTGTGCGTGTGTGTGTGTGTGTGTGTATGTGCGTGTGTTAGCCCACACCTTTAATCCCAGCACTCGGAGTTCTAGGATAGCCAAGGCTACACAGAGAAACCCGTCTCGAAAACAAACAAACAAACAAACAAACAAGCCACACTTTGGGCACCTGAGAGCTGGATTGGAAGCTAGTGCCTTCTACACCCGGGTGAGAGGGGCGATGGGATTGCAGCAGCAGTTTCTATTAGTAACGGAACAATTTAGCCAGGTCTTGTTTGGTTTGTGCTGAGAATTGAACCTAACTAATATTTTGTGTGTGAGTGTGCATGCACATGTGCACATAGGCACAGAGGCCAGAAAAGCTGTCTGATCTCTCAGAGCTGGAGTTACAGGCTTTCGCAGAATGCCCGTCTTGTTATATGGGCGCTGGACCCCATATTCTGGTCCCCATGATTGTACAGCTGACCCATCTCTCCAGCCCAGTGGTTTAGTTTTTAATATTCTAAGTTTGAGCTGCATGCGAGCCTTCCCAGCAGGGTGTCTTGGTTAGGGTTTGTATTGCTGTGCTAAACACCACAACCAAAAGCATCTTGGGGAGAAAGGGCCTTGTTTGAACTTATGGTTCCACATCACAGTGCATCGTCACAGTCAAGGCAGGGACCGAAAGCAGGAACTTGGGAAGCAGAAGCCATGGAAGGACACTGCTTGCTGCCTTGCTCTTTTTCTCTGTAAACTGTACACTTTGTATTCCTTTTCGCCCCTCTTGCTCATCTTCACTGTAGGCCTGCTTAAGCGTGGTTACTAAGAACCACATGGCAGAGTCAACAATAGGCTGTCTTGAAATTTCCCCTGAAGAAGAAATTAGTCCATTACATATAGACTTAGCTTTGGGCAAGTTCTTAGGATGAAAGAGAAAGCAGATTTTACCAAATTATCACAAGGACGATGTCTAACCCGGTTGCTGATGTTGTTCCGCTCTGAAACCTCTTGCGCTGGGCCTTCATAGTCCACAAAGCTGCCAGCATTGCTGTCTTTCAAGATCCTACTAGAATGACCCATTTAACTCTGCTTATAGCACTTAACCGTTTTCCTAGTCTGATGTCCCCAAATCTCCCACATTGCTCCTAAAATATGGTCAGGTCTGTCACAGCAATATCCCATGAACCTGGTACCAATTTCTGTCTTAGTTTCTTTTCTGTTGCTGTTATAAAACACCATGACCAAAGCAACTTACAGAAGCTTTTTGTTTGTTTGTTTTGAGACAGGGTTTCTCTGTGTATCTCTGACTATCCTGGAACTCTTTCCGTAGACCAGGCTGGCCTCAAAATCAGAGAGCTGCCTGCCTCTGCCTCCCAAGCCCTGGGATTTAAGGTGTGCACCACCACTGCCCGGCTATAAAAGCTTTTAATTGGGATTACGGCTCCAGAGAGTTAGAGTCCACGATGGAGGAGAAAACTTGGTGGCAGGAACAGCTGAGAGCCGCATCTCAGACTGAAGGCAAGAGGCAGAGAGCACACTGGGGATGAAGGAGACATTTGAAGTCTCAAAGCCAGCCTCTGTGGCATACCTCCTAATCTGATCCAAACAGTTCCAACTGAGGACCAAGTGTTCAAACATATGTGCCTTTGGGAGCCGGTCCTATTCAAACCACCACACAGGGCAAATGGAGAAGGCAGCAGGATGTCAGGCACACACGTTTTGTCCCCCCCCCCCCTTTTTTTTTTTTACCTCACTCTGACTGGCCTGGAATTTTCTCACAGACATCAGAGCCTGGGACTGAAGACCCATGCCACCAAACTGTGCTGAGATGAACGTTTTGAAGCCACTTGAAAATTGATGGTTTCTGTTTGATGATGGATAAAATCCTCGGGCAGGGAACTGTGCGGCAATAAGAGAAAAGGACTCAGAACCAAGTCCTGGAAAACTATGGGATGTCAGACGGAGGGGAAGGAAGAGTGACTGACAAACATAAATCAGTAACAGCAGCAGGGAGCAAGGCAAAGTGGCCCCGTCTGTAGCTCCAGCTGCTAGGGAGGTAGTGGCAGGAGGCAGAGCCATCTTTAGAGCTACCGGGCAGCATATTGAGACCTCAGAGGGAGGAGGAGGAGGAGGAAGAAATGACCTAGAAGAAGACTCTTGAAGAGCAGTGTTCCCTAAACCCAAAGATAAAGGTGTTTGCAGGAATGAGTCCTTTAAATCCATGAATCTTTAGGTGTTAGGGGTGAGGGAGAGGGCCTCAGCTGAAGCGTCTACTCCGGTCCAGCCAGCCGTGTTCTGTGCTATTCCCCCATGGGTTTCTCCACTCTGGGTGCTCTGCCCCCTGCTGGCCGTCCTGGGTACTTGTCTTTCCTGCGAATGGATTTTTTCTCCGTCCATGGCACTTCAGGGTTGAGACTAAGGAGTTACAGTCTGTTGGGTATAAAGTTTCACTGGACAGGACGAAGAGATGGATAGAGGTAACCGACAGCTGCACAATAATATGAGTACTCTTAATGCCACCCCCAGGTCACCCTGAGAGCTTCTCTGGGGACACTAAACACCCTTGCTGACGTCCCAAACAGTGTGGTGCAGGGTAGAGGCCAGAAGCAGCTGACCATTTCCACCGGTGACCGGACACTCCTGAAATTCATCCTTCAGCATGTGACGTACACCAGCACGGTGTACCAGCTCCGCAAGGTGGACATGGGTGAGAGCCAGTCTTCCGACTGCAGATATTCTCCCTGCGCACCACATTCCAAGCCTAGACACTCCCCTTCCTACTTACAGCACCCAGTAGTGCCCCCTGTTGCCACTGACCCCATGGAGGGGACTTAAGAGTCGTCCCTGACACTGCTCATCTCGCACAGGGCAGATGCCAGATCAGCCTCCTGTCACCGTAGCTGATACCTAAGGTAACACAGAGGAGGAAAGGGTTCCCCTGGCCCCAGGTTTGGAGGCTTCCGTCCCTGGCGAGCCCTTTGGCCAGGGGTGAGGCAGCGTAGTATGGCAGGGTTGTATGATAGAGAAGAGCCTCTCGGCTCACAGCTAAGAAGCCAACAGGAATAGAAGCGATGGGAAGTAGGCCCTGTCGTTACCTTAAAGGCCACAGGGACTTCCCATCAGACCCCAACTCCCCACAGTGTCACCACAGTGGCCTATTCCTATGCTGTGAACCAAACCTTAGCACCATCCGATTCTTTCTATATTTTGCTTTGCTTGACACATGGTCTCAGAGATCTCAGGCTAACATCAGACTCTGAACATCTGCATGCTGGGATGATAGGCATGTACCTCCAAATAAGGTTTATGTGATGCTGGGGGTCGAAGCCAGGACCACCTGTGTGGTACACAAGTTCTCTACCAACTGAGTTACAGCCCTAGTCCTGCTGTTTCTTGAGACAGGCTCTCAGGTAGCCCAGGATATCCCAAACTCTCTTATGTGGTTGTAGCTGGTTGGTCTTGAACTCCAGACTGTCTTTCCCTGTGTGTACCACCACACTAAGCTTAATTTTTGATTTTATCTGTCTATGATGCAGGATCTTGTTCCGTATCCTGGGCTAGTCTCAAATAATCAATTCCTCTACCTCAGCCTGCACAATGCCAGGATGACAGGCATCCCTATGCCGGGCTAGCCTTATCTAGTTCTCTTAGTCATTTTCTGCAGCTTTTATATTTATTTATTTAAATTCCATTCAGTTGTTTATTGGGGGCATGGACACACCATAGAGGTCATATGGAAGTCAGAGAAAGTCAGAGGACACCTTGTAGGATCTGGGTCTCTCCTTCCAGAGTCCTAGGGAGCAAGCCCAGATCACCAGATTTGGCACAAGCAACTTTACCTGCTGAGCATTTGTTTACTTATTTACTTATATGATTTATACAACATTTGCCTGCATGCATGCTTGCACACCAGAAGAGGGCAGCAGAGCTCATCATAGATGGTTGCTGGGAATTGAACTCAGGACTTCTGGAAGAGCAGCCAGTGCTCTTCTGAGCCATCTCTCCAGCCCCATTTTGGTGACCTCTCTGCAACTTCTGAAGCTGCCTCAGCTTCTGTCGAGGAGGCACCAGCCCAACCAGCCTGTGCATGGATATCTTGTCCTGAGCACTCATGGAAAGAGAGAATGTGCCCAGTTTCCCATCCCTCTCCACATCCTTCCATTACAGAACTCCTGAGAGAACCAATCTTGCCACCCGCAAGCCAACCTCTGTTTCTATTTGTGTCAGTTAAAAGTTTTTAGTTTTTTAGTAGCGGACATAGCACAGTAGCAGGGGGAGACGCAATATGAACAAGTAACAGTTTCCCTTAGCTGGTAGAGGACCTCCCCAGCACGCACAGAGCCCTGGGTTCGATCCCCAGTACCATATAAAATCAGGCATGGGGGTGCCATGCCTAAAACCCCAGCACTTGGGAGGTAGGATCAGGAGGATTAGATGTCCCAGGTTACTCCCCATAGCCGCAGGGCGCGTTCTCTCCACCTGCGGATTTTAAAGCATTTCCCTTCAGAAAGTGCCTCTGTGCCTTTCGGTGCAGTGGGTATAACTGTCCTTTTTTGTCACTGGAGAAGCTGAGGAAGGACTTATTTCAGATAGGCCATGGCAGAGTCAAACTTAATCCAGATCCTTGACTCTCTAGCCTGTCCCAGCAGCATGTCCTTACAGCAGGCTACCCCAGGAACGCATAGGCAGGAGCCAAGATGCCCAGCCTGCTGCGTGGGTCCTCAGTCTCCTCCCAACCAGGACTCCCCTGCAGCTACTGGCCTCCTTGGCTTCCTCAGAGCAGCAGAATCTTGTCAGATTTCACACTGCCTAGGTTCTTACCTCTCTTTTCCTTCCAGTGAGTTTCGAGTCCAAGTCCTCAGTGGCCAGGTTTCCAGTGACCATCAACCAACCGATTGTACCCAAGTTGTATGACCCTGGACCAGGTAAGGCTCTTGTCGTCATTGGGGATCTAGGATTGCATCAGACTGGGTGAAGTTCAGAGGGTGTGGTGCTTGGAATGACAAGGGCTCCCATAGAGTCATGTATTTGAATGCTTGGTCCCCAGTTGGTGGGACTGTTTAGGAAGGCGACTCTAAAGTGCCACGCCTGCCTGCCTGCTGTCTTGCTCTCGGTTATTACGGTCATTGTCTTAGGGTTTCTATTGCTGTGTAGAGACACCATGACCACAGCAGCTCTTATAAAGGAAAACATTTAATTGGCTGTCTTACAGTTCAGAGGTTCAGTCCATTATCCTCATGGTGGGACATGGTGGCACACAGGCAGACATGGTGCTGGAGAGGCAGCTGAGAGTTATACATCTTGTGTAGGCAACAGGAAGTGAACTGAGATACTAGGCGTGGCTTGAGCATACCTGAGATCTCAAAGCCCACCCCACAGCAACACACTTTCTCCAGCAAAGCCACACCTCTCAATAGTGCCACTCCTTATAAGCTTATGGGGGCCATTACATTCAAGCCACCGCAGTCATGGGCTCACCTTCTGAAACTGCAAGCCCTCAGCTAAATGATTCATGTGTAAGCTGCCCTGGTCATGGTGTCTCTTCACAGCAATAGAAAAGTACCTAAAGCAGAGGAATCACTTTTTCTTTATGATTCATGTTTTATTATTTTTAATTGTGTGTGTACACACGTGCTCTTGTGTATGGTGCCCACAAAGGCCAGAGGTTGAATCGCCTTAGAGCTGGAGTTGTAGGTGGTTCTGATCCACCTGACGTGGATGCTGGGAACCAAAGTCTGGTCCTTTACAAGAACAGTGTGTGCTCTTCAGAGCTCAGCCCTTTTATGAGACAAGGTCTTATGTGGCCCAGGGTGATCTCAAACTATGGATATAGTTGAGAATGAGAATATTACTGAACTTCTGGGCACCCTGCCTCGTTTCCCCAAGGGCTGGAATCTTGTGCCTGCGCCACCACGCTCACTTACGAGGGATCAGACCCAGAACTTTGGGTGTGTTAGGCAGGCTCTCCACCAACGGAGTCATAATTTCACCCCTTCCTTCCGTGTTCCAAGCTCGCCTGACCATCCTCTGGACTCAACCTTGTTAGTGGTGAGATGACAGGCAATTATAGATTGTGTGTGTGTGTGTGTGTGTGAGAGAGAGAGAGAGAGAGAGAGAGAGAGAGANGAGAGAGAGAGAGAGAGAGAGAGAGAGATATGCAGTGCACTCATGCCCGAGTGGGAATATGAAGTTCAGAGGACAATCTCTGGTGTTGTCCTTGCCTTTCACCTTATTTGAGGTAGGGTCTCTTTTTTGGTTTGCTACTGCATATACCAACGTGCCTGGCCCTCAACCTTCCAGAGTCTCCTGTCTCCGCCTCCCATCTCACCTCAGGAGCACTGGAATTACAGATACAGCTATTGAGCCTAACTTTACATGGACTCTGGGGATTTGAACTCACAAACTCATGCTTGTACAACAGGTGCTTTGTCCACCAAACCATCATTCCAGCCCTGAGTGATTTTTTTTTAAATGTTGAATCTTTAAACATTCATTCTTTTAGTGATTTTGCTCTTTGTTTTTTGAGATTGGGTATTGCTACGTAGTCAAGGCTGGTGTGGACCTCGCCTTCCTCCAATTTCTGCCTCTGAATCCTGGGATTGCAGGTGTGAGTCAGAATTCCTAGTGATTAGTATCTCTGTAGCTTTGGAGCCTGTCCTGGAACTCACTAGCTCTGTGGATCAGACTGGCCTTGAACTCACAGAAATCTGCCTGTCTCTGCCTTCAAGTGCTGGAATTAAAGGTGTGTGCCACCACGCCTGGCTGTTTTACCTCACCTGCATAGACACCTTCTGATTGGTTTGATAAAGAGTTGAATGGCAGACAGCTAGGCAGGAGGGGATAGGCAGGACTTCTAGGGAAAGGAACTTGGTGGAAGAATCTGAGTGGCGGGAGATTCGCCAGCTGTTTGCAGGGGAAGTTGGATGTACAGGCTTGAGGAGACGTAACAAGCCATGTGGCAGAATGTAGGTGTAAAGAAACAGGTTAATTTAAGTTATACTAGCTAGTTGGGAACAAGCCTAAGCTAAGGCCAAGCTTTCATAATTAATAAAAAGTCTCTGTGTCATTATTTGGGAGCTGGTGGTCTAAAGAAAGAAGGCCATTATATATTATAACATCTTTATTTCCCAGTGCAGCTGACAAATTCTGATTAATCGTGCCCTGTGTACAGAATGCCTGAGGTCCCCAACTCTGACCAGTTGGAGGAGAAAAGAAGCCATCAGATGACTGGAGGGTAGCTCAGTAGTTGAATGCTTGCTTAGCATGCGTGAGACCCTGGGTTCAATCCCTGAACCAGCAGAAAACAAAACAAAACAAAATCCATCTGAACAGAGCAAATCCAGCATCAGGTTCTAGCATCCACTTTTACATTTTTCTCCAGAGAGGAAGCTCAGGAACCTGGTGACCATTGCCACCAAGACTTTCCTCCGTCCCCACAAGCTTAAGACCCTGCTGCAGAGTATCCGAAAATATTACCCAGACTTAACTGTGATTGTGGCTGATGACAGCAAGGAGCCCCTGAAGATTCAGGATGACTACGTGGAGTATTACTCCATGCCATTCGGGAAGGTATGTTCCCCTCACACTGGGTGGACCTAGCTCCCAGAACAGGAGGACCCCAGATTCAGCTGCTTCCATGGTCTTCTCTAGGGAGCAGAGTCCTGTGGTGAGAGGCGTCTGGGCTTCTGCTGTTCAGGTGCAGAGGGAAACTGGAGCAATCTCATTTTCCACATCAATGAACTGTTAGTCTATTCCATCTTCATGCCGATCTGGTGTGGAATGGACAGCGTTCTTATGAGTGACTTACGGGAGCGGACATCTGATTGTGGTGTTGAGGGGTAACAGCAGACTTTTGTTCCCTGTGACTGAGCTCAAGCTAGGCTCTCCCCCTCACCTTGCCTGCTTACTCTCCTCCCCTTTTCCCTCCCATCTTCCCCCAAGGATAGAAAAGGGAAGGATACCACTGATAGCAGATGCTCCCCATACCATCTTGCAGGAGATAGAAAGGAACTGAGGTGAAAAGGGCTCCAGTCTATTTTCCCAGAGGCCTCTGGACCAAAGAGGGACCCCCCACTCTGTCTCAGTCTCTGAATCCAGGAAGTCACTGTCCCGGCTCTTTCGGCTCTTTTGCTCTTTCTCCGAGGCACCCCTCTGACACAGCAGGTGTCAGCCTTGTCTGAACTATGAATCTCCACAGATTCCAACTTCCCCCATGGTGGGAGGCAGCCTGGCTGGTGGGAATTCAGGAAGTCCCACCCCCAGGTGACAATTGCTGATCCAAACCCATGCTGCCTACAGGGCTGGTTTGCTGGTAGGAACCTGGCCATCTCACAGGTGACCACTAAATATGTCCTCTGGGTGGATGACGACTTTCTCTTCGACAGCAAGACCAAGATTGAGGTACTGGTGGATGTCCTGGAGAAAACTGAACTGGATGTGGTAAGATCACCATAAAGCAATAATGAGGAGGGATGGAGGAAGGATAGGAATGTCAGCTTCTGAGGGGATGAGGCAGGAGAGGGGCTCACAGCTAGGCTCCAGAGTGACTGCTGGACCTGGGGGATGATGGCTCATCCCTTAAAGGCTAGGCTCACACCAGAAATATAAGAGCGATTACTCGGTGGCTTTCTCTGAGCAAACTTTGTACCCCCCAGAAAAGACCCCCACAACTGTTCTGTTTGTAAAAGTGCATGTTCATGCACCATTTCTGATTCCTTTCTTGGGCTGCACGAGGTTTAAGAGAACAGTCTTCTTGTTCAGTCACATTTTGATTTTTTTTTTAGATTTATTTATTTTTATTTTATGTGTAGAGTCGTTTTGCCTGCATCTATATCTGCGCACCATAAGTGTACCTGGTACCCACAGAGGCCAGAAGAGGGTGTTGGACCCCCTGGAACTGGAGTTTCAGATGGGTAGGAGTGGCCATGTGTGTGCTGGATAGGAACAGAACTCAGGTCCTTTGCAAGAACAAGTGCTCTTAATCTCCAAGCTCTCTCCACCCCCAACACTTGTTTTAAATATAAAAATACAATTGGGCATTGTTGTAAAAGGAGTGGCGGGGCTGCGTCCCCAGCACCCCAGGCCGCCTGCTAGCTTATGCCCCGAAATAATTACACGGACACTGTATTCTTTTAAACACTGCTTAGCCCATTATATCTAGCCTCTTCTCAGCTAACTCTCGCACCTGGACTATCCTATTTCTAATAATGTGTGTAGCACCCCTAGGTGCGCTTACCGGGAAGATTCTAGCCTGTGTCCATCCTGGGTCGGAGCTTCATCGATCGCGTCTGCCTGGGAGAGGGGAGCATGGCCTCTGAGCTCACTTCCTCTTCCTCCTAGCATTCTGTTCTGTTTACTCCTCCCACCTATATTTTAACCTATGAGGCCAAGCAGCTTCTTTATTACTTAACCAATGACCGTCCTCCATCATTTCCCCTTTTTCTGTTTAAACAAAAAGGAAGGCTTTAACATAGCAAAATTACATACAACAGTTATGAAGCAATAATTACAGTTACAATATTTATATCTATTTTATCTTTTACCATAACAAAGAAAAACTATAACTATAACTAACCATTCTTCAACTCCATCAAAGACTCCAGAAAGATATAATATTACCTAAGTAAACAAGAAGTAAGAAACTTCCAAAACTCTAGAAGTGACAGAGACATCTTGCTGCCTGGACAGTCACCCAAAGTTCTTTTGTACTGCTGGGGCATTCATCTTTAACCTTCAGGCCCATAGTTTCCAGCAGACATTTCCATGAAGCAGGAAATTTCAAAGTCAGTTCAGTCACTATCTGCTGTGTCCTGCAGAATGTCTCGCAGACTATTTCATGAATCAGAAACCCTGAAAGATCAGCTCACCTTTAGGCAAGTTCAGCAGTCCTCTCTCTGTGGGTTCTTTGTGTCCAGTTTATGCCACAGTCTAGGCAAGAGCAGTTTCTTGCCCAAATGGCTATCAAACTCCATAAGAATCCTCTTCGAGGGCTGGAGAGATGGCTCAGTGGTTAAGAGCATTGCCTGCTCTTCCAAAGGTCCTGAGTTCAATTCCCAGCAACCACATGGTGGCTCACAACCATCTGTAATGAGGTCTGGCGCCCTCTTCTGGCCTGCAGGCATATCAGCAGACAGAATATTGTATACTAAATAAATAAATAAATATTTAAAAAAAAAAAA
>NW_026067974.1:7779680-7793403 GCF_014885135.2 Alexandromys fortis | reverse complement strand
ATTTCTCCTTAACATCAGCCTGTACCTTTTCTAAATTTTGCTCAGTTGATCGAGTCATGTTAAACAAAGATCTGTTCTCTTCCTGGAGAACTTCAAACTGATTCTTGAGAAGATTGTTGTCATTCTCAATTGTTTTTAAGCGTTCAACCTCTGCCTTAAGAATCCTGAATTCGTCTCGTAAAGACTTTATCATATTTCTATTATCAAACCATTTAGTACCAATGAAAACTACGAATCCCAGAAGGATCCATAGATGTGGGGTGATAGACACCTCTTGTAAAATCTCCCACATGGTACAATAAAAAAAAAAACTGTTAAAGTCTTGAATGGTAATGTGTTCAAACATTTTATTTATAAAAGAAAAATTTTTTACCTGCAATGACTGGTTCCTGCCAGTGGTGGTCTCTCTGGTTTTGGAGCCTGTCCTGGAACTAGCTCTTGTAGACCAGGCTGGCCTTGAACTCCCAGAGATCCGCCTGCCTCTGCCTCCTGAGTGCTGGGATTAAAGGCATGTGCCACCACCACCCTGCTAAGTCACTTTGTATCAGACCAAATCTGCCACTGTGGCGGCTTTTGTTGAAAAATCACAGGTACTTGAGCTTCCGCTAATTCAGGCAGCGGGATTCTGCTGCAAATTTAGCCAAGGCAGGCAGGGAGGGGTTAATTGCTCCGGCGAGCAGGCGGGGCAGAATGGGCCTGTGTGTCCGAGAGTGTATCTCCGACTCGGCACCGGGGCCGAGTCACGAACTAAAAAACGGCACCCAGGAGCGTGCTGTGTTAGCTAGTGGGCTACGCGCTTGAGTTGGGGGCAAAATAGCCCGACGTTGGATGCCAAAATGTAACGGCGTAAATGAAGGCAGACAGATTGTAAAAATATATACAGCTTTAATGGGGAAATAGACTTACAGAACCACCGTTCCTGCGGAGACCAGGAAAGCAGAAGTGTCAGCTAGGAGCACACTCGCCAGATTTATAGGTAAACATTAGCCCGAGGCGAACATGCCCCCTAAGGGGCTGGACTTATCCCTACAGGGCATGGTAGTGCACACCTTTAATCCCAACACTGGGGAGGCAGAGGTAGGAGGATCTCTGTGAGTTCGAGACCAGCCTTATCTACAGAGTAAGACCCTATCTCAAAGACAACAACAATAAACCCTAAATAAAAATATTAGCTCTGTGTGATGGTGCATGCCTGTGATCCCCTTGGGAGGTGGAAGCAGGATGAGGGGAATTGACAGCAAGCCTCAGCTACAAAGCGTGTGTGTGTGTGTGTGTGTGTGTGTGTGTGTGTGTGTGTGCATGCCTGCATGTGGAGGTGGGAATTCAATGATCCAAAGGACCCAGCAGCAGTGTGAGAAGAGCTGTGGTCACATGCAGAGCCACTGAAAGTCCTTTGGAGGTGAGATCCATAGAGTACACCTTCTATTCTATTGGAGGGAGTCCTTCCTAGAAGGACGGTTCTTGACTCTGCTCAGATCCCGGTTTTCTGTTTGCTGACTAGGTGGGCGGCAGTGTGCAGGGAAACGCGTTCCAGTTCAGGCTGTTGTTGGAGCAGAGTGAGAATGGGGACTGTCTTCACCAGAGGCAGGGGGATTTCCATGCCCTTGATGGCTTCCCCAAATGCGTGGTGACCAGCGGCGTTGTAAACTTCTTCTTGGCTCACACGGAACAACTCCGAAGAGTTGGTTTTGATCCCCGTCTGCAACGAGTGGCTCACTCAGGTGGGAGGCTTGGAAGGGGTGATGCAGGGAGTGGAGCGGGGTTCTCCTGGGAAAGCCCTTCTCGCTACCCCAGGGATCGATCTCCTGCCCCTTTCACCCCAGACTATGGAACTCACGGTCTCTTGCCTCCCTCACCTCTCAGGGTCTCCTCTAGGCTGCCTCTGCCCGTTTGAGACACCCCACTTCCTTTTCCCCAAGGCTGTCCTTTACTTTTCCCGACCCTGCCTCCCATTCTTCTCTCAGAAAGTCTTTGCCACCTAAAACTGCACCTGGTGACTGCACCCTCCCTTCCCCCCTTCCACTCCAGAGCCCACAGGACCATTTAATGGAACCCAGTGGTACCTCTGCCCACACTCCTAATTGAGAAACCCGGTTATCTGTTTCTTCTAACCCCGGGACTCCCAGGAGCCGGATGTGTGGGTCCACACGGTGCCCAGCTTCCCTATGGTTAGGAACCAGGTGTCCTCCTCAAGTGTGGGTGGGAAAGCCCGGCTGGCTGACTGCAGCTCCCTTTGTCTCCCGGTCCTCCTCTCTTGGCAGAGTTCTTCATTGATGGGCTGGGGAGCCTGTTGGTGGGCTCGTGCCCAGAGGTGACTGTACAGCATCAGTCACGGTCACGGGACAAGGATCCAGAGATGGCGGCCATGGAAGAGTCTTACAGCAAATACCGGGCCAACACCAACGCACAGGTCCAATTCAAGCTCGCTCTCCACTACTTCAAGAACCATCTTCAGTGTTCCACTTAAAGACGCAAGGAACCGGATATTTAATAAACAAAACAGATTGGCTGTGGGCAACAAAAATTGTAGGACTGGCCCGTAAGGACATCAAAGAGAGCTGGAGTGAGGAGATATGGATAGCTCAGTCATTCAGTTCAGAGGCATTAGAAATGGGTTGTCCCTGGTCAGGGCAGGGGAGATGACCTAACGGTTAATGAGCACGGGATGCCCTCCCATGCATGAAGTGCCTGCACAGAGAACCACCCACTTCACTCATCTGAGCCTCGTGATGAGGGAGATGTTGATTGGTACCCCCCATCAAGGGATGCTAGAGGCATCAGGATGGCTCAGTGGGTGGAGTACTTGCTGCCGAGACCGACAACCTGAGTTTGATTCCTTGAGACCCACATGGCGGAAGGGGAGAAATGACTCTGACATAATTGTCCACTGACCTCCATGGTCATGTGACCCACCCCCTTCCCACATACCATAAATAAATGTAAAAATAAAAGTGGATAACAGCATACACCTTTAATGACAGCACTCGGGGTTGAGTTGGTATCCGTGACTCCTGTTACCACGAAGGGTTGTATGGATGTCTAGGGTCTGGACAGCCACCTGAGACCATGTTGATGTTCAAGGGCCTGTGCTGCCACAGGGGCCATGGCAACATCTGGGCCCAAGTTACAAGGGCCATGTCTGGGTCCATTTTACTGGGGCAGCTGGGGTGTCTGTGATGGTGTCCATGGCCCTTGTTCCCACAGGGGGTTATAGGAACCATGCGTGTCAAAATCCGAGGGCCAGGTTGAGCTGGCGCTGCCCCTCACTGACCCTGCAGAAGAGCTGACCTGCCCTTCCCTGGACAGTGCAGCAGGAGGGCTGGCCCTGCCTCACCCCTCGCCATGTGCTGACCAGGATAGCGTAGGCCTAGGAGAGCTGGTCATGCCCTTCGCCTGAGGTGGGCAGTCCCAGTGGCCCAGGCCAACCTGCTCAGCTATCATCCAGACCCACCCTAAGACCCCATCTATGGCATGAAGGGACTGGTCCTGTGGAATCTCCATGACTTGGGGGCAACAGCAGGACATCCACGAGGAGTTCCAGTGAGGGTCCAGTGATGAGGGTTTGCCAGAGGCAACGAATATTTTGTGGGTGGGGCTGACTGGACAAAAGGGTATATGCTGCCTGACACACCGAAGCACCCACTGGGATGAATGAAGATGTGTTGGAAAGAGGAGGAGCCAGGTAGGCTTTCTGTTGGTGTTATTTTGTTTTTAATTCGTCTGGAGGGGTTCTGAGGGAATGTGGTTGGGTGGGGGAAGGCTATGGAGGGATGAGGAGGTAAATGGGATTAGGGTGCATGATATGAAATTTCCAAAGAATCAATAAAAAAATTGTTTTGTATATTATAAAGAATACTGATCTGAAAAGTTCTTTAGTAAATCAGCTGTAAAGGTAGACAGAGCCACACACTTGCATCACCCCATGCACAGGTGAACTTAACTTGAGCCATTTCTGGTACATTCCTATGTCAGAAGAAAACAAAATTCAGCCGCAGCTAATCACAAGCAGCTAACACAATGGTGGACATCGTTCCATAGACAAAGGAACTTAACTACTCTGTCATTGTGCTCTGGCCTTTGGTTTGAGAATGCTAAGTTGCAATCATTTAATTTTTCAAAAAGTCGAATTAAAATAATGTTATACAAAGCCAGGTGTTTTGGTGCACAGTTGTAATCCCAGAACTCAAGAGGTGGAGGTAAAAGGATTAAGGCCAGCCTGGGCTATGTGAAAGCCTGTCTTTGAATGAATGAATGAATGAATGAATGAATGAATGAATTAGGGTCTAGAGAGATAGCTCGGTGCTTAAGGGTGATTCCTGCTCTTGCAGAGGGCCTCGGTTTGGTTCCCAGCACCACGTGAATACTCACGACTGTCTATAACTCAGGGGATTGGAAACCTCTTCTGCACAAACATGGGGCACATGCATACACTCGGGCACACATACGCACACAAGACAAAAACAATTTAAATAAGTGATTGGATGACTAAATGCACAGATGTTATCCAAAGTTATTCAGATCTTATGTTGTTGAGATGGCCTGGCCTAGAACTCACTCTGTAGGTCATGGCAATCCTTCTGCCTCCACCTGTCAGTGCTGCAGCATCAGGTGGGAGCCACCATTTCTGACTTGATTTTAAGCTTTGAAACCTTGACTTTAAAATATGATACTTGTTTATTATAATTTCTGTATTTTTATTTTAATGGAATATTAAAACAAAAGTGAAATATTATAGAATAAAAATAACTTCTAAATCATGAAATATAATGCTAATTTTAAAATTTACATTTACTCCAATTTATCCTTGAGTCAAATTTTCGACACTCTGAACACTTTTTTTTTTTTTTTTAACTTCCTGAGGTAATTATTGCTCAGGGTTGGTCCATAGAAAACCAAACATCAAAGGGGAGGATGAAGGAGGAGACAGGGGGTGGGATACACCCTGGTGCTGGTTTTTAATCCCAGCCTTGATTTCACAGATCACCAGCTAGGTGAATAGAGTGAGCACTTTTTTCCCCCCCCCAAAACAAAACCAAAACCTAAACTGGATTGGGGAAATGGGAAGCTAAAGTGTTTAATACCCAAGCATGGGGATTTGAGATTACTAGCATGCAAAGCAAGGCATGGCTGGTGGTCTGCAACCCCAGGCAAGCTCTCAGCAACTGTAACAGCCTCCATTTTGATGGGTTATCACCGGCATGCTCAAATCTCTTCTTCAAGATCTAGAACCATCTCTCCATGAGAGAGAAACAGTCAAGACTGCTACAAGCCGCAACATTGTACAGTAATTGCTCAGCCATCTTTTCAAGAGCAACTTATCAGAAACAAGGGATCTGGTAAGGGCTAAACCACAACTGTTTTGTGAATAAAGTGGCTGTCCTTTGCTGTACATTTTCACTGTAGCTAACTCCCTTTCTGTTACATATTTGGGAATAAATTCCCCAGTTCAGAAGTTTTCCACTGCCAGGCCTTCATTCCTCTCTCCTGGGTAAGCACAGAGATCTGCCTTCCTGCAATTATCTTTATCAGCTGGCATTTGGTCAGTGCTTAGGGTCCAGGCATAGAGCATCTCATTTAAGATATTCACAGATCTCCAAGGAGGCAGAGTTACTACCTGCCCAAGCTGCTGCTCTGGTTTTACCCCACGACACCTGTGATAAGAATGGCTGATAACAGCACACCATGAAATTGATAATTAGAGGCTTGGGTTCCTTCTTTGTTTCTACTGCCTAAAGCAAAACTCCAGACCTAGGCCCACAGAAACTGCAGCACCTGGCTACCTGCTATCTGATCAAGAACCATCAGCTTCTCCCTGACTGTTGCCTAGTAGCCTCTGTGTATGCTGGGAAAAAAAGAAGTGGAATGCTGATTTAAACAATCCATGCCCTATTCATAATTTTACTGAAAATAAACGTTTTAGCTCTTTACTACCACCTAAAAATGTACCATGGCACATTAACCTTCCCCTCTAGAATTCCCTGATGATTGTTAATTCCTTTTTCCTTCTTTTTTCTTCTCTCTCTCTCTTGAGATAGGGTTTCATTGTTTAGTTCTGTCTATTCTGGAACTTGCTTTGTAGACCAGGCTGTCCTGTGTGAGTCAGAAACCTTGGGGGGGGGGGGGACAGGTCTCTATGTAGCCCTAGCTGTCCTGGAACTCACAGAGATCATCCTGCCAGTGCTCCCAGAGAACTGAGATTAAAGGCCTGCGCCACCATGTCCAGCTCATAGGGCCTTTGAAAGAACAAAATGAGCAGGAAAACTGAGGTCCAGAAATGCCTGGGGTTCAGGTTCAACCTTGAAGGGAGGTAACCCCTAAATGGCTCAAAGTAGAATTGATTTATTTCTCAAAATGGACAATCTCTGGTGTTTCTTCTGATAATATGCAAGAGTTAAAACGTTTTTCTTTTCCATTTACTTATTTTTTAAAGACAGGGCTTCTGTGGCCTCCAATTCAGAGATCTGCCTGTCTCTGCCTCCCTAGTGCTAGGATTAAAGGTGTGCAACACCACCACCCAGCTAGAAAAGTTCTTATGCATTCACTCCTCAGAGACAAACTGTCACCAACAGAACTTTTTAGACTTGGGCCAACCATGTTCTTGATGACATGCAGGGGTAAAGAAAATCATACATTATACTGAAGAGGTACTTAGCAGGATAGTGGGTAACTCACAGCACTAACAGTGGGTGGACAAAACAGTCACAGGAAGGTGGCCAAGACGTCAGGGGACTGAGCCAACCAGGAAGCCAGCAAGGCCAGTTTGCTCCGCAAGTCACTTGGGGAGCCAGTGGACACAGCATGGTGCCTTACTGCACTGAGGTCGATGGCTGTCAGACCTGCCGACACTGCCAGAATTGGATCCAATTCTAAAGTCTCTGCTTTGTGTGTCTGTCTCTGGATCCTAAGTCCATCTGGCCAAGCTAAAGACAGACAGATGGACAGACAGACATACACATACATTCTGAGCCTGAAGAGTAAGTGCATTTGCTGTCACTGACTTACAAAACACTGGATTCCTTAAGAAAGTAAGACATAAAAAATAAATAGAAAGTAAGACATGCCCGTGATGGCTATTCTTGGACGTCAGTGTGAATAAATCTGAAATTAACTGAAATCCAAAAATGGAGGGCACACGTGTGTGGGATTTCTGCTAAATCTGAAGTAGGAAGGTCCACTTCTAATCCAGGTATTGATATGTGAAGACACGCCTTTAATCCGGACCACACCTTCTGCTGGAAGCTTCTGCTCACTAAAGCTCACCTGGCTACAGGTCCTGCCGAGTGCCAGACACGGCACCATTCCCCAGGAGTTCAGCTAGTGACCTGGTGTCAGGTTGACTACATTGGATCACACGTACCAGAGCAAATACTTATTTGGTTATGGGTTTGCCTTTCCTGCATGCAATGCTTCTGTCAACACCACCATGCATGGACTTACAGATTGCCTTATCCACGGTCATGGTATTCCGCACAGTATTGCTTCTGACCAATGAACTCATTTCACAGCCAGCCCTTGTTGGAGTAGCTGCACCGAATCCTCAAGTCATTCTATAAATCCCCTTTACATATGTGTGTGCGTACACATACACATATTCATTATATACGCTGTTGGTCTAGAGGACCCTGGCTGATTGCACTAGTGTGTAACTCTTCTGTTTACACATACATGGATGGCATCTTATGTATTTGTTTAGCTTGCCTTTTGTCTCAATACAAGTTAGCAGTGTGTGTGTGTCCATCAAGGCCAGCAGAGTAATGATCCACAGGAGGCAAGAAGGTAGTACAATTTAACACAACTCAGTAACCAGTGCTGGTTCAAACTTTGAGAGTCTGACACCAAGGAGTTTATTTTAGGCACGTTTAAGCACAGCACAGTTTGGTGAAAACTTTCCTGGTAATAATTAAGTCAATCCTAGGTGCACAATTAACTCAAAAATGCGTGCACAACAAAGTTTAAGACACAACTACATTGAAACTCTTTGTAAAGTACATGTGACATCTTTCATAAAGATAGTTTCTGTAGCAGTGAAGGTCCTTAATCCCAGCACTTTGGAGGCAGCCTGGTCTATGGCCTGAGTTCCAGGACAGTTAGGGCTGTTACATAGACAAACCCTGTCTCGAAAAAACAAAACAAACAAACAAAACTTGTTTCTACAGATTGAGAAAAACACACTAATGAAAAAGGTGACCAGGCTGTTAACTTCGTCCATTCCTAGCCTTCTTAGGTGGAAATAGGTTATACATCACTCTCATTGTAGAGATAAACAACCCTGTGTGTTTAACATTGCTGGTTCCTTAGTGCTTATCAGTGAGAACACGGAGTTATTTCTTAAACTCTTGTGGAGCACTTATGAAATCTCCATTGTTTATTTTGTCAATTCTTACTGTCTTATAATAAACAATATATAGTCAAGAATCTCCTTGAACGCGCCTTCTGGTACTGATGGATGCCCGGTAGGATAACGTCCGGATGGTGAAATTGCTGAGTCAAATTACTTGTAAACTACTGCTCGACTGACCTGCAGAAACACATTTCGAGTCAGTGAAACGCGAGACAGCCCGGAGAAGTGTCTTTTTTTTTGGGGGGGGGGGGGTGTCTGTTGTTAAAGAGCCGACTGGGTCTTTCGAAGGATCCAAATGCTAGAAGGTTCGGCAGCCCGGGCTTTAGAAACGCATGCGCAAGTGCAGGGCTGGAAGCGCCCCGGCAACCCTACAGTTGCTAACTTGCCGCGCACCGAACGCCGGCTGCGGCCCCCAGCTTGGGGTCCCCTCCGGGAGCCCCGGTTCAGCCTCCCAGGTGCGTCCGGGGTTTGAACGGCCGTGCCACCACGTGCCAGTCCGCGTCCTTCCCCGCTGGGCCAAAGCGTCCTCGCCACACTCCTCGTAATAGAAACACATTAAACAACGCAGGCTGCGTGAGCCCAGCCTCTAGCCCGGAGTCCTGGGCGACTGCTTTCTCCAGACTCGCTCCGACCCGACAACTTGCCGCCCCCCAGGACTTGCGGGCGAGGGCCGGGACCCCTGGAGGAGCACCGGAAGCAGTGACGCCTCGGGGCCCAGTAACGTTTGGAACTCGCAGGGACACGGGAATCTCGGTGGTTCCGCATCTGCCCGCCATGGTGGCCTTGGGCCAGGGGCCCAAATCAACTGTAGCGAAGCTTAGGAAAGGTTGCCCAACGTCATGTGGCTTGAGAAGGCTGCCGGGCGCCTTAAGCCGCCAGCGGGTCCCATGGTGTAATGGTTAGCACTCTGGACTTTGAATCCAGCGATCCGAGTTCAAATCTCGGTGGGACCTCACTGCACATCATTTTTGGCTTTAGAATCCCTGTTTTGGGGCCTGTAGGAAATAGCGACCTGCTCGAGGCTGGACGGGGATGCACTGACCTGCAGGGCGGCCGCCCAGCGTCCCTCCCCGGGTTCTACATGCTTACTTTTCAGGAGCAGCCTGGGCCGGGTGGCACTGCGCACGCGCGCGCCGAGTCAGGCGGAAAAGTAAATGTGTTGATGGAAGACTGAGCAGAACTTTACCCTGAAGGGAAAACCGAAAGAACCCGAAGGCTCCCGAGGCGCTCCTGGCTGGGTACCGCCTACTCGGTGCGCCCGGAGGCCCCGCCCCCTATTCTCTTATTGGCTACTGTGCAGAACGCGCGGCGGGATTGCTTTGTGAGCTGCGAATGAAGTGGCCGGACAGGGCTAGGGGGCGGGCAAATGATTCCAGGGGACCTCTGATTGGCCACAAGCGAGAGGTACCCGGAGGTTTGTGTTTTTGGGGTCAGAGACCGTGTTTTGTTCTTGGTTTATCGCTGCTCCCCTAGCGAGGTTCGTTTTTCAATTAGACAATTCGTCAGGACCGTTTCTCACCGTCCACGGGTGTTTCTCCAAGCGCAGGATAGGAATTCTGCAGCAGCGCGCGCGTGTGCGTGGGACCTGCTGGAAAAGGCGTACCTCTCCAACAGGGTGGAAGATCCGTGCATGAATTATCTTCTTTGGAGTCATACCTGGATTTCGAGATGTTTTTCCCTGTAGGGTAAGTAACGAGGGAGTCTACTGACGCAGTATGGTCTCCCTACAGAGTGATTGGCACGGTGGCTATGAGTTCCTACCCTTGGGAGGATGCCATAGAAACAAAAAAGAGCCTCGTTTGGCTTTCCTATTAATTCTCAGTACGCCTTTTCCCGACCCGACCCACGCACTCTTTAAGACGCCTGAATGGATCAGTTTGAATGAGCCATCCCAGCCTCAAAAAATATCTGTGCGCGAGAGGAAGGACGATTTGTGCCACCAGAGAATAAACCTGCTTGTCAACTGTACACTGAAGAAATACATATAATAAAGGTGTTACCAAAAGAAAATTAAATAATAATGATAATAATTGGCACAGCAGAGTAGGGAAAAAGGACCTACTTGACATTGGCCATTGTGTTTCTATGGAAAAATACAAAATCGGATTCCTCTCTAAAGTACACCAAGCGCAGCCGTAAATCCCTCGTGAATTGTTGACCTGAAAGGGAAGAAGGCAGTGAAGCCTTGGGCGACCACACAGGGGAATTTGTACATCTCTCAGTTCAAACAAAGCCTTAATTAAAGACACAAGAGTTTTATACTTCCCAAGATGAGCGTGCTACTCTGGGCCCTTATCAGAAGATACCAGCCGGGCAGTGGTGGCGCACGCCTTTAATCCCAGCACTCTGGAGGCAGAGGCAGGTGGATCTCTGTGAGTTCGAGACCAGCCTGGTCTACAAGAGCTAGTTCCAGGACAGGCTCCAAAACCACAGAGAAACCCTGTCTTGAACCCCCCCTCCCCAAAAAAAAAAAACAGTAAGAAAGAGGACATGTCAGGTGTTTCGCTCAGAGGTAAGGTATGCAAGGCACTCAATGGTCTGGCATAATGAGAGAAAAAAGGTAGCCACAGAATAGGGATTTGCCACACCAACTCCAGTGTCGTCTGTGTGCCATGACATATGTCATTATGCCGGACGGGAGCTACGTGTCCCATAGGACTAGGCTTCCTGGAGGTCAATGGCAGACAGCCTGGTATTAGCCACAACTGAGGCATAGACGGGTTTTCTCGATTAGCTGGCTATGCGGGATATGAGCTTTGCACAATCATCTTTTATAATAATGATATTCTGTATATCTACAAGACAAGGATCATTCTCTTCAGGAACAGCTCTGGGATAAGGAAGCACAGTATGGGAATGTATAAGACTACAGCAGAACCTTTGTCATACACAGGGTGTATGATGAGCAAGGGAATAGATGGGTTAATGTTGATGGACAAAGACTGTTATATTATACTTTCAACTTTATGGATAGGCTTGCTAGATCCCAACCCCCATGATGTCTGCTGCATAGGAAGGTACTGAAAAGTATAGTTCAACAGGTGCAGAGAACTGATTAGGTATATTTGGTCACTAGATGAAATAAAGGGTTAGGAAGAGGAAGGGCCATGATAGCGATAATGAGACAGAAACTTCCTATTCATAAGATGAAACCACTTGCCTGAGGTTTACATTCCCAAGGACGAGATTTCCTCTTCTAAGGATGCTTTATGTCTAACACCTGTTCCTGATAATATACTTTTCTTAAACATTGCTGATGTGACTAAAAGAAGCTTTCATACTGTGCCAACCAATGATACATGACCTTCTGATTTGTTCTTTGTTTGAATACTATATAATGAAAACATGAATTCAGTAAAATTGCAACAGATTCCAACCACTCTCTTGTGTGTTGTGTCTGTTTGTCATTCGCCGAACTTGTGCCTTCCTGTTACCAGGACCCTGCTTCTCCCACGGTCTGAGTGGCTCCCCTCAGCCGGTCCGTGGCAGGGATTTGTATGTGTAATGCATAAATGATAAATCTAAATAACTAAGTATAAATTATAAAAACCTGTAAGAAAACTGCCTGCAGAGAAACAGCAAAACCATGGGCTAGGGAGATGGCTCAGCCGGAAAAAGGTTTGTATGCAACAGTGAGGACCTGAGTTCCATCCCCGAAATCCACGTCACAAGATGGACCCAGTGGCACTTGTTTATAGTCCCCGTACTGGGGACGCAGAGACAGGAGGGTCTCTGGGGCTCGCTGGCCAGCCAACAAGAGAACCCGTGCAAGATGCCTGAGGAACTGCCCCTGAGACTGACCTCATGTGAATGGCTTCCACATTCACATCCACACCCACACACATTTTTAAACAACAAAATCAAGAGAAAAATTGCCTAAGAGTTGAGGGGGGCCCTCGCTTCGGAAACCCAAAACAGGCATCACGTATCAGAAGATGTGGCAGAACTCAATTGGATACCACACAACCACCTGAAGATAATGCCGGTCTTTGTGGTGAGTTCCAGGACAGCAGGGATGTGTGGAAACACCCTGTCTCAGAATAACTAACTAACTAAATAAATAATAACAAACTAAAAAGTAAATTTTTAAAAGACGTTGTCTAAAACAAAAAACCTATCCAGCAATCTGGTTTTGCTTTTACTAGACATGAGGCTGCATTTACAAGACCAGTTTACATCTGGTTGTCATACAAAGACCTGGATAAAAAGCATTGATATTGGCTAGATATATCTGGGTGATCAATTTGAATGTTCTAAGCCTCTTTGGTAAAAGAATAACAGTGGTGCCTTTTGTCTGTCAGTGTTTTGAGAATCCGTAAAACAAACAGGAAAACCCTAGCAAGGTGTGTTGTCAGATGCCTGTAATCCCAGTACTGGAAAGGGGAACAGCAGGATCAGAAGTTCAAGGTCATCCCAAGCTAAGCAGCAGCGCGAGGTCGAGGATGCCAGGACTTCAAGAGATTCTGTCAGAGAAAGAAAGAGGCCGGCAAGATGGCTCGTGAGTGGAGTCATTTACCACACGGGCCTGGTGACCTGAGTTCTACCCTGGAACTGGCATCCAGAGGAAAGAGAGAACTGACTCCCAGAGGTTGACCTCTGACCTCCACACACACACACTTTGACCTCCACCCAACTCATCAGGAACACAGGGATGTGTGAGAGTGAGGGGAGGGAGAGAAGCGAAGTCTCTGTCTGCTCTTCTGCTATATTCAATAATGCTAACTTCTAAAAAGACAACCAAGGACAGCAAAGTTCTACAAGCTCAAACACTAGTGCAAGGAGGGAAAACTTAGCACAGACAGCTATTTAGTGTGTTTGCCTATGCCTTTCTAGTCTGGCTTGTGACAGAGGCAGAGAAAGAATTTATGGGTGGAAGGGGGGCAATTAGGAAAAACATCTAGCAATTGGTGCTGTCCATCAACGGGATTTCTGGTGCCTGGAGATGGTCCAGGGTACTTAGAGACCTTACCTGCTGTGGTCTCAAGAGGAAATGGAGCTATGCACAGAGTCAGGCTTTCTCGGCTTCCATCCACAGTGAATCCTCACTTCTAGCTCAGAGCTTTGCTGGCCAGGAGCTTTCAAATCTGGGTTCCCAGAGGTCCCCTCCATCCTGCTTTTTTGTTTGTTTGTTTTTTCATTGGTACTAAGACTCTCAGTGAGGCCGGGCGGTGGTGGCGCATGCACGCCTTTAATCCCAGCACTCGGGAGGCAGAGGCAGGCGGATCTCTGTGAGTTTGAGACCAGCCTGGTCTACAAGAGCTAGTTCCAGGACAGGCTCCAAAACCACAGAGAAACCCTGTCTCGAAAAACCAAAAAAAAAAAAAGACTCTCAGTGAGATAACATCCTTTGCCTCACAAACTAGTACACACACACACACACAC
>NW_026067974.1:7740617-7777900 GCF_014885135.2 Alexandromys fortis | reverse complement strand
GAGAGAGAGAGAGAGAGAGAGAGAGAGAGAGAGAGAGAGAGAGAGAGAGAGAGAGAGAGAGAACAAACAAAAAAACAAAACCATTTCATTTAATTGGAGCTGGAGAAACATCGGTTAAGAGGGTTTGCTGCTCTTGCAGAGGACCCAGGTTCTATTCCCAGCACCCCCAAAGAAACTAACAACCCTCTATTGTAACTTCAGTTCCAGATAATTCAATACCCTCTTCTGGCCTCCACAGGCGACAGACACCGAACACAGTGCATATAAGCAAGACATTTGCACATGTAAAATTAAAAGGAAAAAAAAAACCTCACTGTATTGTTATTTTGTGGGGGCACGCCATGTGCGTGCATGCCCAAGGAGGAGCGCTGGCAGAGGCTAGAGGACAGCTTTCCCGCGTCACTTCTCTCCTTCCACCCTGAGTTTTGGGGACTGAACTTGGGTAATCAGGCCTGTGCAGCAAGCACTTTAACCTGCCGAATCATCTCACAGGTGGGGACTGAAATTTTGATGGAAATATTAAAATTGAACCCCTAATCCTGATCCGTGGAAGGCTGAGACAGGAGGACAGTGAAATAGAGACCAGTCTAGGCTATATAACAAGTTGCAGAACAACTTGGGATAAGTACTGACAAAGCTGGCTCAAATTCTAAACAAGACAGGCTTGGCGGGCGTGCACACCTTTAATCCCAGCACTTGGGAGGCAGAGGCAGGCGGATCTCCAAGTTGCGTTCCTGGGTATCCTGCCCTATAAAGCAAGTTCCAGGGCAACCAGGGCTATACAGAAACCTTGTTCAGAAAAAAAAATCACCAGAGCAAAGAAGGGCTTTAAGAGAAGGAAACAATATAGAGATTGCTCTAGAGACAGAAAAAGCCCTGGGCAGGAGAGAGCTTCCCAGGAAGCTGGAGTCTTGGGTGGCTAGCCTAAGGCAAAGGGTCTTTAACTTAGGGTGTGGCAGAGGGAGGGAACAAAACCTTTACAGAGGAGGGCTTGAGAGTTTTACAGTCGTGGTAAATTAGTGTAGCTAGGAACCTATAATCTCAACACTTGAGGGGCTGAGGAAGGAGGATCAACAGGATCAGAAAATAAAGGCCCATTCTCTGCTACTTAGTGACTTAGACACCAACTCAGGATACATTAGATCCTGTCTCGAAAAGGAAACAAGAGTACGCCTTCTCCCCAGCCCAGGAGCCTCTGAATTGCAATCACCTGGTCTCTGTGGAGCACTCTCATGGAGCACTCTCGCTTCTCTGACCCCTTCACTGCCCCTCCTCCTCTGGCCTAGGCGAGTTGTCTTGGTGCCTCCAAACTCTTATTTCTGGCCTTCTTCTTTCAAACATGCACAGCCCTCTTGAGCAATCTCCTCCAGTCAGGAAGATAGCTACCAGCCTTAATGACATGAGTAGGTACAGAGGGTGGGAGTAGATGCCTAGGGGACTCTCAGAGAAAGTGTGTGTGTGTCTGTGTGTGCACACACGCGCATCTCCTAACCACATGGCTCAGAGGCTGGCTACATCACACTGCTTTTCCTTTCTCCGAGCAGCCATCCTCAGGGTGGCCTGGGACTTGATTAAGGTTAGGGTCAGGTGGTCAAGGTCATGGAGCATAACAGCTGAAGATGAACGGATCGAATAAGATATTGAGGTTAGACCTTTTGTGGTGAGCCCAGAGATCGAAGACATTAGGCAGGTCTCTAGTTGCTTGTCTCCCTAAAATAGGCAGTGATTTAGGGGTTGGGTTGTATTCTCCAATATCTGTGGATCATGGAGAGACTTCTAGACAGCCATGATGTCTTATACCCTGCTGTCTTTAACCAAAAAACTCTTCCCGGTAAAAAAAGAAAGGCAATAAAACTTAAGATGAATCCTGGAGCAGACGTTAGTGAAAACCCTGGAGGAATCCAAGCGAGGTCTTGAGTTTACTTAATAGCATTGTACTAATGGTTTCTTAGGTTTTTTTTTTTTTTTTTTTTGGTTTTTCGAGACAGGGTTTCTCTGTGGTTTTGGAGCCTGTCCTGGAACTACCTCTTGTAGACCAGGCTGGCCTCGAACTCCCAGAGATCCACCTGCCTCTGCCTCCCGAGTGCTGGGATTAAAGGCGTGCACCACCACCACCCGGCTGGTTTCTTAGTTTTTGATTGTTTGTTTGTTTGTGTGTGTGCACGAGCAGGCCTTTCTGTGGATGCCAGAGCAAAGCTCTCAAGTGTTGATTCTCTTCTTCCAGTTCCTGGGGATCCAACTGAGGTTGTTAAGCTTGGCAGCCGGTATCTTTACTCATTGAAGTCTTTTCTCAGCCCCCTATTGTTTGCTTGTTTGAGACAGTGTTTTGCTGTGTAGCCCTGGCTTGCCTGGGACTCACTGTGTATAGAATGTGCTGGCCTGGAATTTCTTGGTAATTCTCCTGCCTCTTTCTCACGAATGCTGGGGTTACAGATTTGTACCACCACACCCATTGCTTAATTTCTTCATTTTAATAAATGCCATGGTCATATAAGAGATTACCATTGGGCAACTTGGGTAAGGCCAGAAGGGAATTCTGTTTTCGCAATTCTGCTACTTTTATGAAAATCCAATGATATTTCAAAATAAAACCATCAAGGTGGGGTGGGAACTGAAAGAAGTAGAGGGAGGGGAAACTGGTGGGGGTGTACGGGGGTGGTGCACGCCTTTAATCCCAGCACTTGGGAGGCAGAGGCAGGCGGATCTCTGTGAGTTCGAGGCCAGCCTGGTCTACAAGAGCTAGTTCCAGGACAGGCTCCAAAGCTATAGAGAAACCCTGTCTCGAGAAACATAACAAAACAAAAAAAGATCATGCTCATTCTCTTTCTGTGTATAAGCCAAATGCCTTTCATCTTTTTCTTTTCTTTTTTGAGACAGAGTCTCACATTGGTTTAGAATTTAGCAGTCAGCAAGTCAGTACACTGCCCAGTGAGCCCTAGGCGTCCACTTGTCTCTGCCTCCCCAACCCTCCTCCCTCTCAGAGACAGGGTCTCACTATCAAGCCCTAGCTGTCCTGAAATTCACTGTGTGGACGAGGCTGGCCTCCTGCCTCCTGGTTGCTGGAACTAAAGGCGTGGGTCACCATGTATGTCACCTCATGCCTTGCTGTCTCCTGCCGCCTTCTTAAAAACAAAAACATGGCTTTGGACTTGCAGAGTGAGCGCTTTACTGATGAGCCATCTCCCCCTCTCCTTTTTTTTTTTTTTTTTTCCCGAGACAGGGTTTCTCTGTAGCTTTGGAGCCTGTCCTGGAACTAGCTCTGTAGACCAGGCTGGCCTCGAACTCACAGAGATCCACCTGTTTCTGTCTCCCAGGTGCTGGGATCAACGGTGTGCACCCTCCCCAAGCCCGTTCTTGTTCTCTGAACCTGCTCACATGAGGCGTGGGCTCAAGAGGAAGGAGTGCTGTTGCCAGGGCCCAGCACCATACTTCCTTTGAGTGGAAGCTGTGTTTTGTGCTCAGACAGCTGATATTCATTATGGTATTATGGAAGCAGAAGTTGGCTATTGTGTGTACACTTGTAGTCAATCCCACATTCAAGAAGCTGGGGCAGGAGGATCTGGTGTTTACATATAACCTGGGCTACCTAGTGAGAATATCTCAGTAAAACAAAGCAAACAAGCTAGGCCAGTGGTGGCACACACTTTTAATCCCAGCACTCAGGAGGAAGGCAGATCCAGTCTGGTCGACAGAGCTAGCTCCAGGACAACAAGGGCTACACAGAGAAACATTGTCTTGAAACAAACAAACAAAAACAAAACAAAAAGAAGAAGAAGAAGAAGAAGAAGAAGAAGAAGAAGAAGAAGAAGAAGAAGAAGAAGAAGAAGAAGAAGAAGAAGAAGAAGAAGAAGAAGAAGAAGANATCCTGACATTAATTCAAGTCCACATGTCATAGGCATGACCGTGACTCTAAACACCTCAGCTCTGTAAGGAAATCTCGGCTTCCTGCAGCCCATGATAACATGAAGGGACATACACATTTTATGGGCCACTATCCAAGGCTCCCTGGCACTGTCTAGGCATTCCTAACAGTCATGCTGAGGGGGAAAAAACATGAAATGTTAGGGGGGAAGAGAAGGAGAGAGGTAGGGTTCTGGACTGTAGAATGGATGAGAGTGACCTCAGGCTGGGAAAGGGGGAAGCACCAATAAGCTCTGGTTGTCTAACATGCGTGACTTAAACTTCCTCTGTGTCATTTACCAGTATAACCACAGCTCTGCTTGAGGCCATAGGGTGAGGTGACCTCATCTCTTGAAATCCTCTGATCATTGTGGCAACCAGGGTCTCAGGGGATATTAAACACAACCCCAGTCAAAACGTGTCTACAAGTTCTCAATTTTTTTATCTGTGAAATGAGCACCTTAGAATCACCCCTTGGAAGAAATACAGTTCAGAGTGGAGCCGGGCGGTGGTGGCGCATGCCTTTAATCCCAGCACTCAGGAGGCAGAGGCAGGTGGATCTCTGTGAGTTCGAGACCAGCCTGGTCTACAAGAGCTAGTTCCAGGACAGGCTCAAAAACCACAGAGAAACCCTGTCTCGAAAAACCCAAAAAAAAAAAAAAAAAAAAAAAAAACTAGCTACTGGGTTCAATTCCCAGCACCCACTTGGCAGCTCACAACTGTCTAACTGCAGTTGCAGGGGATACAACACTATCATACAGACAGACAGACTTGCAGACCAAACACCAATGTACACAAAATAAAGATAAATAAATAATTTAAAAACAAACAAACAAAATAACCCTAGCTCAATAATTTCAGGTCTCCTGGAATCTGAGTTACAAGCAATTGTGAGCCAGCATGTGGGTGCTGGAACTGCATGGGCTCTTTGCAAGAGTAAGTGCTCTAACCAGAAAGCCATCTAGCCAGCCCTGCCTTGTTCTTTAAAATAAGAATCAGAATAAAAACATTTAAAAAAAAAAGAATCAGTCAGGTGTGGTGGCACATCTTTAATCTCAGGGGTATCTCTGTGAGTTCAAGGCCAGCTTGGTTTACTTAGTGAGTTCTAGAACAGCTAGAGCTATATTAATCTGGAGAGAGAGGAGAGAGATTGAGAATCTCAGAGCTCCTGGAGCTAGAGCTATAGGTGCTTATGAGCTAACTGCCTCATGTAGGTGCTGGGATCTGAACTTGGGTTCTCAGGAAGAGTATTAGTATACATGCTTGTTTTTGCTGTTCGTTTGTTTTTTTTTGAGACAGGATTTCTCTGTGTAATAGTCCTGGCTGTCCTGGAATGGTCCTGGATCCGTTTGCCTCTGCCGCTGAGACCTTGAGTGGTGGGGTTAAAGGCAAAGGCATGAGTCACCACTCTCGGCAGCACATGGTCTTAAAAATCACAGAACCCTCTGCCCAGTCCCTGATGTTTGGTTTTGCCTCTTAGCTTGGAGGGGTGTAGAATCTCCTTGGAGACTCACCTTGAGGTGTTTCTGGCAGAGTGTTCAGTCTTAACTGGGTGAATGATTTGCCCTCAGAGCTACTAACACCTTCTGAACGGTGGCCCAGATATAAAGATGTCTAAGGGAAAAGCAGTGATGCCTGCCGTGGCTTCTTCCTTCTGAGGATTGTTGACCACCACCACCATCCTCTGCTGACATTGAACACCAGCTTCTTCTGCCTTCCAAGTGGACTAAATGAATACTAATGACTCTCCAGACAGCTTCCGGGTCTTCCAACAGTGAGGCATCCAACTTTTGTGGACCAAGTAGCTACAAAGTTCTCAGCCTCTCTAACAGACAGATGGACACTGTTGGAATGCCCAACCCTTATCCTGTAAGCCAATCTAGCAAATCCCCTTATAATGTGTATACACGGTTATTGGTTCCGTTCCTTTAGCTCACCTGGACTAATGCAGCTGTCATTCACGAATACATGCTCTTCTTCCCACCAAGCAGATGTCAAGATCTATAAACGTTATTTCCCAAAGAAACTCTCCAAGTCACCCCCTCCTACTTATGGGGTCACTGTTCTTTATTTCACCTCTCCCTTGAAGGAACAATCACCTCTGAGTTTCCTCTCCAACCTTCCCTTTCCACTTTCGATCTTATCAAGAACAAACTTCTACTGGGTGTGATGGTTCTCCCCTGTGAGCACTGGGAGGTGGAGGCTGTGAATTCAAGGTCAGCCTGGGGTACTGTGCAAGGTTCTGCCACCAGTAAGTAAACAAACAAACAAGAAAAAAAAGTCAGTAAGTCACTCTCAGCAGGTAAAGTTGTGTAGCCCAACAAATCAGACCCTCCTGACCATGCAATCCACCACTAATGGGGATCCTAAGGACCTGGGACTTCCTCTTGGCATTTAGCTCACACCTAACTGCTGGTCTATTTAAAATATAGTTCTTGGGGCTAAAGAGATGGTACAGCAGTTAAAAGCACTTGCTGCTCTTGCAGAGGACACACGCTGGTGCCCAATACCAACATGGTGGCTAACAAGAGTCTATAACCCTGATACTAGGGAATCTGATACCCTCTTCTGACCTCAGCAGGCAATAGATATTTACATGGCACATAGACATACATGCAAGCAAAATACTCATATACATAAAACAAATACATCTGAACTTTAAAAACACAATTCAGCTGGGCATGGGGGTGAATGCCTTTAGTCTCATCACTCAGGAAACAGAAACAAATAGATCTTTGTAAGTTTGAGGCCAACATAGTCTAAATAGCAAGTTCCAGGCCAGCTAGAGCTACATAGTGAGATCCTGTCTCAAAAGAAAGCAGACCATAACACCAAAAAAAAATTTGAATGAGAATAGCCCATAGGCTCCCATATTTGAATGCTTAGTCACCAGGGAGTAGAAAGAACTGTTTGAAAGGATTAGAAGGATTAAGAGGTGTGGCCTTGTTGGAATAAGTGTAGCCTTATTGGAGGAAGTGTGTCACTCAGGGTAGGGTCTGAGGTTTCAAAAGTCCACACCAGGCCCAGTCTCTCTCTGCCTACTGCCCATGTATCATAATACAAAGTTCTTAGCTGTTGCTCCAGCACCATGCATGCAGCTATGCTCCCCACCATGATAATAATGGACTAACCTCTGAAACACTAAGACCCAGTTAAAGGCTTACTTTTTTATAAGAGTTGCCTTGGTCATGGTGTCTCTTCACAGAAATAGATCAATGACTAATACGATACATACACACACACACACACACACACACACATTTTTTGAGTCAGAGTCTCACTAGGTGTTCCAAGCTGGCCTCAAACCAAGCTACATCAACTTTCCCAGTGTTGGAATTGTATGCCACCATGCTAGGTGCCAAACCGGGGTTCTTTTTCTTTCTCCTCTCTGTACCTCTGTTTCAATATCCTTTTCCCAGGAGTGTCACCTCCATCTACTCATAGCATAAGCCTTCTGCACTCAGGTCTCCTAGGAATTACTTCCATCTGGGGACCCTTTCCATCCTCCCCCAGAACTCAGTGTGCCCATTCTGGATTAGGTAGCTCTTCTTGGGGGTTCCTGTAGCATCCCACAAACCTCTCTTATATTTCAAGGAGTACTCTGTACCATGAATGCTGGTCTACGATTCTTTCAGACAAGAGCTCTTGGCTAACAAGGCCTCAGAGTTGTGCCATGATTATATTCTCAGGCCTGAGCGGACCTGGCTGATCTTGTGTTAACTGAGCCAGTCCCTTGGATGCTTAAATACCTTCTTCGGCTTCTGTTTACCCTGAAGGGAAAGAAGAAAGTTCCTTTCTTTTTAGACAGGGTTTCTTGAGTAGCTCAGGCTAGCCTGGAGTGGACTATTTCTTTTTCTTTATATTTTACTTACTATCTGTTTTTAATTGTGTATATGTGTTATTTTTAATATTGTGTGTGTGTTTGTGTGTACATGCTCATCCCTGGAGCCCGGAAGCATCAAATCCCCTGGAGCTGGAGTTATAGGCAGTTGGGAGCCACCCAGTGTGGATGCTGGGAAGCAGACTGAGTCTTCTTCAAGAACAGCACTCACTCTCAACCACTGAGTTCTCTCTCTCTCTCTCTCTCTCTCTCTCTCTCTCTCTCTCTCTCTCACACACACACACACACACACACACACACACACACAGAAAGACCTTTTAAGTCTTTACCACAATCTCTCTTTGCTTCACTCCCTTTATGCTGCGCCCTTTTTGGTGGTCACCTTGACCTTCTTCACTGCCCTGAACCTGCATCTGCTCTGTGTTTCTGCATGGCCCTTGTCTCTGCAAGTTCTTCAGGTTTTCTCTGCCAAATCCCATGAAAATAAGAACCAACTAGTTAGCCGGGTGGTGGTGGCGGCGGCGGCGGCGGCGCACGCACGCCTTTAATCCCAGCATTTGGGAGGCAGTGGCAGGTGTATCTCTGTGAGTTCGAGACCAGCCTGGTCTACAAGAGCTAGTTCCAGGACAGGCTCCAAAACCGCAGAGAAACCCTGTCTCGAAAAACCAAAAAAAAAAAAAAAAAGAAAGAAAAAGAAAAAAAGAACCAACTAGTCTTGCTCATGCTCTGTCTGTACTACCTAACACACTAACATATAACAAACACTCAATACATTGAATAAACCATGTAATCAAGACCCCCCAAAACCTCTCTCTGTCTTTAGGCCACCCCAGCTAATGCATTTTTTTTTTTTGTTTTGCTTCTTATTTTGTCTCCTTTTTTGAGACAGGGTCCTATCTAGCCTAGAACGGCCACAAACTTCCGATGTAGTAAGTATGACCTTGAATTTCTGATCTTCCTGCCTCTAATTCCCCAGTGCTGACACCAGACAAGGCGCCAGGCCTGGTGTATGTGGTGTTGGGGATAGAACCCTGGGTCTCCTGCATGCCAGGCAAGCACTCTGCCATCTGAGCTTCTACTCCATGCTGTGGTCTAAATAACTAGGAAGAGGATATCGGGGTAGGGCATGGGGCAGGGGAGCCCTCATCCCAATCTTTAGCCCAAACTACAGGGAGGAAGAGAAGAAAGGTCAGGAGTGGGGCCCTTCTAGAAGGAGCGAATGCCCTCTGGGGTCTCAGGGCATTGCAGGCTATCTGCTCAGTGGTAAAACTTTCTCCAGGTGGTGTCATCCTCCCTACCTCCAACTCTACATTCTTCCTGGCCACATGGCCCAGTGGCGGCTGCTCCCGGTGTCCCTCTACCCCTTGCCCCACCATAAGCAAAGGCAGGAAGGTGGAGAAGGCAGTTGGAGGACAGGGTGGGAAGCAGGATTGAGAATGGACTCAGTGTGTATTTTTTTTTCTTCAGCATCTTTATTCATTTTATGTCTAAGAGGAGGTAAACGTTGGTCGCCTGGGTGTCCCAGCACACTAGGGCCTGGCTGACGAGGGACAGGAAGAAAGGGGCGGATGTTCTGGGCCATCAGCTTAGCACACAAGTGCCTCTCTCCTTGAAGGGATTCTTGTCTTCTGGGACGCCTTGGAGAAGAGGGTCAGCCCCTGCTTGGGCCTGAACATAATCCTTGATTTCCTTTCCTGTCTTGGAAATCTGTAAGATGACAAAACATGGTCACAGCTCTTGTTTGTGTCTCATAATCTACGACTCGGCGATCTTAGAAAAATGGTAAGGTAGGGCTGAGGTCAAAGAGGAAGAAGCTGGCAGAGAAAGGCGGGCAGAAGGGCGAGTCCCTTGCCGGGATGCCTGGCCAGCACAGCCTGGAGACAGGGCTGGACACACTGGGCTCCCCAGAGCTCTCAGCCTCTCCTCTGTGCCCAGGAATGTGAAGGGGACCCCCCAGCTGTCTTCTAGATCCCACCCCAGTCCAGAGATAAGTCCCGGGCCTAGCGTCTCCTCTGCATTCCCAACAGAGAGAGAGAAAGAAGGGGAGAGGAGGCGTGACTGGAGGCTCACCAGATCGCGAGGGTTCTTCACTTCCTTCTTCAGCTGCTCCACCTCCATCCTCAGCAGCTCTTTCTCACTGAGATCCTGGGCCATCCTGCCCTCGAGGGAGAGCTGTGCCCTGACAGGATCCGGCAGTCATCAGCACTTCCCCTCCAGGCTTCCAGTTCCACACTCTTCCTGACCACACCCCCCAATCAAGGCCCCTCATTGGCTAACATTTCCCTCCACCCTTTGTTCTGTCTAAACAAAGGCTTAGAAGAAGTGACCAGTCAGATAGGGATAGCTCAGTCTTTGCCCTTGGAAAAGAACTTTTCTAAGGAGGAAACAGAAAAGGAAGGGGAAAATGGAGTTTAAGTGGGGAAATTTGGGGCGAAGAGTGAACAGGTAGGTGATGCTCAGTCTCTAGTTCTGACAAGGGACAGTCAGTATGCCTCACATTAAGACTATGGGTCCAGCCAGAGGCCAGCTATGACCCCCAGCTCTGCTGCTCCCTCCTAGTATGACCTAAGACAGGTCACTTGGCTTTTCTGAATCTTAGTTTCCCCATCAACAAAGGAGTACGTAATAGTAATGTTGCTTTTATTCTTTTGAGACAGTGTCTCGTGTAGCCCAGGCTGGCCTCAAACTCTCTCTGTAGCTGAGGTTGACTTTGAACTCCTGATCCTTCTGCCTCGACCTCCTGAGTTCTGGGATTTCAGCAAGCACCACAGCACCTGGAGTGTGTGCTGCTGAGACTGGAACCTGGCTTCAAGCATGCTAGGCAAGAATCCTATCAACTGATCTACACCCCTGACCCCACTGTTACTGTGAGAACTAAGGAGACAATGCATGGCGGTTGCTGGAGAGATGGCTCGCCATGTTGGAGCACTTATTGCCGTTGCAGAGGACGAGGATTCCCAGCACCCACCTGGTGGCTCACAACCATCCACAGCCCTAGTTCCAGGGGACCCAACGCCCGCTTCTGACCTCTGTAAGAACCAGGCATGCATGTGACACACACATATACATATACACATGCAGACAAAACACTCATACACATGAAGTAAATGAGAAAACAATGCACGGGAATCATTGTCACACTGTCTGGTACATACTGGCCAGGGCACATTTCCTATTTTTATTTCTGACAATGGTATCATTGCCATCATCACGCCATGGTAACCCAGGAGAATCAGCCTGGTGCTTAACCTTAGTTAACTAAGACTAGATCCCAGACCGGTGCCCCCAAAGCCTCCTTACCTGTTAGCACTCTCTCCAAATCACCAGTCCAGGACCAGACGCGATGGTGTTTGAACCTCCTAGTGCCTCATCAGCTGAAAATCTTCAGATAAAGCAGATGGTCAGCCAAGCCTAATCGCTAATGCCTAAGCTGATCATGGGCTCAGGGGGGGTAAGTCCTGATCCGCCCAGTTCTTCACTCTTCCACCGTAGACACTGGCGGTCCATCCACAAAGTGAAAAACAGGCCACTCCATTGTAGGCCCTGGACCGCACCAGCGGCTCTCCTTTGGTGACTCCCGCCATGCCATGCCCGCCTCACAGCCTCCCTCCACATGCTCCTATTGCCTGCCTTTCTCCATCACAGAGCCTGCTCCAAGCCTGTTCCTCCCCAAATGGATCCAGAAGCTCTGTGTCTTCCATTAGGGGGTTCCATAATTTCACCTTACAAGGGTCTGTGGGCTCAGTCTTCATTCACTCCGTAAAATCATACCCTCACCTCCAATGCTCACTGTTTGATTCCAGGGCCTGTATCACCCTGATGCCATGTCCTGTCTTCTAGGCCTCAAGCCCTCCCTGGTGTGCGTGCTGGGCTCCCTTGTCTTCAGCTCCCAACACTCACCGACAACCTGCTCTTCCCCTCTGCCTCTCCCAGGGCTACCTGACAACTGTGACGCTTATCAGAGCCAAGCTCCTGCTCTGGCTGACATTTGTCCAATAGCAAGGGATCTCTTGAGGGAATGTAAGGAACCAATGTGGTCAGTGTGAGGGTTCCTCTTCTGGTGGGAGGATGACAAACTGGGAGAGGGAGGGGCCGTAAGAGGCCATCTTTGCCTCAGGATCAAGTCCCACTCACAGCTGGGCGCCCCAAGAATTCAAGTTTAGGACAGAACATCAACCCATCCAACGCCTCGTTAATACAACGAGCCCCACTCAGCACTCTGTCCACCAGTGATGCCTCAGATCCTATACATCCATCTAGATGGTATTATCCCACATCCAGGGCCTCCCTGTCGCTCATCTGAGTCCCTCATACTTCTCATTGGGTCCATTTCATCTTCTACCCACACCAGGCACAAAACATGGGTCACAGGACTTCCTACCTGGCCCTTCACAGGCTTGCCCACAGTTCTCCAGGAACTCTAGACATGTCTTCCTGATGTCTAACCCTGATACTTCTTGCTGCTGCATGGGCTGTTTTCCATAGTTGCTGCACTGCCAGCCCGGCCGCCCGCCCTGTGTGACTTATCTCCACATCCCATCCACCCTCCACTCCCCCATCCCTTGGTGACTCATCCCCAAGCTTCCCAAGGAAGCCCCCACCCTCTGCCCTTTCCTCCCCTCTTCCATGAGTGGAAAATCCACCCCCCATAGCCGGCCAGCCCCTTCCTCCTGTCTCTATTACCCCATCCCCCCATCGGTTAGCTTCCTCTCCAGGACCAGGGAGCAATCACAGATGCCCTGACCTTGGCTTCCTTTGCCTGGTGAGATTGGGAGGCTGAGCCCCCAAAACAGACCCGTGGCTTCCCCCTTCTCCTGAGCACGGGGACAGAGAGGCCCAGGCCCGGGACCCAGGGTCTGACTTCCTCTCGTCCCGGAATGAGCATGCCTACCCTTTGCAGGCAGGTTTGGGTCTCTCACGCAGAGGAAACCAAAAGCAGTGAGAGGGAGGGAAGGCAGAGCGGCCAATCAGGGGCAGGGTGAGGCTCAAAACCAGCAGGCTCCCCAGGGAACCCCACCGAGGCCCGAGCCATGGCGGAGCTGCAGCAGCTGCAGGAGTTTGACATCCCCACGGGCCGGGAGGCTCTTCGGGGCAACCACAGCGCCCTGCTGCGGGTGGCCAACTACTGCGAGGACAACTACGAGCAGGTAAGTGGAAGGAGCACACACCAATGCACCCCTGGACGGGGCTTGCCGCCCAGTCCCACTGGCAGGGTCATCTGACAGGTGTCTGTCCTTGCCTTGGCTGAGCAGTCTTCAGGCATCAGCTTCATCCCCGTTTCCCAAGCGCAGCCACTGCACTTGGTCTCTCTGACACCACCTCGGCGGTAGAAGATGTGTACACATCACGGTATATACACTCTGCTCTCCCACCTTGCTCCTCGACTCTTACAAAGACCTACAAGACCCTTTCCTCTCACAGGTGCCGGGACCATCTGCAGGCTGGCTTTAGTGGAGTCGCAGGAAACTTCACACACACACACACACACACACACACACACACACACACACACACACACGAGTTTGTTCCTCGATGTTTGAGGGGGAACAGAGGAGAGTCAGAGCAGGTCAGAATGAGGGAAGAGATCTGGTGCAGAGGCAGGGGACTTACAGTCTGACTGCTGAGAAGTGAGGACGGAGGGAGGCGCCACAGAGCAGTCTAAAATTTTTATTTAGCTGGGGTTTTTGAGACAGGGTTTCACTGCATGGCCCAGGCTGTTCTTCAATTCTCTGTAGCTCAGGCTAGCCCTCTCAGTCGTCCCTCGGCACTGGGTTTACAGGCTCCCACCACCTCACCTGGCTGTTGTTTGTGCCTTGTCATTTTGTTCCGGTTGCATTGCGAAGGGCGCCCAGGGCAGTCTGGGAAGTGCTTTTCTGCTGAGCTAAGCCCCAGTCCACCCTGAAGTAGCCTTGCTGATCTCCTGCTGGCTCCATTGCATTGGTTCCTGGGGAAGGAACAGGGGCAGGGGACTGAGTAACTGCCCACCTGTTTTCAGTCCGTCCTCAGAGCCACCTTGTGAGACAACGGCTAGAATTCTGGGTTTAGAATGTGAAAAGAGCCACTCACGGAGGGAAGTGACTTGTCTAGGGTCACCCGGTTGGAGACTAGCAGAGCCAAGCGTGGCCTCCCTGCCTGCTCACCTGAACTCTTTTCTCTCCATTCTTCTGCCTGTCTGATATAGTGTGTGACTTGGGACACTTTGTCTGCACTCTTTGACCTTGGTTTCCTCTGCTCTAGTAAGAGTGGGGCGGTGGTGGCACACGCCTTTAATCCCAGCACTCGGGAGGCAGAGACAGGCGGATCTCTGTGAGTTTGAGACCAGCCTGGTCTACAAGAGCTAGTTCCAGGACAGGCTCCAAAACCACAGAGAAACCCTGTCTCGAAAAACCAAAAAAAAAGAAAAAGAAAAAAAAAGAGTGGCAGGCTAGGTCTGTGACCTCTTACTGCTGGCCAAACTGTGAGACAACACGAGGGGCCTCATCCTACAGTAGGGGGGCTGGGAAGAAAAAGGGAGCAAGCGCCTGTGGGAAATGGCAGATGGGGAAGAGGCAATGGTAACTAAGTTTTCTCCATACCTCCCACAGCCTCTTTCTGTCCCTGCCCCAGTCCTGTGAGGGGATCACCAGTCCCCCTTCACAACGAGGAAGCTGAGGTTTGGAAAGGGTTAAACTGTATTTCCAGAAGCCTCCAAGATAGTCAATGGGACAGGATTCAAACTCAGAATTGTAGTTGGCTGTGGTGCCCTACCTGTGATCTCAGCACTTGGGCGGCTACGGCAGGGGATCTCCAAAGCGTAAGACCTGCCTTATAATTTCTACATAAGTGAGTCCAAGCTGATCAGGATGACAGAGCAAGACGCTACCTCAAGGAGATCACATCAACAAATCAGAACCCCAAACAAAAAAGCAGCCAGGAGTCTAACTCAGAGTCCAGTTGCTAACCCTTCTGTGTCATTCTGGTGTGTGTGACGCTGAGTGACCCGCCTGTAGATGAGGTGGCATGTGGTTTCTAAACCAGCTTCCCCCCCCCCCAGCACTCAGGAATGCTCCCCTGGCAGGGATGCTGCTTCTGGTGGGTCCAGTCCCAGGTGTACAATTGGTGTGTACATAGGATCTGATGCCACAAGGCTGAGTCCTTGGTCTTCCACCTATTGACTTAGGAATCTATGATGAGTTCCCCGTTGGTCTCTCTCTCTTTTTTCCCTTTCTTTCTCTCCTTCCTTCTCTCCTTCCCTTCTCTCTCTTTCTTTTTTCTTTCCTTCCTTTCTTTCGTCTTTTTTCCCTTCCTTCCATCCTTCCCTCCCTCCTTCCTTCTCTTCCTCCCTTCTCTCTCTTTTTCTTTCTTTTTTCTTCCCTCCCTCCCTCCTTCTTTTTTCCCTCCCTCCCTCCCTCCCTCCCTCCTTCCTTCTTTTTTCCCTCCCTCCCTTCCCCCCTCCCCCCCTCTTTTTTTTCTCCCCCCCCCCCCCCCCCCCCCCCCCCCCCCCCCCCCCCCCCCCCTCCTCTTCTCTCTCTTTTTTCCCTTTCTTTCTCTCCTTCCTTCTCTCCTTCCCTTCTCTCTCCTTCTTTTTTCCCTCCCTCCCTCCCTCCCTCCCTCCCTCCCTCCCTCCTTCCTTCCCTTCTTTCTTCCTGTTCTGCTGTTTCACTCTATAGCTCAGGCTGGCCTTGAATTCAGGACGCCTGCTGCAGCCCCAGAAGACTGGGATTACAGGCCTGTGCCACCATTTGGGGGTGGGTGGAGTTGCTTCTCCAGGGTGGGTTACAAGTATCACCTGGAAAGAGGTCCTGAAGCATTTGCCAAGGGCCCTTCACCCTGTAAGGAGGGTGGGATGAATGCAGTGGTTCTTGCTGCTATTACCATTTCAGTAGTGACGGAACCCACTCTATGGAGGGGACAGCCTTTGCAAACACACTCAACATATCAGAAGCCCTGATCTGGGTTGGAATCCCTGGATTCCTTTGTGCAGAGCTTTGGCTCCCAGACCACACAATCAATGACCATCCCTGCCTGTCTACAGAAGAAAGCTTTGGGTGCTGTCTTCAATAAGGTCTCCATCCCATCCTTCCCCCACTAACCAGATGTCAGAAGTCCGTGGGGAATAGCAGCAGGCAGATGAGTGTAGGGTTCTCAGTCAGGGTTGACTGAGTGTATAATAGGGTCGTTTGCATAACAAACGCTCAGCTTAGATAAAAGATCCCTGATCCTTGCTCCTCCAGCCCTAACTGTGAGCCAAGATCAAAGCTAGGTTAGAAACATCTGGGCTGGAGGTACCCAGAGCTGGACCCAGACAGACACTTCTTGTTTGGGTCGCTAAGTCCTTGTGCTGTGCTGGGGAGGGAACTTTCCAGGAGCAGAGGAGCCCTTTCTTCTCACCCTTTAAACAAAGATCTAGAACAAAGCCTGTAATCCTTTCTAGCTTCTTTGCCTGTTCAAGGCTTTGGGTGACATATGCTGATGAAATGTAAATGTTATTGCATATGCAGATGACATGCAAATTGGCACACAAATGAACATCGGTTTCCCGCTGTCAGAACAGAAAAGTGGGGAGGGGAGGACCATGGCATGGGTTTTCCAGAAGGTTCTAGTTCAGGCTACAGGAGAGGACTCCAGAGCTCACTGAGGACACAGCTCTGGTAGTTCTGGTGAGAGGGCCTGTGGCATACACAAAGTTCCAAGCCAGGAGGCCATAGGGTGTGCCTCCTTGCCTGTCCCTGTGGGTACACTGCCTCTTCTGATTACCTCATCTCTGCCCGCCCCTCACCCCTGAAAGGGACAGACTTTACAGCAGCAAGCTCATGATCAATGGGGAAGGAGGAAGCTGTTTGGGGAACCAAGAGAACCAAGAAGGTTTATCCAGCCCACCCAAGTCTGGTCTGGAACCAAAAAAAGGTCTTGTCTTTAGCCACTCTCTGGCTACCTCTTTCCCACCGGCTGGCAGTGTGACACCGGCCAGTGTCTGGCGTATAATAAGAAACCGCTCAGCTAGCGTTGGCTTCCCCTTCCACCTGCCAGTCAACAAACGTGTAGCGTATTTATTTACTATCTCCTGTGTGCTGGGGACTGTGTCAGCAGAGACCGCAGGATGGAATGAGCCAGCTTTTTGGTTTTCAGGGTGCTATCTGCCTGGGGGCGTGGTGAAGGGAGAAAAAAAAAAGAACTGGGCAAGTATGATAAGAAAGGTGAGCTGGGTACAAGTTTAGGGTGGCGAGAAGAGTGGAGAAGCTGGGATCATCTCGTGAAAAGAACACTGAGAAGTACAAGCACCGCTGGGCGGTGGTGGCACACACCTTTAATCCCAGCACTCGGGAGGCAGAGGCAGGTGGATCTCTGTGAGTTCGAGGCCAGCCTGGTCTACAAGAGCTAGTTCCAGGACAGGCTCCAAAGCTACAGAGAAACCCTGTCTCAAAAAAACAACAACAACAACAAAAAGCACAAAACAAGCAAACAAACAAACAAATGCCCCCGAGGTAGGAACGATAATTCTAGCATTTTGGAGACAGAGACAGGAGAATCAGGAGTTTGAGGCCAATCTTGGTTGCACAGAGAGTTTGAGGCCTATACTAACTACATGAAACCCTGTCACAAAAGAAAAAAAAAAAGAAAGAAAAGAATCATATTAGAAAGCTGTCGGAGGGAAGGAGAGAATGCCTTCATTTGGTTCTGGAGTCCTTAACTAAGTTTCCACACATCTGCCTGCGGATTGGGGCTGAAAAGTTCAGGGTCAGCTAGGGGCTGCGAGACTCCTAGACTCACTCCAAGGAGACTGGTTTTCAGGTTTAGGGTAAGGGTGTGATGTTAGTTGGTAGGTTTTTAAATTTAGTTATGACTCCTCAGGCCAGCATCACCTCCCCCTTTCCTCTCTGCTCCTCACCATCCAGCCTGCAAAGAGGCACTTGCTGAGGTAGGCAGTAGGGTCCCGGCCTCTCAACTCAGGCCTCACCTCAACTCTTGGAGGAGAGGACTCCTCCCCCATCCCTACAGCCAGTTCTCTCAGGCTCCAGACTCCTTTTCCTGATGCCCCTTACAGCAACATCATCCTTCCAGAAGCTACCTCAAGCGTCTGAGAACCGCAGCAATTCTCCAAGCTGAGCTCTCACCTTAGACTCTCTTCTGGTCCCATCAGACCTTACCTCGGAAGCAGTGGAATGTGCTGGCCTCAGGCCAAGGCTGTGTGTATTTCAGGCTACAGACAAGCGGAAGGCACTAGAAGAGACCATGGCTTTCACCACCCAGGCCCTGGCCAGTGTGGCCTACCAAGTGGGTAATCTGGCTGGGCACACTCTGCGAATGCTGGACCTTCAGGGTGCTTCCCTGCGGCAGGTAGAGGCCAAGATCAGCACACTGAGCCAGGTAAGGGTCTGGAAAGGGATTCCCCTTTCAGCCCCAGCTCTTCGGTCCCACTCAAATATTCTCTACAAGAAAAGTCTCTTGCTTTTCTCCAGAGACATATACCACCAACTTGACTATAGAATGTTGGCAGTGTCTGAACTCTGGAGACCTCTGTCACGGCTGTGCCTTAGTGGGGTCCTTGCTACCCCATTAGGTGCAAAGTTCTCTGAAAGCAGACCCCCCCATATTGTCCTTGATATCTAAAAGCTTTATCTGCTGCTCACAGTACCTGCAGGGAGCAGGAGAGGCTAAAGGCCATCATCCTGTTTTCATTGAAACATAGGCAGTGATTACTAAGTGTCCTGCACTCAGGCTAGGCAAGCCCATCTTCAGTCCCAGGGAGTCCCTGCCCTTGGCTCATAAATACTCTCAGCCTTCCTTCCTGGATTCTTGACCCCACAAGGCACATGCATTAGCCAAATTATGCTTTTGGTCTGACCACAGGTCCCCAAGGGGCAAGTGTATGGGGTGTGTCTTCCTCTTCCTCCTGAAGACCCAAGGTCCCATCCCTCAAGGCCTGAGGGAACATTCCAAGAGGAAGCTAATTCGCACATTTGTCCCCTAAAGGGGAGAGCTGATTAAGTTACAGGTCTCTGCCACCTCCACGCTAGGCCCCCCTGCTCCAAAGGCTGCCCTGTCCTTCAATCCCTTCCCAGCATCCCCAGGGATGTTGTTTTTCCCTTTTCTTCTGTTTCCTGCACAGCTAATAATAGCCCTCATTCTCTTCTACCAGGAAGTTGCTCCCAAGTGGCTCCATCCTCTGCTACTCTTTTCCCAATTGCTGTATGGCCACAGGGACAAAACTGGCTTTCTCTAGGTTTCCCTACTTCCCCTGGTCCCCATTCATTCCTCCTCCCTTCTTTATTTTGAGACAGGGTCTCAACTATGTAGTCCCAGCTGGCCTAGAACTTAGAACTCATCATATAGACCGAGCTGATCTTGAACTCACAGAGCTCTATCTGCCTCTGCCTCCTGAGTGCAAGGTGTCTCCCTCTCTTAAAGGGGGTGGTGCTGGGCAGGCTGCCCCTCACTGTCGCCTCCCAACCCTGTCATGCAGATGGTGAACATGCATATGGAAAAGGTGGCCAGAAGGGAGATTGGCACCTTAGCCACTGTCATGCGGCTGCCCCCTAGCCAGAAGGTCATCCCTCCTGAGAGCCTACCGCCCCTCACCCCCTACTACAGAAAACCCCTCAACTTCAGCTGTTTGGATGACATTGGCCATGGCGTTAAGGTAAGGGGAACTTTGCTCTTCCCCACTGTCCACCCTCTCCTGCCATGGGACTCCCTCCTGGCTTCTTTCTGAGCTCTTGGCTCCTGTGTTATTTCACAACCCCTTCCTTTTTCCAGCTTCCATTTGGCCAGGAGTCACGGCCTAAGCTCCTCACCCTCCCAAGGTCCCTAGCTGCCCTCCTCCCTGTAGTCACTCAGCTTGCAAAGATCATGAGCTGTCCCTGCCCCCCACCCAAGGGTACTGGGTGTGTGTGAGAAGGGGAAGAGGGGGAAGGGAGGGTGTCAGGACATGCATGAGAACCACTTCTCAGCCACATGAGAACAGCAACTTCCTCTGTCTGGGGGTTTGAGGTCATGACTCTAAGAAGTCACCCCAGAATGCTGGCGGTAGGGGCAGGAGGCAGCAACAGAAAGCCGGCTTGGCGGAGGGGACACATCTCATTGTCACCACTGCCACCTATCAGATTAGATTAGAAACTTTCCTGGGTCTTAACCTCTTGATATGATGGCAGCCCCTGGAAGGGAGAATAAAGAATACGTTCCTTCAGTTCCCATGGCCCGGGAATTCTTTCTGCTGTCCAACATCCTTCTTTTTCTTTTTTTCTTTCGATGGTACTGTGGATGGAACCCAGGTCTGCTATAAGCCCAGCATAAGCTCCACCCTGAACTGTATGCCCAGCCTCCACCCTATCCTTTATGCCTCAAGTTCCCTTTATCTTGTCTCTAGTGGGGTAGGGTGAGAGAACATGGGCCCCAGATGCTCATCCTGGGGGAAGTCCCGAAGTTAGAGGTTTCTCTTGCGTTGGGAGTTGCCCCCTATCTTCGACTCTCCTAAGTGTCTTGGGTTCCGCCCTCCCTCTGCCTTGAATTTGGGAAAGTCAGTTCCTTAAGTTTATCGAAGCGTTGAGTGGGACGGTTCTGTGTGAGGTGTCTCCCCGCACCAGGCGTCTCCTCTGCTTTTGCTGGAGCAGATGTCATATCAGTTAAGGACCACCAAGCGACACAGATCCTTGCGGGTCTGAGACAGTGTGGGGGTGCAAGGGTCCATTCAGTCACTGTGGCGATGCAGAGGAAGTGGCGCTCAGGCGAAGAGTCTGTGCTATGGGTTTCTTTCGGTGGGGCGGCTTTGTGGGACCTGCTGCAGACTTAAAGGTCCTGTGGCTCAGGCAATGACACCCGTGTCTGGGGTGGGGGTGCGGGCTGAGCGGGAGGAGGGCTGGGAAGTGGAAGTAGGAACTTGCTGAGTCTGGCTAGCCCTCCCAGTTCTCATTCGCCCTCCCCCAATTCTTCTTAGGGAGGAGGGTGAGGATTGTTCCCCTTGCCTCAGATGTCAACCCTACCCCCTCTAGGACTTGAGCACGCAGCTGTCTCGGACCGGGACCCTGTCTCGCAAGAGTATCAAGGCGCCTGCTGCACCTGCCTCCACCACGCTGGGGTGAGACCTCAAGGCCACTCCTACCAGGCCTGCTCAGCGCCTTGTGGTTCTCAGCTGCTCCCCTACCCCTTGCCCGCAGCACCTGGCGCCTTGGTGCTCCTAAACCTGGCGCCCAGCTTCCCTTTTCACGACCCTTTCTCAACCCCACTTCTGCTCAGCAGTTTCCCTCTCCTCATGCCACCCTACTTCACCCCAGGAGACCACCCCGGATCCCCGAGCCCGTGCAGCTCCCAGTCGTGCCTGACGGCAAGCTCTCAGCTGCCTCCTCTGTCTCTTCCTTGACCTCGGTGGGGTAAGCCCTTGAGTCTAAAGGGTGGTAGACAGTAGGTGGACTTTAGAAGGGGCCTCCTGCCACACCTCTGGGGTTAAGGACCACTAGATAAGGAAAATAATTTGAGGCCAGATTTTGGGCTGAAGGGCTGGCTCCCTTGGGGACTTTGAGTGAAAAGGCTTCTGTCATCTGTGCCGCCCGTGCTCTGGTTTTTAGCAGTGCCGAAGGTGCCAGTGGGATCCCCCAGTCCAAGGGACAGGCAGCAACTGCAACCCCGCCTCCACCTCCAGCACCCGCAACCCCGCCTCCCCCAGTCTCTGCTGAGGTCTTCTTGCCGCCTCCCCCGCTGGAGGTGTCCCAGGCCCCTGCAGGTAAGAAGTGCCCACTTCCTCTACCCCCTCCACCCTCACCTTGAGATCCTTTTGAATGCCAGCCCTGTGCTCCTCAGGAACCTCAGGGGAACCAGTGATCTGAGCTTGTTTTACTCTAGCCCTATGTTTGAAGCTTCTCATTCAAAGTTAACTTTGACAGGACCTTTACCAGTTTAACCAACCTGCCTAAGGGTTGCCCAGCAGGGTCTGCCTACTCTGTGCTGAGTACTTCCAAGCCTCAATGACACTCAGATCCTAAGGATCCACCTGTGACACACACACACACACACACACACACACACACACACGCGGATCTTTTCTTCTTCCCAGCAGCAGAGTTGCCCCTGCCCCCACCTCCAGCTCTAGAAGGGGATGACCTGGGACTACTGCCTCCTCCGCCACCGGGTTTTGGACCAGAAGAACCCAGCTGGGTCCCTGCTGCCTACTTGGAGAAAGGTACTGTCCTCTTGGGACTGAGAAGCACCAGAAACTATTGCCAGGTTTCTGGCCTCTGTGGCTCTGACCTCCACTCTTCATCCCAGAGGCATTTGCTCTCCCTGCCAAGGTCTCTTATCCCCTTCATTTGAGCAGCTGGCCTGAGTTGGGGGAGGGGGACTGTGAATGCTCAGAAGCTCCCCCTGTGATGGGGGGGGGAACAGAGGGCGCACCTCACAAGTTTCCTTTCCTGCCCCTGCAGTGGTGTCGCTCTACCCATATACCCGACAGAAGGACAATGAGCTCTCCTTCTCTGAAGGCACCATCATCTGTGTCACGCGCCGCTACTCGGATGGCTGGTGTGAGGGGGTCAGCTCAGAGGGCTCTGGATTCTTCCCGGGGAACTATGTGGAGCCCAGCTCCTGACAGCCAGATCTGTCCCTGCACCGACCCAGCACTGCCTCAGTGGGCCTCCTGAGCCCCAAGAAGCCAGCGCTACAGTCAAGGCTGACTAAGGACCTATCTACCTCTTGGGCTGTGAACTGAGTTCAGTCCCTGCTCCACACGGCAGTGTGTGTGTGTGTGTGGAGGGGGGGGGGCTAGAGAGAGGTGGTACCCAGGAGATTGCAGCAGATGGGGTGGGGGGAGAACCTACCAAAAAAAACCCAAGAAACTAAAAGCCACGGATTTCAGGCATCTTGCCCAGAGGAACCCCTAGCTCATGAAGAGCAAATTGCCAGCTCTGAATAAAACTGCTGACCTCCTGATACTTGCCCCGCGGGGCTAGAGGGCCAGGGGGCCGTGATAGAAAGGGAGCAAGCTCTAGAACACAGTAGAGCCCTACGGAAGGACCCAGAAGGCCCGCTCTCCTCCATTTCAGCCCCTTTTACTGTTCCCACTAGACCCCGACGTCCCAGGCAGCCGTTCGCGGCTTCTTTCCCCTCTTGCCTGCGTTCAGTCTGGGCTCCTCAAGCCTCCCCCACTTAAATGCAGCTGAGAGCAAAGGGCATCACTCTCGCCCCTCCCTCGTTCGTAAGAGATGAGTCACTTGGACCCCCTTCACCTCCTTTATAGGTCTGAAACACCAGAAGGGGAGGGGCTTGTGTTTCCCTGACTCTGCTTAAAAACATGGCTTTCTGTTCCATAAGAGCGGAGAGGGGTGCGGAGGACGACTTTGGTGAAGTCCCTAGTCTCTTGCTTGTAGTTGAGGACGGAGTGAGAGGATCTGTCACACTCTCCGAGGTCATTGGTTGGTTCTACCTCGTTCCACCAGCAGGAGGCGGTTGCTTCCTCTGGCTTTTTCTTCCTTTGGGGGTAACCGGCATGGGCGGGGGGAGGGGGGAAGGAAGCCAGGCGCAGCCAGCGCAGCGGTAGTGTAGGGTTGCGGTGGCTGAAGCGAGAACAAGGATGCCTAGGAGCTGTCTTCCTAGAGCATCACGGGTCTGCGCGAGGAACCCGGTGCTGGCATGCGAATTGGGGGATCCTGAGTCCTTCTGAGAGAAGACCGATTAGGGAAGGTTACGCAGCCGAAGCAGCAGCTAAAGTAGTGGGAGATGCTCTTTCTCCCAACCGCCAGGAGCCCCTTCCTCTCAGTTCGAGGGACACTGCCTGCCTTCCAAGGGGTGCTCACCACTCCCTGGAGGGGAGGCAGCTGAGCTATGATAACTGCATAGATAGGGACGGCTCTTAACCTCCACTCCCAGCCCACAAGAGAACAAAATTCCAAAACTGCCCAGAGGAGCGTAGTGAAGAGGGGGAAGAAGTAAAACCAGGTGGTCTTAACCAATTCCCAGTCCTGTCCCCGCTCTGCCGGTTCTCCCCGGGGACCTCTTGCAGGCGATGGTCTTCAGCACATCTTCAGCACCTGTTGTAGATGTTGGCGCACGTCGGCCGCTGTTTCCCAGGGCACCACGTGAGCTCGGAAGGAGCTGGGCTCGGCCTTCTGTGCCTCTTGGATGAGGCGGTGCATGGGGTAGCCGCGGCGCGGGAAGGCCACGTCCCCGCCCGCCAGCAGCCCCATGGGGCAGAAGTCATTTGCACCGTCACCCACGTAGAAGAGGCGCTCGAAGTGCACGCCATCGCGGGCCCTCTCACGCAGGTATTCACTGAGCACCTTGTGCTTGCACATGTTGGCAGGGCAGCGGGAGCAGCTGTGCGTGTGGAAGGGCCGCAGCGTCAGCAGTCCCCGCGCGTCCGGCCCGGACGGGTTGCTGAGGATGCGGCGGAATAAACTGTGGTGGCCAGCGGCACGCAGGGCACTCTCCACGCCAAAGGTGTTGGCATCCGAAATGAGAATAACCTCGAAGCAGGAGCCCTGTTTGGCTACGAACTGCAGCAAATCACCCATGCCCGGCGACAGGGGGATGGTCTCGTAGACAGCGCGCAGGTCCCGGGGCCGCACACCCTGCTCACCCAGGTACTTGAAGACGCGCTGCATGTACTCATTGTAGTAACCTTCGCGGTAGGTGGCACGCAGGCTCTCAGGTAGCTGCTGACCTGGCGCAGCGCGCACGATCGAGTCGTCGCTGTTTTCGTCCACGATGGTCTCATCGAAGTCGAAGGTCAGGAGGAAGCGAGGCGCGCCGGGCGCAGCCATCCTACCGTCCTGGGAGCAGGGGGAAGAGGAGCAGGAGGAGGGGGCAAACGAGAGGCGGCCGGGAAGAGCCTGGTTAGCGGGCCACAGCCAGGGTCGCTGGCACATCCAAGACCTGAGGAGGACCCAAGGCTGGTTAAGTTGGAGACGGAACCAATGTGTGGCCCATACCCCGCCGTCCCTTGCCTGTCTCTCACTTAATCGTGCGGGGGCTGACGCAAGGGGGGGGCATACTAGTCGTTAAGCCAAAGACTTGCTTGGTTTCCATTTCTGCTGCTCTCATGGGGTCCCTGGGGTTTAGCAAGTCAGTTTAGGAGGAGGGAGGAGTCATTCCTTAACTAGGTTGGAGATTTCTGGTGGCCTGTGTGGTGGGTGCAGGCAATCCGCTGCTCTAACTCAGCAGAGTAGAAGCAGAGAGAATCATTCATGTGCCTGGGGGAGCAGCCTTCCTTCCCTTTGTGGCATCGAGGTCTAATGGAGCAGTTAGGCTCCAGGAAAAGCCATTGGCATCACTAAGGCAGGTGGGCAATGAGTGTCAGGTCTTTCCTGGGGCCTGGATGTCAGCTATAAGTGCTTGGGAGGCCAGGTTCTGGACCTTCCTAGGTCCTGGCCAGAGAACTAGATTTTAACCCTTGAAATTACGAGGTAAGTATGTAGACCACACAAGACCCAGGGAGGCTCTTTGGGAGCTTCCACCCAGATGGCACTGGGCAGGGGGCTAGGGATGAGACATAGCTCCTCCAAGGAGTTTAGGGCTCATCACTAATCACTTGCCAATTCCCTGGGAAGAACGTGTCAGCGGGTGGGGTTTCTGCCAGAGTCCGAAGCAAGCAGGCAGCAGGAGAAGCAAGGTGGCTTAGGGAGGTGGGAGCTCCCCTCGCCAGGCCACGGCATACCTGGGAGACAGGCAGGGGAAAGGAAAGAGAGCAGCTGTGGCTAAAAAGGCAGAGGGAGGGAGGGACTGGCAGCTAGCTGGAGGGGATTGTTTGGGAAGAAGTTAGGCAGGGGAGGGTAGACTGCTGGAGTAAGAACTCTAGGAAGTGAGTCTTTGGGCAAAGGGGGAATAGCCTAAGAGAGGATGGGGGCACAACGGGAGTATTGGGGCACAAAGAAAGGCAAGCACACCACACGGACACAGCAGGAGCCCCCATCTACACATTCCTGACCCCTTTGCCAGTAGAGTGACTGGTATCGACCATCCTGCCTGCCTCTCTGCCTGGGCTTCCTGTCCCAACTTGCCTGCATGGAACCTGGTTTGCTGTCACACGCTAGCACCCATTTCTTTCTTTTTAAAGAGAGGGTCTCACGTAGCTCAGGCTGACCTCAAACTGGCTGTGTAGCTGAGGATGAACTTGAACTCATGATCCTCCCAGTGCGGAGGGAACAGCTACATCCCAAGCCCTCCCCCACTATTCCTTCCCATGGCTTTGTAAGACAACCACGGTTTATGTCATTTCAGAGCTGGGACTGGAACACGCTCCCTGACTCCCTGAGGGAACTATTCCTTCCACTTTATCCCGCCCCCCCCCTCAGTAGTTGCCTGGAGTTTACCATCAACCTGTGGGGGTGTCACAGTGGCACCAGGACCCACACCAGGGAAATGTCCAGGGATTCACCAGTGGAGAGAGAGCAAATCTAAAAGGGACTGGAAGGGGCTCCTATCTCAGGGTGGAAAAGTTGGGGCTGGAGGCCTCATCCTGAAGGACCCCACTTACCCTAGACAGGCATCGCAGGCCAACAGCTGGAAAACACCCGCTCATTGTCCGTAAATTACCCTGGGCTCCACGTCTAGAACCTTAGTTGATCTCAAGCCGTCATCCACAACTCCTGGGAAAACAAACAGAAAACCGAGAAAATCCCACCAAAGTCCGCAGCTGCCCATTGGAGCGGGTTGTCGCAGCATTTGGGAGGGGAGGCAGAAGCAGGCGCATCTCTTGAGTGTGAGGCCAGCCTGATCTACATCGTGGTTCCAGGACAGCCAGGGATATGTAGAGAGACCCTGACTCTGTTCCATCAAGCACACGAGCCATTCCCACGTTCTCAGCAAGAGCAAGATCTTAAAAGCACACCCAGGCCATGCTCCTTGCTTTTAACACCCCTGGCCAGTTCCCAGACTCACTTATCAGAGAGGTGGCAAAGAGCATTCCTGCAGATCCAGACAGGGTAAGGGACTTGCTCAAAAAGTGGCTGAGACTTTTCAAAATCAGACTCAGAGGCTGGTCCAGGCCTTCTTTCTTCAGTATGACCTTTGCCCACACAGGAGCAGGGCATGCCATAGTTTACCAATCACCTTTATTCCCAATCACACTCACGGTTCACGGGACCCACGAAGGCAGAGAACAGGGATTAACTCACTTCCTAGAGGCTGTATTGTTTAAGCAATGTGGCCCTTGGCTCACAAATGCTTTCACCACTTTCTAGAGGCTGAGGGCCTTGGGCTCTACATGAGATATGAGACTTACTTCTGGCACTCCCTTGCACAGGGGTCTCAGCAACCGGACAGGCTGAACTCTCTAGAAGAGTTTAGGTGGCTGGGCCTGATCTTTTGATTGCGGCCTTCATCAAGTGCAGCTACACAAGAAACCATCTACGGCTTCCAGTGCCTCCCTACTCCCCTACCTCTTCACCCCCAGACTGAGAGACTAGAGAGAGGACAGCCCCTTAAACTTAGATATAGCTTGGAATTGGAAAGAATACCAGAGAAATGATAGCAAAGATCTGGCTGGTTGCTGCCCTCTAGTGGCTACAACGGGTAGCACGGTTAACCCCGACTGTTAAGGTGACGCTCCCTGACCATCCAAGAGCAGCAGAGAGGCAACTGCCTCCCGAATAAACTAGGGAAGGACCAGGGAGACACAGGCACTGGGACCGTCTTTATAGAGATGAGTCACTGGCTACCCTCGCTTTCTCACAGCAAAGATTTTCAGCAGAGATGGGAAGTAACTTTCAGTGCCTGCCGCCCCCACACCCATAGCTGGTAATTGGAAGGGGGCTAAAGATCACTAGCAAAAGTGGCAGTGTCTGGGGGAATTCAAATTCAAATCCTGCTGAGATAGGGGAAGAAGGGGATGGGATAAGGGAATGGCATGCAAAGGATGTTAGGGGAACTGTCGCGGTGCCTGTCACAGAACCCTGGCTGATACAACCTTTGTCCCAGGACAAGAAGCAGAGGAGAAAGGTCAGGGGTGCCACACCCATTGTAAAAAGCAGTCTCAAAGAGAGGGACAGCATCAGGCATGAAGAGGAGCAAGGGGCAGATACAAAGATACAAACCGCGTGCCAGCAGCCACACAGACCAGCTTTCTTCTCTCTCATTCCACTTCTCCTTTCCCTCCCTCCTTTCCATAACCAGGATCGACCGTTGATCTTTACAGCATGCCCTTAATCCAGTGTTTTGTTTTTGTTTTTTAATTTTGAGACAGGGTCGTCCAATATGGACTTGAACTCAGGCTCCTGAGTACAGGAACTGTAGGCACGTAATAAACACCCTGCCCTGCTAAGATAAATTTTCATCTCTTGGGCGAGGGGGGGGATGGTCAATTACTTGCCTGTCTTCCTCTTAAAACACTATAGTAATCTTATGCTCCAAACCTCTCATGTCTCATAGTAGTAGACACAGTTATGTTTTTACCTAATACTAGTGAGCATTTATGAAAATCTTCAATTTTGTTTTTGAGACAGGGTCTCACTACCTAACCCTTGGCTGGCAGGTCTGCAACTCTCTATGTAGACCAGACTGGCCTCAAACTCAGATCCGCCTGCCTCTACTTCCCAAGAGCTGGGATTAGAATCCAGCACTGCCTCTCCTGGTAATCTTGTTTCTTTTTCTATCTGCAGCACAGACAGACAGGCATTCTGGGTTTCTCCCCAGAAACTAAGGCAGCCTCACAGTGACAGCCCATCCCTGCCCTATGGCAAGGGAAGTACATATATCTAGTTATTATTTGGCTTCATGATGTTTGAAAAGACCACGGGCAGTTGCCTGGCCTGGTGATGCAGGAGAATCTGAGTTAAAGACAAAACAACCACACACAAAAGTCACTCACTTCTGACAGGTTTGTATGATGATAAAATCCTGTGTGGTGAGCAGGGCGGTGGTGGCACACACCTTTAATCCCAGCACTCAGGAAGCAGAGGCAAGCAGATCTCTGTGAGTTCAAGGCTAGCCTGGTCTACAGAGCGAGTTGTAGGACAGACTCCAAAGCTACAGAGAAACCCTGTCTCAAAAAAAAAAAAATCCTGATAGGTGCTGGACAGTGGTGCTGTTCACCTTTAATCCCAGCACTCAGGAGGCAGAGACAGGAGGATCTCTGAGCTCAAGGCCAGCCTGGTCTACACAGCGAATTCCAGGACTCCAAGGAGAAACACTGTTTGGACCCTGTCTCAAAAAAAAAAAAATCCTGATAGGTGCTGGACAGTGGTGCTGTTCACCTTTAATCCCAGCACTCAGGAGGCAGAGACAGGAGGATCTCTGAGCTCAAGGCCAGCCTGGTCTACACAGCGAATTCCAGGACTCCAAGGAGAAACACTGTTTCAAAAAAAAAAAAAAACAAAACCTAAAAACAAACAAACAAACAAAAAAAACCCCGCAAAGCCAGTGTGGCCAGCAGGGTCCCTTGTGGAGAAAGGGGACAGAATCCAAGTTTCTTCAGCATGCTAGGGCAGGGAGAGGAGGCAGATTTTCTGGGGCAGAAGGTAGTTCTTTTCTAGTCCCATCTAAGATCAACGTTTGTGGCCCTGATTCCACTGATCACAGGCTCCCAGCCCGCACCCTCCCTCGGCTGACACAAATACTCTTACGTTAAATCTGTGGGAAGGTGGGACAGGTGTGTGTTGGCTTAATGTCTAAGCTTAAAATTCTCCTAATTGGGGAGAGGATAGAGCCCATAAAAAGTTTGGGGAGTTTTCCACAAGAAACATGCAGGCTGAGAATGGGGGTGAGGACTTCAGAAATATCACATTAACAACTCCCCTCTGCTTGAAGAATAAATATGTCTATCACTAGGAATCAGATCCGACAATTAAGCTGGGATTTTTGCCCTCAACACTCCCAACTTCACAAACCTCTTTCTTGTTCATTAACCCTTTATAGGGGGATAAAGAGGCCCAGAGAAGTTCAGCTAACATCATGAGCATCACACAGCATCAAAAACAGAACTCAGGGGTCTCTACTGCCTCGTGGAGAAACTATCTGAACCTCTCCGTTTGCTCCAGAGACTCTGTAATGGTCCCTGTCCTAACTAGCTAGGGAGTAATGATCTATGCCCTGGTGCCAGTGAGGAATCTGGGACTAGGTATCGCCTCTGGGGTCCCCTGCCTGGGTAGACAAGTAGAGTTTGATCTTCACTGGGTAGGGGCAGGGAGATGGCAGCTGCCGGTGGGGTAGCAAGAGAGATATTTTTAGAGGTGACTGGAAAGCAGGCACTCTGGCACACCCCCAGCTGGCGGGCACTTCGCTCTAATGCGGGCGGGGGGTGCGCAGCTCGGGGAGAAGGAGGACTTGTGGGTGGCGGGGAGCGATGATAGTCCCCGGAGATGAAGGGACACTGGGCACCATGAACCTGGGAGAGAAGGGGGCTCAGTTCTCTGTCCCAGGGATTGCCCCACCACCAAGCGCATGAAACACCCTCAAACTCTACACGGCCCCCACCCCAACATTGAGATCGCGGTCCTCCCGAAGCCCAGGACTCAAGCGGGACAGCGGCGGCTGCGCTGTCCGTCCCGGTTGAGTTCGGAGTGAAAGTAGTAGGAAGGGGGCTAGTTAAGGGATTTGGGGGCAAGATGGAGCAAGGGGTGCTTACGGGAATTGGGGGGACGCGGTCTTATCCACCCCCGGATTTCTGAGCTCCGGCTCACGCGTCCCTCCTGTCCCGAGGGACCGTGGATGATCTGCTTCTGTTCCGTCCCTTCCACCTGCCCCCCATCCCCGGGGCCGCCGCCGCGTCCCCTTTAAATGCCGGGGAGCCGGAGCTCGAGCCGCGCCGGGCGCTGCGGCAGCCGCAGCACCCGGGCCCACCGCAGTCCCCGCACGTCACAAGCACCCAGCCAATCACCGCGGCGCCGGCGCACATCAAAAGGGCGGGCTCCCCGCATGCCACGCCTCCCGGCTGTCCCCCGTGGCCGCGCGAGCGGCGGTGGGACTGGGCGGGCTGGACGGGTGGAGCGTGGTGCGTCCCGTCTGAGGAGCGTGGGTGCGGGGCACTCTCTGCGTGCGCGTGGCACTTGCGTGAGTCGCTGTCACACTGCCCGCCTCCTGCCGGGCTCGGCGTGGGGAATCTGCACGCAGTCCCTCCCTCCACCGGCCGCCGGTCCTCCCGGTTGCGGAGCTCCGCGGGACAAGCTTAGAGGCTGGAACCGCAGAGCAGCACGCCGTCCACGTGCACCGAGCTCGGTGTCCTCTGCTTTTCCGGGAGGACCCACGGCATCCCGCCGAGTCCTCGGTACCCTGTCCCCAGATTATCGGGTACTCGTGCTTGCCGGCGGAGGGGTTCTACCACCCAGCCCCGCGCGTAAACACGGAGTTGGAGAGCCAACACTGCATAGCGGTGCAGATAAAAAAAAAAAAAAACCCGCTTACTCCTAAGTCCTGAGAGTGCTTTCCCGTCCCCATCCCGCTATCGCCCTCTGGGGAGCTTTCCCATCCTTCCCTACCCTCAGGAGACGACGATCCAGAGAGAAGAGGTGAAACCTGGATTTCTCGAGCCCGTGCTATGTGAACCCCAGCAATTGACCCACGAGAAACGATTAGTCCAAGAATTCAAACACAAGAACACCTCACTTAAGCCATAAAACAAGCTCTGTGGGTGAGAAGCAGGTGCACCCAGACCTGGGTCTAGCCAGCCCTTCCTAATTCCCCCTGCTCCTGCAGCAAAGCCAGTAAACAAATTTCGGTGAACTCTGTGCAGGACAGGCTGGATACCTGAATACCAGCGCTCCGTGCGTCCACTGGTATAACAGCAGCTAGGCAGAAAAGTTGCCGACCTGATTTACCACCCCCTACCTTCAAACCCCGATGATGACTTCTCCATTGCCCCTGCTCCCTAAACCGCCAGCACCCACTCACCTTTATCCCTGATGCTTGCTGAGGTCAGAGAACAACTAGCAGGTACCACTGTAGCTTACCTTGCCAGTCCTTGTTTGGCTTTTTGTTTGTTTGTTTTTGTTTGTTTGTTTGTTTGTTTGTTTGTTTTGGTTGGCTGGATTTGAGACAGTGTTTCTCTGTAGCTTTGGTTCCCGTCCTGGAACTAGCTCTTGCAGACCAGGCTGGTCTCGAACTCACAGAGATCCGCCTGCCTCTGCCTCTGCCTCCCAAGTGCTGGGATTAAAGCCTCATGTGCCACCCCACCCGGTTTTTGGCTTTTTTATTTTGAGTCAGGATCTCTTATAACTTGTGCTGACCTCACCTACTTATACTAGGCCCGGCCCTGAACTCCCAATCCTCCTGCCTCCACTCCTTTGCTGGATTAAAGGCCCGCATCACCACACCTTGCAATCCTTCCTCTTGCAGAAGCAGTTTCAGCCCCACAGTCTGCCCAAGACCGGCTCACACAGGGTTCAGCATGTGTTCTCTGCAGGCAGTGCCCCTACCCTTTGACACTTCCTTGGAGCCCAGGCTGGTCTGGAGCTTTGCTATAGAGTCCAGAGTGACCTTCAACTCCTGATCTCCTGCCTCCACTTCCTGAGGGTTGGGATTTAAAGGCACGGGGTACTATATCAGCCCCACGGGTACTCACGGATCAGTAGGTAAGCGCTGTAAAGATCTGAACCTGTTGAGCCACGATCCAATCCAAGATGGTGCCAGTCAGGCCTATGAGGAAATCAAGGCATGATGGAGTAACTGAGCTTGCTCAGGGCCATGCTATTGAGAGATGATAGTGCTAGGGTCCCAAGCTGCCTTAGCCATGACCTCATACTGTGCCTCTCTCCTGATGTCAGTCACCCTCTCTTTTAAGTTCTCGCTCTGTATCGGTTTCACTGTGGGACTTGGGTCACCTGACTTGGCAGCGATCTCGTGGGGTGGAGAGTCATCTGAGGTGACAGAGCTTGCTCAAGTCTCTGGTGACCCTTGACTGAGTCTCCAAACAGGTCCTCACGCAGAGGTTGAGTCACTGGCCCAAGGTTCCAGTGGTAGAGCCAAGAAGCCAGGACTCCAAGGTCACAACCTGTTCTTCAGGTGACCTCGCAGGAGGGGCAAAGGTAACAGGAAGGAAGGGACAGTCCTTCCCAGGGCCCACCTGGGAGAAGAGGACCACTAATCTTTCCAGGAACCGGCTGGGTGTTGGTGTTAGTGTTTCCAGTTTTACAGAGGCAGAAACCTGGGGACATTAAGAAAGTGCCTGAGGGCACTATGTGCTCATGTAATTCTGCAATGCCGGTGACCCAAAGAGGAAAAAGATGGATGGGACCCTCAGGGACCTGGGGGCAGGTGATAGTGGGCTTAGGTGGGAGGTGTGACCAAGTGTGTCCCATTCAGGAATTTCAACAGTAAAGCAGTAGTGAGTAACCAGGACCGAAAGCCTCCCTTCCTAACTCCCATAGTCAAGCCTGGACAAAGTGGTCCATTCTGAAATTCTCAGCTCTTCCTTCCCACAGCAGTCCCTCCGTGCCACTAGCTGCTTCCAATTCACACATGGCAAAATATGTCACTTGCCCCAAGTCACAGAGCTAGGAAGTGGCCAAAGACAAGAATTGAAACCTGATGGTTTTTTACATTTATGTTTTCATTCAGGTGATTCTCACTATGTAGTCGAGGTGGCCTGGAATTCCCAGTCCTTACCAAGTCCAGCTGGGAGCCAAGCCACACCCCCGCCCCCCCAGCACACTTTGGACAGGATTTCATGAAGCTTAGGCTAGCCTTAAACATACTATGTAGCTGAGTATGACCTCCCTCTCCCTGCCTCCCCCACTTGAGTGCTAGGGCGGCTCTGTGGTCTGCCACACTGGGCTACGTAGTGATGGGGGTGGAGGCCAGGGCTTTGTGTATGTTAAATAACCAACCCCTCTTCCAGCCGAGCCTCATGCCTAGCCCTGCTCTCATTTTTTGATCTGTCTTTATTTTATTTTATGCGCATTGGTGTTTTGTCTACATGTAGACAAACTCCGTGCTGGAGTTATAGACAGTTGTGAGGTGCGTGTGGGTGCTGGGAATTGAACTCTGGTCCTCTGGAGGAGCACCCAGTGCTCTTAACTGCTGAGCCATCTCTCCAGCCCCATCACCAGCTGCATTTTTAGAAGGAAGTGCCCTCTTCTGGCACAAGAAAAAACATACCAGCCCTAGAGACAAGGAGGCTCACCGTGTGTTTTCTTTTTGTTGTTTTTCTGAGGCAGGGTCTTACTATGCAGCCCTGGCTGGGCTGGAACCCAGCCCTACGTTCTTTTTGTCTTTCTCTCCCTCTCTGTCTTTCTTACCCTCCCCCTCTCTCTCTGTATGTGTAGAGACCAGGGTCTCTTGTAGGCTAAGCCAGACTTCAACTCACTGTTCAGTTGAGACTGACTTAGGTCTCATGCTGGAACAACAGCACTAAGTCTGGCAGGAGGCTCATGTTCTTGAATAAAACACTTCCTTTTCTAAGCACGCTGAACCTACTAGTTTTGTTGTTTGCTTTTTTTTTTTTTTTTTTTTTTTGGCAGAGTTTTTCTATATAGCCCTGGCTGTCTTGGAACTCTCTGTAGACCAGGCTGGTCTCAAACTCTCTGTGTATCGGACTGTCCTGTAACTCTCTGTAGATCAGGCTGGCTTTGAACTCACAGAGATCCACCTACCTCTGCCTCCCAAGTGCTGGGGTTAAAGGCGAGCCACCATGCCCAATTAGTTTTGTTTTTGTTTTGAGACAAAAATGTCTCTACAGAGGCCTGGCTGTCCTAGAATGCACTATGTAGACCAGGCTGGCCTGGAACTCCTAGAGATAACCCCGTTTCTATCTCTGGAATGCTGGGATTAAAGGCTTGTGCCACCATGCCTGGCTCCTATTCGTTATTAGGTTGAACACTGTGAGGTTGGACATCCTTAAATTCTGGCTTCTAGAACAGCCTGGCAGAATGAGGACATCTGCTTTCGAATTTGTGTGACATCAGGCACATCGATCTCTTTGGCCCTTCTTTTTCCAGCCTGGGAGGATTATCGAAATCTTACAGGTTTTGAGGATTCGCTGTTATTTAATGGAGACCTCCTCTAGCTGCCTGGAGACTACATAGTTCCCTGGAACCCTCAGATCCCAGTCAGGTCCAGAGGACATATGGGTAGGGGCAGAGCAGGTGTGGGTGGGGCGCTCTCCTGGGCACAGGCACCGGCCTGCCTAGTCACCTAGGTCCACAACCCCAAGAGGGCATGACAAGGAGCATTTCTGCAATATTCTGACCTGAGTCCCTGGGCTCACCCAAACACACAGAAGCCTGTCTGCTACCCCGGGGCACTTGGGGCATTCCATGAGTCTGCCCTCTACCTCTACCCCCACGGAGACAACGCTGCATTTTCATCCTCTGATCGAGGCTTGTGCAGGCTTCTACACTGTGTGCTTCTCACTAACTTGGTGAACCTGTCTGATTTTGAATGGCCCATCTATGGATCCAAAGAGGCTGTCCCACGCCCACTGGTCCACAGAGGAATGGGGCAACAGCATAGCACAGGTCAGCGCTCTGATCTTCAGAGCCAGACACTTCAGAAGCTGGGAACAGTGTGTATTCTGCTATCCGTGCATCATAGCCAAGTTACGCTCGTTTGTTTGTGGTCTAATTTTTTTTTTTTTAAACAAAAACTCTTAAGAGCCCTGCATGTTCTTTCAGAGGGCCTGGGTTTGATTCCCAGCATCCACATAATCATCTGTCACTCCAGTTCTGGCCTTCACAGGCACCAGGCTTTCCATGGCACACAGATACACATGTAGGCAAAACATCCATGCTCATAAAAATAGGCACATATTTACTGTGTAGGGCGTGCGGGAAGAGGTTTTCAATAGGATACGACCCTGTCCTACAGTCTGAAGGAGACTGGACAAGAAAACAGGCCTTCCAAAGGAGCGTCAGGGAAAGCTAAGCCTAGTGGCACAGACCTGTAAGGCTGAGGCAGGATGGTGGCAAGTTCAAGGCCCAGCTGGGCTGTACAGTAAACTTAAGACTAGTCTGGGTAAATTAGCAATAAATAAATTTGTAATTTCTAGGAAGCTGGATGTGGTAGTTTGTGTCTAATCCCAGCCCTTGGGATGTGGCTGGAACGTCTTTTCAGAAGGTTTCTCAGCTGGGCAGTGGTGGCACACGCCTTTAATCCCATCACTCGGGTGGCAGAGGCAGGCGGATCTCTGGGAGTTCAAGGCCAGCCTGGTCTACAAGAGCTAGTTCCAGGACAGGCTCCAAAGCTACAGAGAAACCCTGTCTCGAAAAAACAAAACAAAACAAAACAAAAAAAAAAAAAGAAAAGAAAAACAACAACAACAAAAAGACGGTTTCTTTGTGTAACACCCCTGTCCGTCTTAGAACTCACTTTGTAGCCCAGGCTGGCCTCTGACTCACAGATAGCCTGACTCTGCCTCCTGAGTGTTGGGATTAAAGGCAACAGCGCCGCCACCGGACTAGGAATTAGCAACACTCCTTCTGCCTGATTTAAAACCGGGGACCTTTCATGCGTGAGGCAAATGTGATAACCACCACACTATAGAAAACAGCTGAGGCACAATTAATAAAAACCCAGAGACAGATATTGGGGTTTAACCAGAAAATTAAAGCAGCCGGCCACTGGCTCTCTTTATCTCAGTCTGAAAATGGTGATCCTTCACCAGCGAATCCTCAGAAGGAGACTGAGCCTGAGAGCTGTCTCTTCCCTCTTTACATTCCTCTCTAGTGCTGGGATTAAAGGTGTGTACTAATACAGTCCTGTTTCTATTGCAAACTAGCGTGACTCGGGATTAAAGGTGTGTGTCACCACTGCCTGGTCTGTATGGCTGATCGTTGTGGCTGTTTTACTCTCTGGCCCTCAGACAAGCTTTATTTATTAAAACACAAATGAAATATCACTACTGTGGAGGGTTAGAAGGTCAAGGTCATTTTGCTGAACTATCTTTTTTCTTTTGTTTGAGACAAGGCCTCACTATGTAGATCAAGATGGCCTTGAACTCACAGAGATCTGCTAGCCTCAGTTTACTGAGTCCCCAGGTTAAAGATGGGCTGGTGGTGGCTAATGTCTTTGTGTCTGGCACTGGGGAGTCAGAGGCACGTGGATCTGTCCTCAGGGAGCTGCAGTGGTGGGAGAAAAGGATTGAAGGGGTGGGAGGCAGGCAGATCATCCAGGGAAGGCAGATCCAGGCAGGGTCACTCCTCCCAGGCTGTGCAGCCTTAGCTGTCTTCCCCTTTCTGGGCTTCAGATGGGAATGGATGTACCACTGTGAACCACATTTCCCTGGAGAGGCTGCGCTAAAGGTCAATGCTTGTTCATACATTCTCCACTAATCAAAGTGGACATTATTGTTCAAGGGTTGCCTCTCCTGGGCTGACTACAGGCAAGGGCTAGAGATACGCAGGGGAAACTTTGATTTTTATTTATTTATTTATTTATTTGGTTTTTCGAGACAGGCTTTCTCTGTAGCTTTGGAGCCTGTCCTGGAACTCGCTCTTGTAGACCAAGGCTGGCCTCGAACTCACAGAGATCTGCTTGCCTCTGCCTCCTGTGCGCCATCACCAACCAGCTTTATTTTATTTTATTTATTTATTTATTTTGGTTTTTCGAGACAGGGTTTCTCTGTGGTTTTGGAGCCTGTCCTGGAACTAGCTCTTGTAGACCAGGCTGGCCTTGAACTCACAGAGATCCGCCTGTCTCTGCCTCCCGAGTG
>NW_026067974.1:7730938-7738386 GCF_014885135.2 Alexandromys fortis | reverse complement strand
CTCTCTCTCTCTCTCTCTCTCTCTCTCTCTCTCTCTCTCTCTCTCTCTCTCTCTCTCTCTCTCCTTTGTCTGCCCTGAACTTGTGGATTGAGATACAAGCTCTCAACCACTGGTCCAGCACCATGCCTGCCTGCCTGCTGCCAAGCTCTCTACCACGATAGTCATATATGGGCTCACCCTCTGAAACAGTAAACAAACCCCAATTAAATGTCACTCCATGTCAGAGCCTTGCAAACACTCTCTCTGCTCTCAGGGAGCTGCGTGGGGCATCCCCAGGGGATGAATACACAACTGTCCATCATGGCTCCGTCTGGAGGTGGGTGGAGCCTGCACTGTGGGCTTGTTTACATCTGTATGTATTTTCATCTGCACAATAGGCCAGTGTGTTTAGGAATGTGCCCACAATCACAGTTTGCTGGCTGGGGGTGGCGGTGGTTTAAGGTCCTTCTGGGATAAGTTATTGGTCAAGGCTCCTAAGTCCCCAAGAGAACTAAAGACTAAACTACACATGATGATGCTAAAATGCCTTTCTATACTCTTTTCAATTTAATTAATTAATTTATTTATTAGACAAAGTCTTAAGTAGCTCCAGCTGACATTGAATTATCTGTGCTGCCCAGACTTTGACCTCCTCATTCTCCTGCATCAGCCTTCCGAATCCTGGGGTTACAGATATGAATTACAGTGACAGTTCCTATTTTTCATTTTCTCTCTACAGCTGTTTCCTGAGAACCCTCTATGTGCCAGGGATATGTCGGCGACAATGGTCCCAATCTCCAAGGGGCCCTGACACGCTCACCTCCTGATGTCCATTCTACCACGAAGTGAAGGGCCATCACCTCCAAGGCTGAGTTACAAGGCTTTAGGGCAAGCAGCTGCTGGGTTGAAGCAGCCCTGAGAGAAACCCCAGGAGAAGGAACCAAGCCCTGGCTTGCTGTTTCTGACACCTCAGAAACTGAGACTGGGGGTCCCTAAGCGTAGCTGTTTTGGGGCAAAAAGACCCTGTCAGATGGAAAGAACAAGGAAAAAAGGAGGAAAGTAAGGGGGGAAAGAAGGAAGGAGGGGAGGGAGGGAAGACTGGAGGGGTCAGGAGAAGAGCATGCTGGTGTTAGAAACAGCAAGTGCTTGGGTCCCGAGGTGCAGACATGGCTGAGTCACATGACTCTTCTGACCTTATATATTTTGCCACCAAGTTTATTGTCCTGGCTGGGCTTAGCTCTGGTCACCTCCAGAAGTGGGAATAGGTGGGGTGTGGAGGTCTCGTTGCTCTTGTGAGGTCCCCCTAAAAGCCTGAGGGCCTACTCCTTGGCTCCTTGACTTTGTCCCTAGGAGTGGCCTCATGGTCTCCAGAGATGCAAGCTGCTGCAGGACCATGTCTTCCCAGCAGGTCTGGAACCCATTCAGGGGAAACTGCAGTAGGACACGAAGCAAAAGCGGTGTGGACTAGGAAATCTAAGAGGTCAGAGCCCTCCAATAATCCACAGGGACAACAGCCCAACCATAACCTGGTGACTCCCTCACCCTGAGGATGCCTATAGCATCTCCCCAGAAACCCTGAGATTTTCTTGAGCAAGCCCACGGCCAGGGTAGCTCTGTTCGGCAGGTGCAGATGGACAAAGCGTGTGACGAACCTGCAGTTATCACTTCAAGGGCAAAGGGGCAGAACACTGAGGATGGAGGAGGCCAGAGGTGGACACTAGAGATGTAGTCCGGTCATAGGTTCGGGGCCCTGGGGTCACGATCAGCACCACATAAACTGAGGATAGTGGTGCACGCCTGTAATCCCAGCACTCAAGCGGATGCAGGAGGACCAGAAGTTTCAGGTCGTCATACTTTTCATGGCAAAGCAAATTAGAGGCTAGCCTGAGCGAAGTGAGACCTTATGTCATGAAAGAAACAGAACGGAATATAATCACTGAAGCCCAGGCTTTCCTAGAAAATGGAGGGTACAAAGTGACCAAGTACCACTCTAAGCTCTCATCCATAAGAACCTCCTGAGAGGGGCTGGAGAGATGGCTTATTGGTTAAGAGCATTGTCTGCTCTTCCATAGGTCCTGAGTTCAATTCCCAGCAACCACATGGTGGCTCACAACCATCTGTAATGAGACCTGGTGCCTTCCTTGCCAGCAGTACATTGTATGCTTAATAAATAAATAAATCTTAAAAAAAAAAAAGAACCTCCCAAGAGACCCACACATCCCAGAGTGGCTAGAGGAACCATTCATTTATTCATATATATTCTTATATTTTATATATATAAATAATATGTATATAAAAATGAATATATATATACTTTCAAGGCATTTCTTTGAACACCTATGATGTGCCAAGTGCCAGGGAAACAAAACTAAACACAAAGGAGGGACCATTCTGGGAGGCTCTTAGACAACCAGGGCCCAGACAAGGCCACTTTGCCTCTGGGGGACCTAGAAGGGATGCCCATCCCAGGTCTGGTTGGATGGGTGTATGCGCTGTGACGCCTGGGAAGGCTTTCGTGAGAAGTAGCTTCTAAGCTGTGACCCAAAGAGTAAGTGGGAGGAGAGCTGAGGAGAGGAAGAGCTTGAGAAAGGTCGTGAGGTGGCAGAGAAGGACACACACACACACACTTTTCGCGACTCCATGGCTAAGTAAGTCGCATCTCTAGAACATGGCCAGGATGAATGACCCCGTTCCCAGGGCGTGCTGGGGGCGGGGGGAGGAGGTAATAACAGGCTCTCCATTTTTCTGCACCCCACCCAGCCCAGCAGACTTCAGGGTTAGACTTTGAGGATACTATCCATGTTTCTTGTGGGTAAGGGCTCCTTCTCTCTGCTGTCCACTCCCTGGGATCCTCCCAGGGTGGCCGGCCTCCTCCCAGAACCCAAGCGTCCAAGATAACAGGGCAGCTTAGGAGCTTTTTATGAAAGGCCAGTTAGCTGGGGATGGGCAGAGCCCTTGGGAGCTGTGACTGCTGCCACAGATAGGGCATAGGGTGGGGAGCGTGTGTAAATTACAGCTCCCAGAATAGAGGGGCCCCGCAGGGAGTGGTGGGGCCTCCTACCAAGGAAGCCCTGGCAGCTTGCCTAGCTTGTCTGGGCTCCAGGCACTGCTGGAGGCTTAGTCCAGCGACCACATGACGGACTTGTGGGGTGTCTGAAGTGTGCTGTCCACTCTATCCAGCCAGGCCGACGCAGGGAGACTCATCTGGGTAACAAGACCTGCCGGGTGTGAGCTTCTAAGAGGGGGATGAGAGGCAGGAGATGGATGGTTTAGGATGAGCGCAGGATGACATCTTGCCTACCCCTAGAGAGGAGGAGACTCTGCCTTAAAGGTCCCTGTGGATATTTCATATGAGTGTGAGATCCTCTAAAATAACAGGAATGACAGACAGACTAATAGCAGCCACGTGCCAGGTCTTTCTAAGCAGTAGCACGCGTTGCTTCCGTTCACCTGCACGGTGAACTGAAGTATTATCCTGACTGGTGTAAGCGTTTCTTATCCTCACTTACAGACCTGGAAACCAAGGCTCTAGAAGTCACAAAATGAATCAGGTGACCTAGGGCTGCTAACTCAGACCTGAACCCAGGTGTGACAGCCATTTGCCATTGCCAGTCTGCTTTTCAGCTCTCCCAGAGGGTCATGGTCACACCCTCACACAGGCTGTGGTGGATGGAATGAGAAAGGGCCCCTTGGGCTCATCTAGTGGAATGCTTGGTCACCAGGGAGAAGGGTTTGAGAGGATTAGAAGGATTAGGAGGTGTGGCCTTGGCGAAGGAAGTGTGCCACTGGGGGTGGGCTTTGAGGTTTCATAAGCCCGCGCCAGCCCCAGAGTCTTCCTGCCTGCTGCCTGTGAGTGAGTCAGGATGTAGTTCCACTGCTCCAGGTGCCACGTGTGTAGCCACGCTTCCTGCCACGGTGATAACAGACTAGCCCTCTGAACCTGCAAGCAAGCCCCCAATTAAATGTTTTCTTGTATAAGAGTTGCTGTGGTCACGGTGTCCCTTCACAGCAATAGGACAATGAATGACTAAGCCATTGGCCCTCCAGAGCTGTGGCCACATTAGAACGTAGCAAGTTCTGGAGGGCTCCATGTGTGAACAGGAATCTAAGCCTCGTGCCTCATCCAGTCCAAGCTTGTTTCCTGGAACAAGCTGGAAATTGTGGGTCTGCATAGGACCCTCTGGGAGTACCGTGTCACGCACATTATGAACTTGTTTGTTTGAGATAGGGTCTCATGTAGCTCAGGCTAGCCTCACATTTATGACATAGCCAAGGATAACCTCGAACTCTCAGTCCTTCTGCCTGTACTCAGAGTGCTGTGTGAACCCCTACACCTGGTTGATGCGGTACTGGGGCTTGACCCAAAGACTTGGTGCCTTCTGGGTGAGCCCTGTGCCAACCGAGCCACACCCTTAGCCAAAGAGCTGGAGTCTTTGGAAGTGGTGTATGCACCAGAGATCTCCACAATGCGATTTACGTGGAGGTAAGTAGTTTACGTGTCGTTTGTGTTGTCTGCATGTATGTCTGTACTGCATACCACACGTGTCCCTGATGCTTGTGGCGACCAGAAGAGGACATCAAGTCCCCCAGAACTAGAGTTACAGATGGTTGTGAGCTGCTATATGGGTGCTGGGAATCGAACCCAGGTCCTCTGGGAGAGCAGTCGGTGCTCTTAACTGTAGAGCCATGTCTCTGTCCATGGAAGTTGAATATTAAAAGGGGCAGTGATGCCAAGCTCACCAGGGGAGTTCACCTACATCCCCGAGCAGCATCTTCTTCAAAATGAGGAATTTTTGCCTTTGTGTATCCTTTGGAACATTTTCATTATTTTGTTAATATATTTATTGTGTGTGTGTGTGTGTCCAAATGGACTATGGTGCACAGTATCTGTTGCAGGAGTTGGTTCACTCCTACTATGTGGGTCCCAGGGACTGAACTCAGGTTGCCTCGGTTTGGCAGCAAGCACCTTTAACTACTAAAGCATCTTGAGCCTCCTTCCATTGTTTCTGGGAGATATTTGGTTTTCATCCAAGGGGTCCTTTCAAAGCAGGGTACACACCCATTTTCATTCTCTTCGAGGTTTTTCTGCTTTCAAACCGACTTTCTACAATTGCTTGTAGCCAAGCCGCCGGCTTCCAGCTGAGCCTGGGGAGCCCCGCTGGGGAGCCCCACATTCCTTGCTTTGGTTGTTTCCTAGGCTGGAGGCCTCCCAGATGCAGACTGGGCCCCGGGTGCCCCTTTATCCAGGCTGCTGGTGGCTTTAGCGCCTCCTGGCCTCCCACACGTATTTCTTAAGGTCGTAGAGGAGTCGCTCAACTTCTCCTAGGGGTGTGCTACAAGAAACCCTAGGGGCTGGAACTTGCTGATTCATCTGGGGAGCCAAGGGCAGGTTAAGGGCACGGAGCCTGGAAGTGGGAGGGGACACCAGGCTCGAGGCTTTACAGACACTGGATTTCGACTGCGACAGCGGCTGGGTTCTCTCTAATCCTCAGCTTGGTTTCTTCAGTGAGTTGGTGTCAGCAGAGGGCAGGGACCACACCCTCTACCTGCTCCCCAGGAGCCCTGTGGCATTCTCCCTTTCTGCAGCAGGACCTCTTTTCCCCCGGGTTCCCTCTCAGCCCCACGGTGAGGTGAGGAGCTGTTTCCACCTGGCACCTGACACCGTCCTGTTGAGATTTTGTTGTGCTGTTGTAACTGCCCGAGGCCAGTAAAAACGCTGGACAGCGAGTGCTCGGGAAGTCGTTGAGGGCTGTTAAGGGAAGTTACTCAGGCTCTTTTGCACCGCGTGAACCAGCTGAGTCTGGTTCTGTCCCAGACGCCAGGGAGCTCCGGTCCAATGGGAGAGACCAGCAGTAGCAAAGTGCGTAGTTACCGTGTGATCACAGACACCCTGGGAAACGTGGAACAACCCAGGTCACCGGGAGAGACACTTATCTATTGGGAAATAGAAGAGCCCGAACGGACTGGATGTTGAGCTCAGTTAGGGGAGAAGTGGGAGGCCACCTGTAAGGAAGTGGCTTCCTGCCAAAGAAACTGCCAGAACTAAGGCAGGAACCTTCCTAGGTGCTCCAAGAGCCACGGGGATCCCGCCACAGCGTGTGGTCAGCCATGGGACCACTGGAAGGAGAGAGTTGTCACTTAGAAGGAAACAGATTTGATGGGTGACGGATGGAAAGTTTTGGCGTGAGATCATTGTGAACTCTTCCAGTTTGCCCCTCAAACCTCACTGGGGTAAGGGTTTAGACTCCAGACTCCAGTCTGAGGCCCTTTGGCCTTCGTCCTAGAGGGGCTGGGTCACACCGTCCCTGCCCGCTCTGCTCATCTCCCCCAGCCTCTCTTCTGGCCAGCGGGGAGACGTGCAGGCACTTCTTCCCGGTGAAGAGTGGGGGAAGGGAGGTGCAGTGAGGACCCTTATCCACCCTGCTCGCTGCAACCGAATAGACTCTGCTCTGCTTTATTCTACACAGGTGTTGTGTGTTACCACGTCAAATCTGTCTGGAGGAAGGGTTTATTATAAGGACACACAGGAACACATTCACACACGCGGATCTGCGCAACACTGGTGAAATCCTGTGCCAGCAGCTTGTGTTCTAGAACACACATGATTATGTGGGCTTCAGTCTCCTCAAGTACAAACAGGGACCTCCAGGGCTTTCTCTAATTCTTCAGAGAAGTCTCCGCTCTAGTGTTTGTGATATGGGTGCTTTCGACTCTGGAGTTCTGTGAACCAAATCTTTAAAATAGTGCTTAAGAAATCTCTAGCCTGGCAGCCATGGTGTACGCCTTTAATCCCAGCACTTGGGAGGCAGAGCCAGGTGGAGCTCTGTGAGTTTAAGGTCAGCCTGCTCTACAGAGTGAATTCCAGGACAGTCAGAGCTACACAGAGAAACCCTGTCTCAAAAAGAAATCAAAACAAAAACTGAAGAAAAAAAAGGAAAGAAAGAAAAAAAATCTCTAAAAACAGGCCAGTGAGATGGCCCAAGAGATAAAAGTACTTGTTATCAAACCTGCAATCCCTAGGACCCACAGGATGAGAGAGAACAGATTTCCAGAAGTTGTCAAATGACCTACACAAGCATGCTGTGGCATATATATACACATACACACACACACAATGAATGACCTACACAAGCATGCTGTGGCATATGTGTACACACACACACACACAATGACCTACACAAGCATGCTGTGGCATATGCGTACACACACACACACACACACACAATGACCTACACAAGCATGCTGTGGCATATGTGTACACACACACACGAAATAATGTAATTTTTTTTTGAGACAGGGTCTCTCTTTGTAGCCCTGGCTGTCCTGGAACTCACTCCATAGATCAGGCTGGCCTCAAACTCAGAGCTCCACCTGCCTCCACCTCCCAAGTGCTGGGATTAAAGGCATGTGCCACCACCACCCAGCATAAATGCAATTTTTTTATATTTATTTATTATGTATACAATATT
>NW_026067974.1:7728255-7729459 GCF_014885135.2 Alexandromys fortis | reverse complement strand
GTTTTAGTTTTTCGAGTTTGGTTCCTGTCCTGGAACTAGCTCTTGTAGACCAGGCTGGTCTCGAACTCACAGAGATCCACCTGCCTCTGCCTCCCGAGTGCTGGGATTAAAGGTGTGCGCTGCCACCACCTGGCTAGCAGGCACAGCTTCATGTTTATTTAAATAGGGTATCAAGTAGTCCTGACTGGCCTCAGATTAGCTATGTAACAGAGAACTCTTGATCCTCTGACCTCCACCACTCAAATTCTAGGATTTGTGGGTATACACCATTATGTCTGATTTATACAGACTGAACCCAGAGCCTTACACAAGTTAGCAAACGCTTTACCAGTGAAGCTCCATTCTAGGCCTCAGCTTTAATTTTATTTTACATTTCACTTTTATTTCTTGGTTCAGAGTCTCGTTGTGTAGCTCTGGCTGTCCTGGAGCTTGCTGTGAAGACCAGGTTGGCCTCATACACAGAGATCCAGCATCCGCTGCCTCCTAAGTGCTGGGATTAAGGCCTGCATCACTGTGCCCAGTACCTCTGTCTCAGTTGTTAAAATTTGTTAATTGGTTGGTCTTACTATCTTGCCTAGTCTGACCTGAAGCTTACTATGTAACTCAGGCTGACCTCAAACTCATAGCAATCCTCCTGCCCCAAACGCTAGAGTGCAGGGATTATAGGTGTGCACTCCTGCACTGACCTTATTTGAAACACTTACAGCTTTGTCTCTGTCCAAATGCTTGGCTCCCAGATGAACGCTTTATTTTCTTATTTATTTTTAACCTCTGCACACAGAGAGAAGCTGGAATACAGGAGAGCCGGCGAGCCTGCTCCTAAGACACGCCCTGAGCCACGCAGTCACCCGCTACTCAAGGAGAAGAAGCCGGGGCTGTCACCCAGTTGGCCATGCTCTCCCTTACACTGTGTTATCTAACAGACCCAAGCCATTGTTTCTCATCATTGTTCTAACAAATTAGGAACAAGAAAGAACCAGGATTTCAAACGGCTGGCTGCGGTGAGGCAATGAAGGAGGAACTGAGAGAATCTGCTGCCCACCAGCTTCAGGAAGCAGGATTCTACTATCCATCCCTCTTCCCCCCGCCACAAGTTACTCACAGAAGTCCCCACCCCTGTGACTCACAGAGATTTTTCTTTCTTTCTTTCTTTCTTTCTTTCTTTCTTTCTTTCTTTTTTTTTTTTTTTTTTTTTTTTTTTTTA
>NW_026067974.1:7709504-7720721 GCF_014885135.2 Alexandromys fortis | reverse complement strand
AAAAAAAAAAAAAAAAAAAGTGCAAACGCATAGGCTGTTCTTCCAGGTCCTGAGTTCAATTCCCAGCACCCACATGCTGGCTCACAACCATCTGTAATGAGATCTGGCGCCCTCTTCTGGTCTGCAGGTGTACATGCAAGCAGAATAGTGTATACATAATAAATCTTTAAAAAAAATGTGAAAACCCAAAACAGAACAAAAACGATTTAAATCCCAGCAGAGGCAGGCGAATCTCTGAGTTTGAGGCCAACCTGATCTACAGAGCTAGTTCTGGGATAGTCATGGCTACACAGAGAAACTTTCTAAAAAAAACACACACACACACACACACACACACACATTGCTCTTCCAGAGGACCTGGGTTCCAGCCCCAGCACCCACATAGCAGCTCACAACCTTCTGTAACTGTAGTTCTAGGGGATCCGATGCCCTCCTCTGGTCTCCACAGGTCCAGATGTGCACAGACACACAAGCAAACAAAAAGTCTATACACACTGGGTGTGGTGGTACACTCCTTTAATCCCAGGACTCTAATCCCATCTCTGTGAGTTCGAAGCCAGCCTGGTCTACAGAATGAATTCCAGGAGAGTCAGAGAGAGTAACATAGTGAGTTAGACTCTGTCTCAAAAATCAAAAGGCAAACAACAACAAATTTATGCATATAAAATAAAATATTAAAATAAAAAATACAGAAAGCACTGGGGAGACAGCTCAGGGTAAGGTACTTGCCTTGAATGGAAAAGGCCCTAGGTTCAGTATCCAGCATCCACAAAATCTTCGTGTGTGTACTCATGTATGTGTGTGTGGGTGCACACTTGGGGGCCGGGACATGGGCACACTGCACATGTAGACCAAAGGACAACCTCTGGTGGGGGTCCTCAGGTGTCCACTGTTTGTATTATTTATTTATCTATCATTTTTTAGATTGTTTATTTTATTTTATGCATAGGAGTGTTTTGCTTGCAAGTATGTATGTTACTACGAGGTCAGAAGATTGCTTCGAATCCCCTGGAACTGGAGTAAGATGGGTTGTGAGCTGTCTTGTGGGAGCTGGGAACAAACCCAGGTCCTCTGCAAGGCTGACAGGTACCCTTAACCTCTGAGCCATCTCTCCAGACCCTTATTTGTCGTTTTGATACAGGCTCTCCCCCTGGCCTGGAACTCACTAAGAATGCTAGGCTGAGGCTGGAGAGATGGCTCAACAGTTAAGGGCACCGACTGTTCTTTGCAGGGGATTGGGTTCAATTCCCAGCACCCACATGGCAGCCCTTGACTGTCTGTAACTCCAGTTCCAGGGGACCCGGCACCTCACACAGACATGCATGCCGACAAAACACCAATGCACATAAAAAATAAATTATTAAAAAAAAACATAGCCAGGTAGCTGGGCAGTGGTGACACACACATTTAATCCCAGCACTTGGGAGGTAGAGGGCTAGGCAGCCTGATAAACCTGCTTGCCCCAGGGATCCACCTGTCTCCACCTCACCAGGACAGGGATCACACGTGTTAGGTGGGCGTATTCCCAGGACTCTGGAGGCAGAGGGTGGCAGATCTCTGTGAGCTGTGGGTCATTTTAGCGAATTTCAGGCCAGCAAGGGCTATATAGTGAAACCCTGTCAAAAAAAAAAAAANAAAAAAAAAAAAAAAAAAAAAAAGAAAAGAAAAGAAAAGAGGAGGTTTGAAACTGTTCAGTGATTAAGAACGTTTAATTGCCCTTGAGGACCCAGATTTCATTGCTAACAGCCTCATGGTGGCTCACAACTGCCTGTAATTCCAGCTCCAGAGAATCTAACATGTCCTCTGTCTCTCAAGCTCTTGCACACAGAGCACGGTGCACATACACACACTCCGGCACGTGAACACACACACACACACAAGAAAATTTTAAAATTCTTTTTTAAAAGAAAAAAGCACACATGCATATCCTCCCCCCTAGTCTCTCTCCACGCTTGTCTTTTTTACATAGGTTTTGGGACACAAGCTCTTTACAGACCGAGCCCTTTCCCAGCCCCCAAATCTTTTCTTGCGTTTTCACGCTCACTGTGGACTTATTATGTCATGTGTGGAGGTCGGGGACAACCTGTGGGAGCCAGTCCTCTCCTCACACCATTGGGTCCTGTCACTTGAGCTCAGCTGGGTTTGGTGTCCATGGCCTTTACTTGCTGAGCCCCCCAAATCTTTTCTTGGTACACTGGATGCGCAGCGCTGGGGAGGCGAGCCCAATTGCGACGGTGCGAAAGGAAAAGAAAACCCTTGCTTTGTACTGCAGAGGAACTTTGTGAAGGCGAGAATCTCAGAATAACAGCGTTGGGAGGCATCAGAGGGGCTAATTTAGCCCCTAAGTAGACAGGGAAATTGAGGCCTTAACTGGGGAAAGGACGCTCAGAGATACAACACTCGCTGGTGATGTGTAGACCCAAAAACAAAAGGAGCCCCAAAAGAGAGAGGGGGCTTGCTCAGTGTACGCTCTGAAACTCTCAAATGGTTCTTAGCTGAACTTATTAAGGAGAACACAGAAAATTTGGTGCCTAGCTTCCAATTCTGGCGGAGTGAAAGGGGAAACTGAGATTCAGGTCTTAACTATAAGCTATGGACGCCCACCACCACCACCACCACAGTCACCACCACGAGCCCAGGGATGCTGAGAAGCCCTGCGCTCTGAGGAGATGGGGAGAAGTCAGGGCAGGGACGGTGGAGTCTTCCCTAAGGCAGAAAGGGAACCCAGAAGGGGCTCCCCTGCCTCTTCAGTCTACTCCAACAGGGGTCAGAGACCCTTGAAGCCTGGCCTCCCGTCCCCAGAGGCTGCAGCCAGGTGGAGCGATTGGAATCTACCCGTCTGAGGATAGAGAGCCTCCCGGGGCCCCGCTGCTGCGAGCCCTCGACTTTGCCGTCTGTGAAATGGGCTGCCCCTGCTACCCTTGCAGGTCAGCGCAGTTTTGGAGCACCCAAAGAATAAAGCACAGATTCCTCCTCTCCTCCCCCAGGACCACGGAGGCTTCTGGAAGTTGAGCAGAGCCAGTCAGTCTCGGCGCTGAACAATCAGCCGCCTCGACTCGGGACTCCACCAAGACAGCGGCAGACGCGGGGGTGGCGCGGGGGCCGGGCGGTGCGCGCTGGGGTTGCCATGGCCCCGGCCTCTCTGCAAGCTCCGCGGCACCCAGGGCGTTCCCGCTGCGGTCGCCGTGAGCCGGCGACAGCCGAGCTCGGCTTGTCCCAGAAGGACCCTAGCTCGGTGGCAGGGACCCTCGTTCCTTGGACAGCGCCTCCGCCCAGCCCCGGCCACGCCTCGGAAGGCGCCACGTCCCTGCCCGGCGCTCTCAGGGGTCCACCGCGGCTGCCAGGACGCCTGCCGCTTGGGACCGGCCGGGGCGGGGACCAGGACCTCTGAGTCCCTGGGTCCTCTACCGCAGAGGTCTGCGTATGAATGTTAGAACTTGCTGTTGGACCTGCATTAAGACTCCCGACACACGGTCAACTGAGAGTTGGCAACGATGGGAATCCCAAAACCCAGCGGGTGAAAGGGCTGTGGCAGCTTCGGCCCTATCTACGGAACTGGGGCGTTTCCAGAGGGTTCATGGAGGTTGGCCTGTCATTCTCCTGTCTCGAGGATGGGTCGTGGAATGATGGGCTCTGTCATCCTGTGTCCAGGAGTACACAGAGCCTAGGGCGCAACCAATTCTTTGTGTCTTGCTGATGGGGAAATTGAGGCCCAGAGAGTCCCTATTGTAGTTAACGGCATGCTGGACCGGAGTCCTCACTTTTGTCTCGCAGGGGCTGTCTCCTTTCTCCAGCACTCCACAGCCCACCTCATATTAAGTCAGAATTGCCCCGAGGCTAAGGACATCCAGACTTCTGCCAAGACTAAATTAGAAAAAAAAAGTCTGAAAAAATGAAAGGTTTCTAATAAAACCCATCTTCCTGGGCACCTTGCTTGGCTTTTGCAGCCAGCAGCTCCGGACACACAGCGGCACCGTCTGTGGCATCTGGAGGCAGGAATGCCTGGGAACCTGAGGTGACCCCACTCCTCTAGGGCCTTTCTTCCTGTCCTCAGAATTGCTGTACTGTCCCGGCTGGGGAGGTTCCTGTGGTGTTCCCTGAGGCAGACTTAGTGTCTCTAAAAGGACCCGGTCTTAAAGGTCATTCATCTGTGCTACATTTGTGAGGCAGGTGACTAGTCGACTGTGCTCTTGCTCTTTTTTTTTTTTTTTTTTTTTTTTGAGGCAGGGTCTCCCATAGCCCAGGCTGACTTCAAACTCCCTATGTAGTCAAAGCTGACTTTTGAATTAAAAGCGACACCATGCCCAGTTTGTGGAATGCTGGGGTTTGAACCCAAGGCTCTGTTCAGTCGGATCATTAACCTCTTTACAGGCCAAAGCCCAAACACCTCTCTATCACTCACAAGTTTACAAGAGTCCTACCTCCCAACTTAACTACAGCCTGTGATTTTCCTCTACCTTAAAAAACATGCCTAACGGGTCTGGTGAGGAGGCTTAGCATGTAAAGACCCTCCCATATGATGGAAGGAGAGAAGCGACTCCTGGGAGTTGTCCTCCGATCTCCGCATGCATGTGTCATCACACGCCACCCCTGCACATATACACAACATTAGCGAACCAATTAAATTAGAAATGCCCAGAGCCGGAAGGTGATGAGACTGATGAGTGAGATTCCCCCCCCCCCCCACCGTGTCGCTCGTGCACGCAGGTGACTTCCTTTCGTTCCTTCTTTCTTGTTTTAAGATTAAAAAGAAGTTAGCGATGGGTATGCTCCAATGCCTGGGGAGCCCAGGGGCACTGAGTGACTATGGGGCTCCTGCTGTGGTTGCTGGGAACTGAACCCAGGTCCTCTGCAAGAGCAGTACCTGCTCTCCACCACTGAGCCACATCTCCAGCCTGGTGAACTTCCTTGTTTACGCTCTGATGGCTCTTACTCTGGCCCATAGGCTGATTTGTTATTTCTCTCTCTGAGTGCGTGTCTATTGTATGTGGTGTAGGCTGAAGACACAGACACTGTCTGCGACAGGGTCCTTCCCAGAGCCATTCTTCAACACAGACGGCTTTTGCAAAGCAGGGTGGGGCCGCTCTGTTTTCTTTGGCAAAGCGAGTCCACCCCGCTCGCCTGGAATTGCCATCTTGCTCCTGTCTCCGCTGCACGCGTCCTCCGGTTATATTTAGACGTGGCTTCATTTCCAGTCTTTATGGAGGGCTCATTCAGCCATTATCCAAACACACCGTGGCAGGGTTTCAAACCACACCAACAAGGAGCCTCTGATTCAGTGGCCCACATCAAAAGTAGCTCTTCCTAGATCCCTGCTCTGCCCCAAATGGTACCACAGGGGAGGACCACTTGCCCCCCACTGTAGCTAATTATAAACCCCAGGGTACTTAGGGTGACCCAGAGAGCAGCTGAGGTACCGGAGGAGGACTTGGGTCTTCCTCCAACATGTGGGACTTACCGAACTATTGGTCACACTTATTCTTTGCATGATCTATTTTGGGGCATGGGGGTGGGGGCTTAGAGTCTCACATAGGCCATGCTGGCCTCAAACTCTATGTAGCGGAGGATGACCTAAAACTCAATTCTTCTACTTCCACGCTGGGATATAGGTATCACCACTACATTCAGATGTTTACAGTACTGAAGAATAAATGGAGGACGAACCGGCTGGAGAGAGAGCGCTCTGTGGTTAAGAGTGCTTCTTGTTCTTACAGATCTTACAGAGGACCCAGGTTCAGTTCCTGGTACCCACATAGTGGTTTCCAAACATCTGCAATCCCAGTTCCAGCATATCTGCTGCCCACTTCTGGACTCCAAGGGTACTAGGCATGAACGTGGTATACAGGCATACACACAGGTCATACATTCATAGACATAGAATAGATACTAACTCCCCCTCTTTTTTTTGAAACAGGGTTTCTGTGTGTAGCCTTAGCTGTCCTGGAACTGGCTCTGTCGATCAGGATGGACTTGAACTCAGAGATCTACCTGCCCCTGTCTCCTGAATGCTGGGATTAAAGGCGTGTGCCACCAGGCTCAGCTCCCCCCACCTTATTTTGAAAATTGGGAATTTAAGATGGGGGAAGGTGGAGGCATACACCTTTGATCCATTCCTCAGGAGGCAGAGATGACAGTTGGGGCTACATAATGAGACCTTGTCTCAAAAAGGAAAAAAAAAGTCAAAGTAAAAAAGTTGAGGGCTTAGTGTGTACAAGACAAGCGCAGTTTAGCATCTGAGCCACATCCTCGGCCCCCGTCTGTATCTTCTCAGCCAGCAGAGAATTGCCACATCAGGGCACAGTGGGACAGGTCACCAAGTGCCTTGAGGAGTCTGGTCTATGCCCACAGAGGGAAGAGAGGTGCATTCAACCTCTAAATTCCTTCCGGACAGCCACTCTATACGTGATGCCCAGGTGTGATTTCTTTAAGTCCTGACAAGCAAGAGCTACCAGGTTGGGGCACTTGGGTCAAGCAAGCTTCGTTTGAGGGCTTAGGAACCCTAGATCTCCCTAGGTCTTTCCTGAGCCCCTCTCAGGCATGACTGCCCGGTTGCGCAGTGTGACTGGGGGTCGCCACAGAGTCTTTTTCAGTACCGTCATTTTCTTTGAGACAGACGCATACCCTTGCAGCTCAGGCTAGCCCAGGACAAGACACCCAATCCTCCCCTTCCGCATCCTGAGGCAAGATCTTCAAAAGAACATAGTTCACTTCGGAGTCTGAGGCAGGTGGGTTGCTACAAGTTCCAGGTTAGCCTGGTCTACAGATTAAGTTGTAGGCCTTATTGTGAGACTTCATTTTAAGAAACCAAAAACCATTAATCCCAGCACTCGGGAGGCAGAGGCAGGCGGATCTCTGGGAGTTCGAGGCCAGCCTGGTCTACAAGAGCTAGTTCCAGGACAGGCACCAAAGCTACAGAGAAACCCTGTCTAGAAAAACCAAAAAAAAAAAAAAAAAAAAAAAAAAAAAAAAAAAAAAAAAAAAAAAAGAAAAAAAGAAAGAAAGAAAGAAAGAAACCAAAAACCAGATAACTTGTCTATCCCATTTGGAGAGCCTCCTTAAACACTCATTTGCATACTACTATCACAGTCTACGGCTAGACTGGGGCCACCATGGAGACAATTTCCTTCCTCCGAGGCAAACACAGGACCAGGGAACAAACAAGCCTGCTACTAGTTCTGGTAGGTAGAATTAGGATTGCGATAGTTCAACAGGCCGTGGTGGAGCATGTATGTAATCCCAGTCTCGGGATGCAGAGCTAGGAGGATCAGGAGTTCGAGACCAGCCTGGTCTACATGCGACCCTGTCTCAGACAATTTGCACAAGGCTGTGACAGTTATATGTAGAGTGTGGGTGGCAGAGGAGGGACCGTCTCCGCTTGGGAAGTCATCCGGCACTTGAGCTGGGTGTGCGAAGACGAATTGTTGACCCAGAAAGATGGGCTGGGGTTCGGATGAAAGCTCCTACTTCCAGACCGCCATTCTTTAGTACATGGTTCAGTACATTGGCTACCTGGTTTTAAGTCAATCTGACACAAGCTAGAGACAGCTGAGAGGAGGGGACCTCAGGTAATGAAATGCCTCCGTAAGACTGGGCTGTAGGCAAGCCTGTAAGGCATTTTCTTCATTCGTGATTGATGTGGATTGGCACAGCCCATTGAGGGTGGGGCCACTCCTGGACTGGTGGTCCTAGGTTTTCTAAGAAAGCAGGCTGGGCAAACCATGAGGAGCAAGCCAGGAAGCAGCACCCCTCCTTGACCTCTACATCAGCTCCTGCCCCCCAGGCTCCTGCCCTGCTTGAATTCCTGTCCCGACTTCTTTCAGTGATGAACAGCAATGTGGAAGCATATGCCAAATTTACCCTTTTTTCCCCAGCTTGCATTTTGGTCATGGTGTTTCATCCCCAGCAATAGAAACCCTAAGGAGACATGGTCGCTCCCTAACACTTGGGAGGAAACGGAGCCAGGTGGAGAGACTTCAAAGGTGCTGGTAGGACAATGAGAGTCCTGGCCTTGGCACGGCCTGATGGAAACCAGTTGCTCCATTTGCCCCAGCTGAGGGAAGGAGAGGCAGTTTCCACCCAGCCCTCCATCACAGCCTGGGCGGCACCAGAAGCACAGTCTGGCGAATCTGAGCGTTTGCTTCCTGACTGTGTGAGGCTTACTCATGGGCAGAGAAAGCGCTTTCCAGACTTGCTGGTTCCTGCCATCTGGCACAGGGTGCTCAGAGGAAACCAGTGTCTTAGCACAAGGCAGACCCAACTTGGGAGAGAAGGTGTTGCGTTCAGCATGCAATTACGGGATGATGACTAGCCGCTAAGAAGGCATTTGGAACCGTTTCCTCCCATTTTGGATCGGTCCCTTTTGCAGATGAACAGACAAGAATGTTTTATATTATTTTGAGAGTAGAACAAGAGAGACGCCAATATGGAAAGGAAAGGAGAAGCGAGGGGTGACTTCCTGAGGGATGTAGACATGGTGCTGCCCTGAACTCAGGCCTTTGTCCCGAAGGGCGTCTGCTTTAAAAAAAAAAAAAAAAAAAATTGGTATCCTGACCTGGTGGCACAAACCTGTAAACCAGCCTACTCGGGAAGCTGAGGCAGTAGGGTCGGAAGTTCAAGGCCAGCCTGGGCAACTCAGTGGCAGTATTTTCAAAATGAAAAGTAAATGAGGACTACGGATGTAACCCTTTCCTAGTGTGAGCAAGGTGCTAGGCTCAACCCCCAACCACAAAAACAGAAATAAAAATAAAAGTAAGGATAGCAGACAGATGTCAGATGTCCCCTGGGGTCAGCCCTCCTCCTCAGTCTAGAATATGGGAGTTGAGGCTCATTCTGAGGCACCGCCGAGCATGTGGGAGATACCTGGATGGCAGGGACTCTGGACAGACAGAGGGGCCATCTGTTGAGGGCAGGGCTGGGGCAGCAGAGGAGGCAGAAAGAGCTGCATGTGGTTCTGCTGGACACGTCCCTTAATTAAGCCTTGAAAGGGGCCAGAAGCCAGTAGAGTAACAAGCGATGCTGCCCAGGGGGTCAGGATCACTGAACAGAAGAAAAGAGAACAGAACTCAACTCGTGGACATCACTTGTCTGCCTTCTTCAGCTGTGAGCTTGCGAAAATCAGACCAGCCGCTGCGCTGCGTTGCGCTGACGGGTGCGCCAGATTTCAGGGTGAAAAGGGTGGCTTTTCTCCGGTGTTTGCTGGTCCCAGGCAAAGCGCCCCTGTGGAGGCGCTGGGAGAACGCCAGCCCGCAGGCCTGGAGCTGCTGACTTTTCCAGAGCAGGAATGTGGGCAGGCCAGAGCGATGTGGCTTGGCTTAACAAATAACAGCCCAGACAATCTCAGACCGCAAAATAGAGCTCACTCTGGTGAGCTCCGAAATTAGAACTTCAGACATTAGCTAGTTACAAATTAGGAGTCCTTTATTTGCCTCGATCGCCCACAGGGGCAGCACCTTTCTGAGAAGGGCGCCAAAGCAAAGGGAGCGAATAGAAGGAGGGCGTGTTGTCGAGGTGGGACTTATTTGGGTTGGATCTCTTCAGACCCACACCCACCAATGCCAGTGAAAGAACACGGCGGTGGCTTTTTCCATCCCTTTGTGATCCAAGTTCCTCTGACCCCAACCCAGGTCAAGGGACGAGCTGGGGACTTGAGCCCAGGAGACAAGTTGCTGAGCACTGGAACCGCCAACTACTTGGTGAATCTGAGTGAAGACTGGCTACAGCCGGCAGAACAACAGAACACGCTTCAGGGGAAGGTGGATCTGTGAGTTCGAGGCCACCCTAGTCTACCTAGGGAGCTCCAGGACAGCCGGGACTATATAGAGAGATCATGTCTCAAAAAAAAAAAAAATTTTTTTTTCAACTCGTGTGTGTGTGTGTGTGTGTGTGTGTGTGTGTGTGATGTGGGGGCAGGTGAGCATGTGCCATGGTGCCGGGTTAAGGTCAAAGGACAACTTTGTGCAGTTAGCTCTTGTTTTCCAACTTTCCCAGTGCTCAGGTGACTGAACAAAGGCCACCAGAATTTCACGGCAACCCCCCTTTACTCACTGAGCCATCACGTTGGGCCCATAATCACCTTTGTTCACATAAAAATGCCAACTCTGCCTCAGTGGAATAAAGAAGTTTCTTCTGAGCTAGACTGAAATGGCCAGGGCACCATGGCCTGGGAATACAGATTTCAGTTACCCCGAATGACATGTTCCACCATGCAAAGGTTGCATGGGCACTAATCTTCAAAATAATAATCTTCAAAATATTGCATATGAATTCCTCAAAATGTTGCAACATATTTTGGGTAGTGTACCTTTAAAGCTACAAGACTCACCAACTCCCTAGAATAATAACAAAAGCCCAGACACAGATTTTGGGGTTCAGCCTGAAGATCAGAAAAAGCAAAGCAGCCAAGCCACTAGAGAGTTCTTACCTCTAAGAATTCCTCAGACTGAAAGAGAGCGAGTTCCTGTCTCATCACACTTTATATTCCTCCATAGTGCTGGGGTTAAAGGTGTGCACCACCATTGCCCAGTCTCTATGGCTAACTATTGTGGCTGCTGGGGTTAAAAGTGTGCACCACCACTGCCTGGCTTGTATGGCTGACTAGTGTGGCTGTTTTGCATTCTGGTCTTCAGGCAAGCTTTATTTATTAAAATACAAATAAAATATTATTACATTTCCCTTTTTGTCTAAAACAAAAAAGAAGGCTATAATTAATATAAGTAAAACTATAATAAGTACAACAACTATATATAATTGTTGTATACAGGCAATAAATACATCAGCAATGTCTAGTCCATTTGCATTTGACAAATTCAGAGAAAATACTCTCTATCTATCCTATCTTGGTGAGTCCAAAGTCTTGTACCTAATTCACTTTCTATCATAACTTGCTTTCTGAGTCTGGTAAACAAGGAAAACTCTAACTATCTAATCTTCAACTCCCTCAGAGACCCAAGAAGGAAATATTATTAACTGAGTAAGCAGGAAGTGCAAGCAAGTGACTTCCAAAAAATGTGAGAAATGACAGAATCAGCTGATTGGCTGAACAGTCACCCAAAATTCCTCTGTAAGATTGGGGCATCCAGAGCCGGGCGGTGGTGGCGCACGCCTTTAATCCCAGCACTTGGGAGGCAGAGGCAGGCGGATCTCTGTGAGTTCGAGACCAGCCTGGTCTACAAGAGCTAGTTCCAGGACAGGCTCCAAAACCACAGAGAAACCCTGTCT
>NW_026067974.1:7707339-7708404 GCF_014885135.2 Alexandromys fortis | reverse complement strand
ACACCTGATGGAGATGTATAATCAACTCCTGAGATGGCTAAGGCCTGACCTATGCTATGATCACGCAATGATTATCAGCTGCTTGCATGTGCATGGGCCTATGGGCAGTGCCCACCTGGCAGTTCGGGGTTGGCAGCCCATGCCTACTTAAGGGCTGGGAGAGGTTTGCCCGGAGAGAGAGAGGGTAGAAAGAGAGGGAAAGAGAGAAGGAGAAGGAGAAAGATTACTGTGAATAAAGTCCTGAAAACTGCTGCAAGAAGAGCTCCGGGTGTTGCGTTTTTCCTTGCGGGACGAGGGTGGATGCGACAAGAGAGAGAGAAAGAGAGAGAGAAAAACAGAAACAGAGAGGGGGGACGGGGAAAAGTGGGGAGAAAGGAACAAGGCAGAAGCTGCCACTTCGGGGGAGAGACAGACAGGGAGAGCAAAATGTATGTTCTAACAAAATGAATCTCAAATTTGTATCTATATTTTTTATACAATATAGAAAAGTCTAATCTAATGTAAAACATTTAAAACTAGTAGTTGCTTTTTAAAAGTAGATTCAATAATCTTCCCTTTTATCCTATTATATCTATATCCTCCCTTTTTTATTTTCAAAACAAGAAGTCTGAATCTAATCTCTTTTGTTCAACTTTCCTTCTGGTCATAACCAATAACAACTTGTAACCAACTCCTCTAAACAATGCCAAATATCCATAACCCATTGAACAACCAAAAACTACCCACTCCACCTCTCGGGAATGCGGGCATCATATTCTTAAATTTATTTCCTGCTGTCTGGGTGAGATGGTATCTTAGGGGATCCTAAAGAAAAGAAAAATTTGGGTTAGTTTTCTAGTCCTGGGAGAGGCAGCTTTATCATTTGTTATCCAGTCTTCTGTATAATTGAAAGTGCAGGGTTTGTCTCAAGTCCTGGCTAGAGTAGTCTGTTAGACTAGATAATCTCAGCCAGCCACCTTGAAACTGTTCTGAGAAGTTTGCAGTCCAAAGTCGATGCTTTTCAGCTTACTAGTGTTATCATCGTCCTGGAGGAGTCTTTGTTGTGGGGCCCTATCCTCCTTTTGG
>NW_026067974.1:7673752-7698084 GCF_014885135.2 Alexandromys fortis | reverse complement strand
TCTCGAAAATCCAAATATATATATATTAATATTATAAATGTTATACCTTAAGAAAACTGTTGAAGAGTCAATATAAAACCAAATGATGATAAAATTATAAAATAATCCTCAATTTTTTTTCTTCTGTCCCATATCAAGTGGCTTTTCTGACTGAGGCAAATTTTGGATTTCACTTTAACAAGCACACTTGGGTTTAGAGAAGGAGAGAGCCACACTTCAACTCCAAAGCCAGCTTTGATCTTTAACTGGACTGGGAATATAAAAGACCATTTGCATTATATGTCTGTAGAGAACAGCAGAAACAAAACTTTGGGAAGATTTATGAAATTTCAACCTGCTGTAAATGTGATATACCAATAGGCCAATGTACTCTTTTGCTTGTGACATTTTTTCTGGATGATTTGTCCTTTTTCTTCAGATGTCTCATTTGTCCAGTGTTCCTCAGATCCCTTAGCTGGATACCTTTATTCTCATTTGTCCAGTGGTCCTCAGATCCCTTAGCTGGATACCTTTATTCTCCAGAAAAGAAAGAAACAAAACCTTTCCCCCACCTAATTTTGGGGAGATTCTTTTTTGGCAAGTTATATCTGATCAATTGAAAAGGATTTGTTAGTTTTATAGGTTAGTTTAGGTTAAACGGCCATGCTGTTTGATGAATTATCATCTAATTAAGAGGTGTCTCTTGTTCCAATTGATTCTTTATCAATTTTGATGGTATTCATAGTTTTTCTTCTCCTGTGGAAACAAAAGCAAAACCCCTTCCCCAACGTAACACGTGTCCTGGTTTCCACTTTGAGATCAGTACATCTTTAATGTATATCAGCTGATTTAATTCTCTAGTTTTTTTCTACTATCCAACGTCTCTCTGCAGCTGTTGTTCCTTTCTCAATAGAAATTAGAAAATTCAAAGCTAATGAAGCATTATGCAATCTATTTCTGGGGGTATTCATCATCCCTTTCTGTTTATTTAACATATTCTTTAGAGCTTGATTTAATCTTTCTATAACTGCCTGCCCTATAGGATTGTATGCAAAAAACTGTTCCATTTTCTTAGAGACTGTTGGACCCTGAAGTTCAACTACCAGGAGGAGTCACCCCAAGAGCTATCTCTCACATCACAGCTGATGTAAAAGCATGAGGATTTTATTAATTCTGTCATGACAGGGTCTTCCAGCATTCGAGAAGCCAGAAAGACCCCGAATGGCTGGTATAGGCTACTTTTAAAGCAAAAAGCCACAAAAACAAGGGGGCTGTCTGGGGGCTGTTCTTTAACTATTATGATTGGCTTATTTAAAGGGATATTACCAATAATTGGCTGGAGAGCGGTTGCTAGATCAGGTGAGGTAAGGGGGAAACATCTGAGGGTTACTTTGACCCCTTCCCAGGAACTGAGTCAACACTTAAGGGTTATCTTGCCCCTATTCAATAACTGAGTTCTATTTGGAGAACATTCACAAGGACTTGGGGAGATGGAAAATCCCCAACATTCCAGTACGTGCATGTGAAGTTGTTGGGTCCTAGAGTTTTACAAGACATATATGCTGGAGCATTGTCTGTCTTTATTCATACATGTATATGGTCATAACTTCTAGCAGATGTTTGATTACCAAATCAGCCTTTTCCAACCAAACTCAAAGGAATTACTCATTGACAATCTGAATAAGTATCAATGGTGTGGTGTACATATTTTAGTTTTCCAAATTCTACAAAATGGAATACATCCATTTGTCAGATTTAATTTCTTTGAGTACCCTTTGGGTTACTTCCTGCAGGTAGTCGTGTTTGGTTGTATAAAGAACAAGTAGGTTTTTTCCTTATAATTTCCTTGACTTGTTGCCACATTGTGGAAAAGTCTTTCTTTCTTTTTGTTTTTTTGAGACAGGGTTTCTCTGTAGCTTTGGCTGGAAACTAGCTCTTGTAGACTAGGTTAGCTTCAAATTCACAGAAATCCACCTGCCTCTGCCTCCTGAGTACTGGGATTAAAGGCATGCACCACCACCACCTAGCGGAAAAGTCTTTTTTAAAACCTTTGCTATTGACATGATTTTATTCAGGAAGTCCCAAGGCCTTCAGAGCATTTCAAATCAATAATTGATTGATTTCTGCATTACCTTGTGCTAGAGGATCAGGCAGACCCATATGGGATCAGATGTGTGTTAGTATATGGGATGATTCCTGTTTCTGATTGCATCTTGTAACTGAATAACTAATAAAGTCAATTCTGCATCATCTGATATAAATTCAGCCATTTCAATATGCAAAACAACTTTTTTGCATATTGAAAATCAGTAACTATGTTGAGAGGTTCTTTAATATCCCTTAGTACCACAAGAATAACATATAATTTGACTTTTTGACCGAAAATAAGGGCTTTTTTCCACTTTAATTGAATCTTCTGATTTGTAACCTGCCTTTCCTGGTTTATTTGCATCAGTATATAATGTAAGGGCTCCATTTATTTGTGTATCCTGTACAATGCAAGGAAGGGTCCAATTAGTTCTCTTTATGAGTTGAATTCTCTTGCTTTTGAGATCGTTGTTATTAATGTCTTCAAAAAAATTACAATCCCTTTGGCAGGGTTCACTTTCTTCCCATAATGTGTCAATTTCATCATTATTAAAAGGTGTTATAATTTCTGCTGGGTCTATTCCTGCTAATTGACAAAGTCTCAATTCTCCTTTTCAAATTAATTCAGACCTTTTCCACATAAGTTTTTTAATTTTTTACTCGATTTATGTGGTAAAAAGAACCATTCTAAGATAATATCTTCCCTCTGCATTAAAATTCCTGTAGGGGAATGTTTTGAGGGTAATATGACCAGAATGCAGTTAGGATTCGGAACCACATGTTTTGCATGTGCCTCCTGTAATTTCCCTTCAATCAAAGGCAATTCTCTCTCAGTCACTGATAATTTCCTGGGACTATTTAAGTCCTTGTCACCGTCTAAGGTTTTGTTTAAATTAATCAGGTCATCAGGACCTATCCCAATTGTGTGCTGTAGATGGGAAAAGCCTCCTAGCAATCTTTGGAAGTCATGAAGAGTTTGCAATCAATCTCTCCTAATTTGCACATTTTAGGTCTAATTTTTGTAAACATTATTTTATAACCTAAATAATTAATAGAATCTCCTCTTTGTAATTTCTCAGAAGCAATTCGTGATGCCAAACAAGGCAAAACTTTCTTTACTTCTTCAAACATTCTAAAGTATCTATATTTGAATCAGATAGTAAAATGTCGACCATGTAATGGTAAACTATAGATTCAGGAAATTGCTTAGGTATCATTACCAATGGCTGACTTACAAGATATTGGCACAAGGTGAGGCTCTTTATCATCCCCTGTGGGAAACCTTCTATTGACATCTCTTAGCAGACTGAGGATTATAAGCAGGCACTGTGAAGGCAAATTTCTCTCTGTCTTTTTCTTGTAAAGGTATATTGAAGAAACAATCTTTTAAACTGATAGCTACAAGAGGCCATCCTTTAGGCACCAGAGAAGGCAAAGGAATGCCAGGCTGTGGAGAGTCTATTGGCTGAATCACCTCATTAACAGCTCTTAGGTCTGTTACCATTCTCCATTTCCCAAATTTCTTTTTTAACAACAAATACAGGAGAAACCCAAGGGCTGGTTGACTCCTCATTATGCTGCGTATTTAACTGCTTCTATAGTAGCTGTTCTAAAGCCTGCAGTTTCTCTATTGTTAAAGGTCATTGCTCAACCCATATAGGTTTGTCTGTCAACCATTTTAAAGGTAGGGCTGTTGGTGCCACTGAAGTATCAGCAACCTTTTCTTGTACAACCTGAATGGCCAGTGACTGATATTTCCCAGAAACATACGTTAATTTATGGCTTGCTTCTAAGATTTGGGGAATGTTAATCTGAGTAGTCCATTGCTATAACAAATCATGTCCCCATATATTCATTGCTATGTTAGCCACATAATGTCTTAATATTCCTCTCTGTCCTTCCAGCCCTATACATTTGATCCATCTCACACACTGCTTTATTTGAGATAAAGTTCTGATCCCTAAAAACTGAACATTTGCGTCCTGAAGAGGCCAATTTGGAAGCTAAGATTCTGATGAAATTATTGTTACATCCGCACCAGACCTTCAATGACAATGTCACTTATTTGTATTTTTAATTTTGGTCTTTGTTCACTTATAGAAGTTTGGCAGAAATTGCTTTATGGTTTCTCCTGAATTTTTTGTTCTCTCTTCTATCTATAGCTGCTCTAATATCCAAAGCAAGGCATTAGGTTCTTTAAGTGCTCTGGGAAGGAGTTTCCTTTATGATGGCAGGAAGTGACTCAACTGGATTTGGAATAGGGGCCTGCAATAGGCCCCTCACAGAGTTTCCCAATGGCAAAGGATGCCTGCCTTTACCACACCTTCCTCTTAATCCAGAAGGGAGGGTCATTCTGAATGGATTATTCTTAGAAAAAACATTGGTTCTAGGAAGTGCCTGTCTACAATCCCTTTTAAGGTTTTTGTTTGCTACAATTATAACATTTGACATTTTGAGTTTTTTTTTCTTAGAGCTCTGGAAATCACCTCTGCTATTCATGCATTATCATGTTCGTGAGAGTCAATATAATTCTTTCTTGAATCCACTCCTCCAAAGGTGCTGACCTTGCCTCTAATGGTCTAATTATCCTTTTGCATAGACAATTGTCATTTTCAAAAGTTAGAGATTCAATTATAATTTGTCTAACTTCTGAATTTGGTATCCTTCTATTTACTACTGAAGTCAATCTTTGTAAGAAATCTGTAAACGCTTCCTTTGGGACCTGTTGTAAGCAGAGACCACTCTTTCGTTCCTGGACATCTAGACCTGAATAATCACACAGAAACTATATTAAGTACAGCATTGTTTGGCCAATGTCTTATGCATATTTCTAGCTAACGCTTACATTTTAAATTAATCCATTTCTATTAATCTTTGAATTACCACGAGGCTGTGGCCTACTGGTAAGGTTCTGGCTGCTGGTGGTGGTGGGGTTGCTGCCTGAAGGCAGACCCAGCCAGTCTAGGCAGGATGAATCCTGTGGCATTTGGAGCCCAGGTGCTTCTGGAGTTTGGTTGGCAGCTGGGAACTGTTTCGGAGAGGCTACAACAGGAAAATCCCAAACTTGCTCAGAGGCTTGGGGAGAAAAGGAAACAACGCCTAGTCGGGTGCAGCTCCAGCCTGTGCCAGTGGCTAAAAAAACCACAGGCAACTGACTTTTTCGTGAATTCATACTCCAAACATTGGCTGCCAAATGTAGCATGAATAATAAAAACCCAGAGACAGATATTGAGGTTCAACTCGGGAGGCAGTGGCTGGCTTAGAATGAAGAGACCCACTTGTCTCTGCTTTCCAATGATTTCCATGATAGCCAGGGCTATACAGGGAAAACTTTATAGTTAAAGACAGTATGGGTCCCATGGGAAAAAAAAAAAACAAAACCAACAAACCAATGAACTCATCCCGGAATAGGGTGGGCCCTCCATCCGTGATGACGAGGGCAGTCTGGGTATAGATGGGCACACAAAGGGAGCACCTCATGAAGGTGAAGGTCACTGGCAGCTTCCACAAGCCAAGCAGTATCAAAGGCTGCCAGCCAAGGAAGGAGAAGGGTGGGAGGGAACCTGTTCTCACAGAGTGCAGACAGGCGGCTCTGCGGGCATCACCAGACCTGAGGGACTGGTCCAGGCTGGTCTCAGACTTGGTAGCTGCTAAAGATTACCTTGAAATCTCGATCCTCTCGTCTTCCCTTTTGTTATCATTTAGTTTTTCCGAGTGCTGAGGATCGACTCTAGAGCCTTGGGCACGTCAAGCCAGCACTCCCTTACCGGTTTCAGCTTTAGAGATAAGGGTTTTCTAAATTGTTCAGGTGGCCTTGAGCTTGCCATCCTCCTGCCTCAGCCTCCCAAGAGCTGGGACTACAGGCATGAGCTATCACGTTCAACCCCATTCCCAAACTTCGGTATCTTTCTTTTCTTTTTTATTTTTATTTTCTCTTTAAAATACATCTTTTGGGAGCCAGGTGTAGTGGTGCACGCCTTTAATGCCAGCACTCGGGGAGGCAGAGGCAGGTGGATCTCTGTGAGTTTCAGGCCAGCCTGGTCTACAGAGCGAGTTCTAGGACCTGACTCCATAGCTACTGAGAAACCCTGTCTTGAAAAACTAAAAGGGGGAAAAAAAAAAAAACTTCTGTGCTGGGTGTGGTGGCGCACACTTTAATCTCGACCCTTGGGGAAGGGGAGGCAGGCAGATCTCTGAGTTCAAGGCCAGTCTGGACTGTCCATATATGAAGTTTCAGGTCAGCCAGGACTATATAGTAAAACTCTGCCTAAATAAATGAATAAACAAAACACTGCTTATAGGCTGGCTAGGCTGTAAATTTTCTAGATCACTAAGTCCTAGCCTCTTTTGGATTTTGTAACCGTCCTTTATTTATTTTTGACATTTATTCATTTTATGTGTGTGAATGTTTTGCCTGCATGTATGCATGTATGTACACCACGTGTCCCTGGTGTCTCAGGAAGACAGAATAGGGTGATATCTTGGGATTGGTGTTATCGATGGTTGTGAACCACCATGTGGCTGCTGGGAATTGAACCCGGGTCCTCTGGAAGAGCAGCCAGTGCTCTTAAATACTGAGCCATCTCTCCAGCCCCTTCAGCTCTGTTTTATCTCATTTAGAGATAGGGTCTCTTTATGTAGCCCTGGCTGTCCTGGGTCTTGTAGGCTAGGCTGGTTTCAAATTCACAAAGATCAACCTGCCCCTGCTTCCAAAGTGTTGGGATTAAAGGTGCAAGCTGCCAAGCCCAACCAGTTTCAATCACATTTTAGCCTGTGCGTGTGCGTGTGTGTGTGCGTGTGTGTGTGTATGCGCACGCGCGTGTGCTCACATGCTCTAGTTTACATGCATATGCCTGACCACAATGGTGCAAGTACGGCAGTGAGAGGACAAACTGTGGGAGTCGCTTGTCTCCTTCTCCCATGTGGACCCCATGAATTGTACTCAGGCTTGGTGGTTCTTTCCTCCCTGGGCCGTCTCACCAGCCCCACTTCGTGGTTTTATGTAGTCCAGGTTTGCCTTGAAGATCCTAACCCTTCTGCCTCTACTTCCCAAGTGCTGGGATTTATCTCAAGCACAATTCACTACTCCCAGCTTGCTTTAAAAAAAAAAATTATTAAAGTGTGTGTGCACGTGTGCGTGCGTGTGCATATATGTAGTAGTTCTCTGACGTTTCGTGGGTTCTGGAGACTGAATTCAGGTCCTCAGGCTTTCTAGGCAAGCACCTTACCCACGGAGCCATCTTGCCTCAGGAATTCCTACCTCCCCCACAGCTAGCTTTTCATTCAACAGTTCTTTCCTGGTGTATTTTTTTCTTCTCACATGTTACCATGAGTAGCAAAAAAGCGGGCAGGCTTTGCCCTGGAATTTGTCATGAGCATTTGCAAACTCTGTTTTGCATAGACTGACCCAACACAGTTCCGTCAAGCTGGCCGCTCCTCTGGTTTCCAAAGGCACATTCCTCTCTCCTACGTGTTCACTGTGTCCAGCTGCTTCTGTTGATGTCCATTCCTGAAGAGTCAAGCTTTCTGCTGGGTGTGACCTGTCACTCAACACTTGGGAGCCAGAGGCAGGACTGCTGTAAGCTCAGGGCCAACCTGGTCTACACAGCCAGTCAAGGCGGCACAGCGAAACTGTCTCAAAAAGAAAGCAACCGATGAAGTCTTCTCTGCTTAGGATTTCTGTCTTTCTTTTCTTTCTTTCTTTCTTTTTCTTTTTTCTTTCTTTCTTTCTTTTTTTTTATTTTTTTCTTTATTTTTTTTTTATTTTTTTTGAGACAAGGTCTTACTGTGTAGCCCTAGCTGGCCTGGACTTGCTTATCCAGACAAGGCTGGTCTTGAACATCTTCTGTCCCCTGAGTGACCTCCATGCCTGGCATTTTTACCAAAGGCAATCTAGGGTTTGTTTTCTTATCAAACTTCTCAAAGTTCTGTCCAGCCCCCTCTCACTTGCCCAGCGTCAAAGCCGCGATTGTAGGTGTATGCTGTGCCAACTTTAGAACCACGGTCTGGTTTTCTGCTGCTGCAGCTTTTCTGAGAAATGGTCTCACTGCGTAGCTCTGGCTGGCCTGGAACTCACTCTGTAGGCCAGGCTGGCCTCAGACAGACATCTGCCTGTCGTCTCCCAAGCACCAGGATCAAAGGCATTGATCTCCGTCACCAGCTTTAAGCAACTCAGAGTCCTGTGACTTCACATTCATTCCTGTTCCTCTGCCACGTGTAACAAAATACCCACAGCCTTTCTTCCTCCAGTTCACCGTCTGTGCTCACCAGAAGCCCAGGCAGACTTCCCTGATCGGATCCTATGACCTGCATTGAGGCCACTCCCCGGCTCAACACTGCACCCTTTAGCATTGTACTTAAACTACCACTGGGGTGGAGACCTCATTACGAGTTGGCTAGAAAGTCCCATGTGAGAACTGCCTTCCTCCAGCCACTCAACCTGTCGGATGTTCTGGCATGGACACCAGCACCCAAAGCCAAAAGCTGGTTAGTGAAGGAAATAGGCCAGGTCAGAGGTCGTGTTGGACACCAGGCCTGGCTGTGATAAGTCACCACGAAGTCTGCAGATGATGATGTCACAGGGGTTCAGGAGAGTGTGACTCTTGAATTCCATCTCGTCTAAAGCAACAGGTCTGATCTGTATACCAGTCATTGGACGTGGACCTCCTCCTCAGGGCTGGGTTTCTAGCGGTGTACCCGTGTTGTCTAGTGGTGTACACAATTGTGTGTATGTGTGTGTGTGTGTGTGTGTGTGTTTTGACATAGGGTCTCGTGTAGCCCAGGTTGGCCCCAAACTTACTACGTAAGTCAAGGATGAGCTTGAGCTTCTGAGTCTCTCACCTTCGTTTCCTGAGGTCTAGAACTGCAGGCAGGTATGTGCACCGTGTCTGATCTATGTGATGGTGGGGGCTGACCCAAGGCTTTGTGCACACGCACATCCCTGGGCCTTGCGATTATACTTTTATTGCTTCATAACAAAGTATCCCCAGAAGCAGGCCTGGCAGCACAGTCCTGCAATCCCAGCTCCTTGGGAGGCTGAGGGTATGATCTGAAGTTAAAGGCTTACACGGACTACAGAGTGAATTCAGGGCTAACCTGGGCAACTTGTTGAGACTTGAAGAACAAGGCGCTGGGGCTGTGCTCAAATGAAAGAGCTCTTGCCCAGCACGCACGAGGCTCTCAATTTCCAGGGCCACCCAAACCCCCAACAAGAAATAAAATTGCCATGCTGGTCAGTGGTGGCGCATGCCTTTAATCCTAGCACTTGGGAGGCAGAGGCAGGGGGATCTCTGTGAGTTCGAGGCCAGCCTGGTCTACAAGAGCTAGTTCCAGGACAGGCTCTAAAACGACAGTGAAACCTTGTCTCAAAAACCAAAAACAAACAAACAAACAAATAAATAAAATTGCCCCCCAGTTCTCATTGCCTGAAAACACATTCCCTCAGAGTTCCTATTGTCAGGTGGCTCTTGCTCCCGGCTCAGAGTCTCTAGGCTGTGCCGTGACTGGAGAGTGATCTTTTGACCTTGCTTATGTGACTGGTTGGCAGGCTCTTGCAGAACTACGTCCAAGATCTCTCACATGGCCGCTGGCCAGCTTCAGTTCTGTGGTGTCCTGCACAGGCTTCCTGGGTGTCCTCATGACGCAGCAGCTGGTGATTGAAGATCGAGGCCACGTCCAGAAGAGACTTTGCTTTTGAGATTATGTGTCATATAATCCAGACTGGCTCAGGACTTACTGCGTAGCTGAGGATGCCTTGGACTTTCTGCCTTCCCTGACCTGACTTCCTGAGGACTGGGATCACAGCCTCCACCCCCAGGCTAAATTTCTTGGGTTTTCCTCTGTTTTACCTTGTCATTGGCATCCAGTCACTTCTGTCATAGCTCACGTACCAGAGGGAGGTCACTGGATACCAGCCAAATCAACGAGGGGGTTGTTAAAGGGTGTGGCCGCACCAGGGACACCTGGCAAACATTGAGCTGAGTCCTTCCCCTGCACGGCTTCACTGAATCCTCATGGTGACCTTATGGCAGTGGTTAGGAATGCCACCACCTGCAGACACGGCAATAAGCTCCAAGTGGCTAGCTTGCTTACTCACAGCCACGGACTATGATTCAGGGGTTCTCAGCCTGTGTCTCGGGGCTCCCACAGGGTCACCTATCAGAGATTTACATTGTGATTCATAACAGTAGCGAAGTTATAGTTACCAAGTAGCAATAAAGCAATTTTATGGTTGGAGATCACAACATGATCTGTATTAAAGGGTCACAGTGTTGCGGAGGTTGAGAACCACTGGAGAGATGGGAACAAGCCCATGCATTCCTGCTTCCTCTGCTCTAAGATCCCCTTCTGCAGACCTCGGGAAGAATCTAGGTCGCGCAGATGAGTAGGGCTGAACTGGGGCCCACCAGAGGGCTGGAAAACCTGGCATGTCCCGACTGCGGAGTTCAGGAACGGGGCTGGCAACAGAACATGGGGCTCATGCCCGAGGGGAAACTTGAAATGGTTGTATAGGTAAAATCCCTCCTCCTTCCTACAGGACAGAATAGAGGAAGCAGAGGTCTAGAAACAAATCTAAGTGCTGACAGTTGGAATCAAGAGTATTTCACTTCTTGTATGGGGGTTGCAGGGGAGAAGGGGGTGCAGCGGAGAAGGGGGTACGGCTGTGTAGACCAAAATCTGTGGACCGTTTCAAGTTACCTCCTGCTGCCCCACTGTTGTCCGTCTCACATCTGATGTCCCAGATTCTGAAGGTCCCCATGCTGCTCACTGGGGCTCTGAGCATGCCATCAGCTGCTGGGTCAGCTGACCTGGAGCACTGCAGGTCTTCTACCCTCCGGCCTCCACTGCGGAAGTGCTGCGGGCAGAGGTGTGCGCTGCCACCATACCTGATCATAGCCTGGGCTCCCCCTTCCCTCTTCACGTCTCTCCGTGTATACACACATGTGCACACGCACATGGATGCCTGAGGCTGACGTCAGGAACCATCTTGCACGGTTCCTTCACTTATTGACTGAGCTCACCGGTATGGCTAGTCTTGCTAGTCAGCTTGCTCTGGGGATCCCCTCTCTGCACTCAGTATGCCTGTGGGTTTGGGAGAATCTAGACGCTGGTCCTCGGGCTTGCGGGGCAAACGCTTCAACTGCTGCGCCACCTTCCAAGTCTGTGTCTTTATCGGGAGTCATGTTCCAAGGAAATAAAGGCAGAAGCTGCCAGATGGCTCCACACACGGGGCATCTGATGAAATCTGACACACTATAAAGGTTTTGCTTTGTTTTATTGAGATAGGGTCTCACTGTGTATCCCTGGCTCGCCTGGAACTCACTCTGAAGACCAGGCTGACTTGGAAATCACAGAGATCTACCCACTTTTGCCTCCTAAGTGCTAGGATTAAAGCTGTGCACTGTGCCCAGCACAAAGAAACTTTTTGTTTGTTTGTTTTGTTTTGTTTTTTTTCGAGACAGGGTTTCGCTGTGGCTTTAGAGCCTGTTCTGGAACTACAAAGAAACTTTTTTAAAAGTCACAATAACCTAGAAAGGATGGGGTATGAAGGGCCTGGAAGGTAGCTAAGTTGAGGGCACTTGCTTGAGAAGTGTAAGCCCTTGGGTTCAATGCACAGAACCCATTTCCCAAGAGAAGGCCTATGTGGGAATTGCAAAGAAGTACTAGTAGTTAGCCACCTGTTACGGTACTGGTAATGGGGTATGGTCTCCAGTGAGAAGAGACTACAAGTGTCTGGGAGTAAAGCTCTGCACTGCAGGAGACAGGGGCCTGCAGTTTGGATGCAGTCAGAGAAAGACACTGCTAAGACACTGGGAAATCCAGTTAAAATAGCCTGATTGTCTGTAAAATTGAATTCAGGCTGCTGCTGCGAAGGGACGGAACCGAGCTGTGCACATTCGCTGCTGCGGGACAGGGTTCTGTACTCCAAACAAGACGCACTAATGAGCCTCAAAATTAATTTAGGGGCTCATGATTCACATTAAAAAAAAAAGTAATAAGGCCAGGGGCTGAGGACAGTTCAGTCTGTAAAGGGCTTGCCAGAGTTCATCTGAGAATCCACACTGAAGGCCAGGCTTTGGTGGCATTCACTATAACCCCAGGGCTGCAGAGACAGAGCATCACTGGAGCTTGCTGGACAGCCAGTCTAGCCTAACTGGTGGGCTCAAGGTTCAGTGAGAGACCCTTTCTCAAAGGAGGCAGATGACATTCCTGGGGGTGACAGCTGTGGCTATCCTCTGGCCTATTGACACAAGCACACACACACACACACACACACACACACACACACACACATGCTCTCTCTCATGAACGAGCAGGCACACACTCGCATCAGCAGGCAGATAAACTGAGATACAGCTGGGCCTGGTGGTTCAGTCATCCTAGAACTCGGCAGGCTGAGGTTGAAGTATAAGCTCCAGGCCAGCCTGTGCTGTATTGTGAGCTTCAGGTCAGCCAGAGGCACACAGTGGAACTGTCTCAAATAAATATATAAATAAAAGCACAGTGTCCTGAAACTCGCTCTGTAGATTAGGCTGGCCTTGAACTCAGAGATTCACCTGCCTCTGCTTCCCAAGGGCTGGGATCCAAAGGTGTGCGCCATCACCAGCCAGCCATAAATATATTTCTTACTAAAGTTGTGGTCAATGTCTAGAGCCACTGATGTAATATGTGCTCGGGTAGAGGCAGCTATAGCATGTACTAATAAGAAAAACGTGTTGCTGGGCACAGTGGGCACACCTACAATCCTAGCACTTGGAAACAGGACGAACAGAGGTTCAACGTCACCTTCAAACACATAACAAGAAGTATGTAGCCATGGCTACATAAATCTGTCTCAAAAACAAACCAGCTGGTGCTGTGGTGCACCCTTTAATCCCAGCACTGAAGAAGCAGAGGTAAGCAGATCTTTACAGGGAACTTCCTGCCAACCATGGTTACTGTGAGATCTTATCTCAAAAGCAAAATGAGGGGCTGGAGAGATGGCTCAGAGGTTAAGAGCACTGGCTGCTCTTTCAGAGGTCCTGAGTTCAATTCCCAGCAATCACATGCTGGCTCACAACCATCTATAGTGAGATCTGGTGCCTCTTCTGCCTTGCAGGCATACACACAAACAGAATACTGTATACACAATAAATCTTTTAAAAAAAAACAGTGTGTTAATATCTGTCAGATACAAAAGGACTGGAGAGGTGACTCAGCAGTTAAGAACCCTCAGTGCCCACAATGGGTAGCTCACAACCACCAGTAACTCCAGGTCTGGGGAACTGACACCCTCTTTCTGGCCTCCTAGGGCACCTTCACAAACACACACACACACACACCTTAAAAAAAGTAGAGAGTAAAAATGGCAATTCTGTGGTCTGCTCAGCTCTGTTCCATTCTAAGAGGTTTCAAGCAGAGGGAAATGTGAACAATAAGGTTTCCTTCCAAGACACTGGAATCCCTAATTGGAATCCTGATTGGAATCCTGGAAAAGGAACAAACAGGGTGGATGTGAGCTGGGAAGGCTTGTGACAAAGCTGGCTTATCTTCCAGTTGGCACAGCCCTATCTCAGAGGGCAAGCTTCAGGTTGCAGGGACCCACATCACCTGAAACCACATTACATAATTTTAAATATATATATGCACTCATTCAGCCCCTCCCCCAGTACTAAGCATAGGATCCAGGATCTTACTCAAGCCAGGTAAGTACTCAACACCAACTCTAGAGCTCTTCTTGTTTTTTTTTTTTGTTTGTTTGTTTGTTTGTTTGAAACAGGGTCTCGCTAAGTTTTCCAGGTAACCTTTGACTTTGTGATCCTCTTGACTCAGCCTCCCAAGTGGCTAAATTATAGGCTTTGGTTCCAAACTCAGTTGACATAAATACTTGTCAGGTTGTCTCCATTGGAAAGCATACTCCCAGACAGTAAGGACTCCCTCCCTCCCTCGCCCACTGCCGACTCTCTGGGTCCTAGATTCAAGCACTCAATGGACACACGTGGTGTGACTAGCTGAGGGAGTCAACTGGGCAGGGGTGACTGAACTGGGTGGGGGTGAGGAAAGGAGCTGCCTCGAGTACTGAATTTCCCATTGCTACCGTTCACTAACTACACTTGATAAGCTGCCCTGTGTTTAGCTGGGCTATAGCCGATCCTGATCCTTTCCCAAACACCCCCTCGGAAGTTCTGTGATTCCTGCTCAGCTGGTCAGGGCAGTGTTACTGCAGCCGAGGAGCAGCAAGGCAGCAACACTGCAGAGGGGACATCAGGTTAACTGTGGTTGCCAGCCTGGGAGGCATGCCACTCAGCTGAACCTGGGGGTGCAGACCTGTGAGCCCAGACACTCAGGAGGCTGAGACAGGAGGACGGCACGTTGAAGACCTGCCTGAGTTCCGGAGTGAGTTCAGGGCTAGCCTGGGCAACTTAATAAGACCCTGGGTCAAAATCCAAAGTGAGACGAGGGCTGAGGGGGTAGCAGCGGCACAAGCTCGGGATGCAATCACCAGGACTGGGCGGGCAGGTGACAGGAAGTATGCTATTCATAAAAGTTCAGGCAGCATTTGGGGCTTGTGATAGGTGCTACCAACCGGAGATACCAACCAATAATCCAGGTGTGGCTTGCAGGATTATTTTATATAAAATGAGCAGTCATTAACCAAGGGACCCTCAGAATGTCATCTGAGGAAGGAAGAAACGAAGAAAGACACATAGGAATATGGCTACTTTTTCTTCTCTTTTACTTTGAACATTAGCATGAAGTTGGTTACCGTACACATCCAAAGGCCCAGCATGTTGGGAAAAATCATTATATGGCACACCTGTACCAGAGTCTTAATAAGAATAAAATATACAGTGCTACATTGAGTGGTTAAAAATACACAAAAAGTAGTTTTAACAATCTATAAATTTTTTTATACTTAAAATCATGATTGAATTGAAATAAAAAAAGTGCATTTCATTGCTAAAAAAATATTGGTATACTCAACACAAGGAAGAAACTTATCACCGCGGGGGACTGGACAGGACGCCAGGCCTTGTGGGCCAGCTCAGAGGCGGCCTAACTCCACCCATCACACAGCTCCCTGGGCCAAGCAGCCCTCCTCTTCCGCCACGCTTCCCATCTCAAGAGCTCCTGTCCTACCCACCTGCCAACCCCCCAAGGTCCTCTAAGCTTCTTTACAGCATGCCAGATACCTGCCTTCACTAAGTCCCACCTTGACTTGACCTTCACCTGCGCCTCTACAGAGACAAGAGAGACACTGCCTCAGTCTTCTGACTCTGCAGGCAGGACCGGAAGCGAGTAGCTGCTCTCTTCTCCTACTCATCTGGACAGACATTCAACAGCAAGCTTTGTAAACCTAAGGCTAAAGATCCCGGCGAGCAAATTGGACTTCCTTTAAGAAAAGAGAAAGTACAAGTGACCTCAGCACTATGGGGACAGCCACCTGCTACCTAACCTGCTCACAGCTTCCATTCCGCTTCTGCCCAGGGCTGGAATTACAAGGAGCCCCCAACTCTATGCATCCAGCATTGATCAGGTTCTTGGGTCTTGCTGGGGAAAAGGGACCAGGAAGAAGGAAATCAGTAAGGGATGCCCTTCCACTGGTAAATACTTCCTGATCCTACAGGGTAAATGTTCACGGCTGGTGTTTCCCTTAGTGGATACCCAACTTTTCATCTGAAGATGCGCAATGAGCACAATCAAAATTCCCAGAGAGCTAGCTGATGAGGGCCAGGAGCCCAAAGACAAGGAAACTCTGGCCTGAAGGGGTGCATGCTGTGGGAGGCCTCCCCACTCAACTGGAAGACCTGGTATAACCGATACTGACTTGGAGCAGACCAAGTGAGACCATGTGCCCGTACACACACTCCAGCAGTCCTCAGTCACAGATGGGACGGTGCTGGGCCGCAATGGGACGCAGAGGAGGAAATAGGGAGGAGGGGTGCCTTTCAGCTCTGCATTTAGTTAGTAAACACTGGATCCTTCGTGACAGGGGCCCCACTTCCAATCTCATGTCACCAATATTAACAAAGGCTGGATGACTATGCTGCCTGGCCCACACAGAGCTCAGACCCAGGAATCTCTGCTCCCATCATGAGGCCCGAGCAACTACTGAACTTAGAGATATGTGAAAACGTTTTCATCAAATTCAGTGAGCCAAGCAATATCCTAGAAGGGCTTTAAAAGCTGAGAGGAAAGTACTTTAGCGCTCCCTTATGGTCAAAACAAGTACTGCAGATGGATAGAATTAGCTCAAAAAATGAAAAAAATTTATATTCAAATTTGTGGAATTGATTTGATTTTCTGAAGTATCTGGTGATAGAACTTGAGAAGTAAACACATATTACACTACACTGTTTCTTTCTTTTCAACTTAGCTAAAGTGAGCAATCATATATGGGAAGATACTTTCCAATGCTGCCAAGTAGTCTCAGGTCCTATGCAGGGTGTGAGTGAGACCCTGCTTCTGGCTACACAGCCCCATTCTCCTACAAGGCAGACTGGAGAGCCTTGTTCATCCAGGAGAGCCAGGGATGCAGAAACAAGCTGCCTCTTCTCAGACCCGGACAGGCCGGCTCTTGACTCCACTGAAACCAGCCAACACAAGCATCAGATTTCCTTTGGACATTAAGCAAAACCCAGCTTCCAGATCCTTTTGAGCATCTCCATTTCCTATGAAAATCATTTTCAAGTAACTTGTCACATTCCCGATCTCACCAGATGCTCAAATAGGACGATGGTAACCTGGCGTTAAGCAATGGAACACCTCTGAGGGGGCAGGATTTCTCTGATACCTGGCCAAAGGCATCCTAATAACACAAGACAAGCGGCCTTCCTTTCCCAGGGGTATGGCTCTCCACTACCCGAAAGCCTGGGACTCTGCAGAGAAAACTAGCAGGTCTAAAAGCAAGTACTTTTAGGCATCCGGTGCTCCAGAAGTGACTGTCTAGACCACGGGTGGGAAACAGCAAGGCTGAAGCTAGTTAGTGACTTCTCCAGTCCAGAATCTACATCTGACAGTCTGCGTACTGCTCTCGTTCTAAACAGCCAGTGAAACATTCAAACGTCTTGACTTCTATATTATCGAACCGATTCTCACAATTTGGTACTACCCCACCAATTAACATCCTGTCTGTTCCAGACAAAAAGTATTACAAATTTATCAACAGCTGCCTTTTGAGATGCCTGCCTCATACAGCTATCAGTCCTGGATGCCTCAGTACCAATAACTTTAAGGATCGAGGCAAGAGCTTGTAAGTCAGAAAGCAAAGACAAGGTCAAAAATGCTCATTAGTGTTCGCTCACCTACAAAAAGGAATTCCAGTTCCCTCTCTGAAGGAGCTCGTCTGTCTCCACTTCAGGAGGAGACAATGAACCCATCACACAGCACCAGCTTTGATCTGGGATGAGCTAGACCAGCCAGCTGCTAGAGGAATTCTTATCAATGAAGTGCACATACTACACACAAATCACACTTCGGTTTCCTTTTTATTACATCTTTCATATATTTATACACCAATTCCACTTTTTAAATGACTTGTAAGAAGACAACTAGGAAGGAAAATAAACTGGGTTTGCACGGAGGACAGGGGGCTGGATGAGAGGGGCTGCTCAAAAAAATCAACGACGGACTTTTGTTAAACCCCGAGAGCACTTTTAAGTTCCTATGACTAAAATAAGATCACGGGAGGAACCCTGTAAAACATTTATGAGAGGAAGGATGTGCAGCAATAGCAGCATTCAGCATTCCTTTAATTTGAAAGGGTAGGCATTCAGGAAGACTTCAGAGGAGAAAGAGATGGCCCAGAGAGACACTGGATGACCTTCGACTGTACAGGAACACCCAGCCTGCAGTGAAAGAACAGAAAGGTGGCAAAGGACAAGAACAGCTCTAGTACTAAAGGTGTCGTATGTGGGGGGTAAGACAAGCAGAGAAGCTACAAGGCTAACCCAGCAGCAATATGGAGGACCAAAACACAGATGTGTTCACAATCCTCAGCCAGGTTTTAGCCAGTTTGTAGCTAAGCCCTTTGGAATAAGGGTGAAGTCCAATACTCATGGAGAATGAAACAATCAGAGGTAGGATCCAGACCAGGGAAAGAAGGCTCCAGGACACGGGCTTGTTGAAGGCACTCGAGAGCAGAGTGATAGACAGCAGAGGGTCAGACGGACAGCAACTACTCACTCCTGTGCTACAGTGAGAGAGACAGCTCCAGGAAAACGTCACTGAGTGAGCAGAGTGGAAAACTCCACTTTATCACAGCCTCCAGCGAGGAAACAAGAAAGAGGAACTTGTTTGCAGAATATGTAGGTCTGCAAAGCAGTTCTAATTTTAACGTGATTTTTTAAAATAGTGTGGCATCTGATTTTTTAAACAAATTTACTGAAACTAGAGTTTCAAGGTTGGGAATTTAAGGAATTTTATTTTCCTTGGAGTCTTGCAAAAGCTATCCTCTAAGATGAAAAGGTCTGAATGTAAGTCTATAAAAAAGTCTAGCGAGTACAAAAGTATAGAACTGCAAAGGTGGCCAGACTGACAACGTTTATGGCTTCCATAGAGTGTAGCGAGGATCTCTGGGTTGCTTTATCGAGGTAGTTCCAGGGTTGGAAGGTCAGCGTTACTTCTCATGAATGCTACGGATGACAAGCAGACTAGCTAGTGAGTTGCTACTGCGTAACAATGCCATTATTTCTAACGGCCAATGACCTTTTATTCCTGAAAAAGAAAGAAAAAGATGGAGAGAGAGAATTCTTGGGAAATTTTCTAACTTAGTTTAAGTAAAGAAAAAAACTTAAAAAATGGTAGTTCTTTACTCCACTTTAGAGTTTGAAGAATTCCAACTGATTTCTGATCTTTTTTTTTTTAAGTTGATAAAATGGTTAGATCTAACACACCTCTTTTCATGATGTGTCCCACATATAGTCTGGAACAGCATTAAAATCTCTATCATGTGGACCATCAAAGCAACAAAAGTGGTATTTCTGTACAGCAGCTTAAACAGAAGCTTTAACTGAAATGGGCTCTTCTGATAGACGTTTTAGCTTTTCTCTCTTTGCCATAAAAACTCACCTATCATAGTGTGTTTTCCTAACCAAAATCTGCAAGAGAGGAATAAATTCTCTCTCTCTCTCTCTCTCTCTGCAATGGAGTTCTCTACTTCATATTCTCAAATTTTAAATCTTCCAGTGAGATAAAAATGAAACTAAATACATATCTATTCAACAATAATAAAAACTGAAAAAAAGTTAAAAAAGTTAAAAATTCAAAGCTTCAGAGAGTTTGTGTCTGCTTAGCAGTGTGTGTGGGTCACTCTCAGAAGCGAGGTTCTTAGACGGGCAACTCTGGGAAGGCCCATGCTGAAGGACCACGGCAGTGCATGGAAATGGTTTTCAAAGGGTTTTCTGAACTTTATTAAAGTTCTATATGGAGACTTCTGCACTTGCTAAAAATAAGAATCAAGTAAAAAAATACAGAAAAATGAAGCTACATGCCTTTAAGTGGTTCATCTTCTCTTCATTCAGTTTTAAAATCTAACCCAGTATGAGCCTACCTGACTCAATTTGAGAGTAGCAGCCTTTCATTAGGCTAAAAAAGTGTGTATCCAAATGATAAATCTATAAGAAAAGAATGAAAGATGTACAACCCAGCCTCTAAAAATGTAATGCCAACTCAAAAACGCCCTTGTGGAAGCCAGGCAGGGTGACGAAGGCACCCATAATCCCAGCACTTGGGCAGCTGAGGTGGGGGATTCATTGGCTGGAGATTACGTAATCCACAGGGAGTTCAAGGCCAGCTCTGTGAGACCATTTTTCAAAACAATGACAACAACAAGTTCTTGGGTGCTGGCTGCTGTAGTTCACTCCTTTAGACCCGGTCCTCAAGCTGTGAGTTTGAGGCTAGCCTGGTCTACATAGAAGTAAATTGGTAACATTAAAAACCATTTGAAGATAAAGTAATCCTTGTGACAATACATGCCTTTGAAGATAGTATAAAATGACAACAAGAAAGCCTCAATTTCATATCTGTTATTTTGAAATAAGGTCTATATCTTTAAAAAAAAAAGTACAGATATGGGCCTAGAACTCAAACTCCTCCACAATCTTTTTCCATGAACAGATAACAAGAACTGAACAGGTTCTGCAGAACCTTGGGGTACCGCAGCACACATGGAGAGGACACACATGATGCAACTTTTATCTCAGTAGTGGCCCCCAAGCACATTTTCAACCCTGAGTTTGAGTCTTCAGCATGTTAAACCCAATGCGCCTGCATGTTTCAGGCTCCACCCTGTGGTCTTGGGCTCAGAAGCACCGCGGTGTGAATTTCACTATGCACATGTTCATTATTCATACATGACACGGATGGGAGCCATGCTTTAAAGAACAGGGTTCTTACAAATCCCAAGTCAGGGAAGATATACTTATCCAGAAAAAAAATTGGCATTTCTAGATTGTTCCACAATACATTGCAGTAAGAATGCATTACACAGTGTGACAGTGCTAACTCACTTTCCTAATTCCTTACTTTCTGCTTCTGTTAAGGAGAGTGGTGGTTATTGAGTTATTACTGGATTTCCTATGTAGCAGAAACTTTCTTATGGCTATAGTCATTTGAATAAAAAAAATCAGATCTGACTACCTGAATTTTTCAATGAGTATTCATAGTACATCCATAAAATAGTTGATTCAACAGCCTCAAGTCTAGAATTTAGAATCTCTGTCCAATACTGTATTTAGCACAAAATAAGATAAAACCAATTAACTAAACTATAACATACTTTTTTGATAAAAATATTTTAATATTATAGACTTGACCATGAAATATTGATATGTCTACAAGAAAGTGTAGATCTGCAGACTTTCCATGGGATGCAAAGGAGACTGTGAAAGTGAGCAGAGAAGGAACTGGCTTCCTATTTGGCTTGGGTATATGGGGGCTCCAGGAATGTACACAAATATTAAAACTACCATTCGTTAAAATTTATGCCTAGAACTGGAGGAAAGGTGTGTCCTGAGATACTTTCCTGTCTCAGCACATAATTTTTCCTATGCATTACAGAAGACAAAGGTAAAACTGCAGTAAATCTAGAAATAAGAAACCAAAAAGCTAATGTAGAGTATGATATTTAGAAGCAGGAACCTAACTTCAATCCAGAGTCCATGTGTCCCCATCCAGAGTTAAGTGGCCAGAAAAAAAAAGTGCGTGACGTATATCTGCACATTTCATATCAAAGACAAATAAATAACAGCTAAAGTTCTGACTTACAAGCCTGAGGAAAGAGAAATGAGGAAGAGAAGGGGAAGTGGCCACTCTTGGAACTCAGTCTCTAAGGTGAAGAAGTAGAAAACGTGTAGCTTCGTGGTCCACATTTGCCAGCTGACCGAAACCACTGTCGGCCCTTCTCTTCAGCTTCCTATACAACCCGTTCCAGGGTGACCAGGCCCTGTGGAAGTTGCCCAGAGGCAGGGGTGTTGCTCCTTCCTCGCCTAACTGCAGAGGACGACGAGGCAGCAGTACCTGGGGTTTCCTCTCACTACAATTTAAATGGCAGATGCAGATCAGAGTGACACCCACATTTTAGACACTGCAGACATTTTAAAACTTAGAAGCCAATTTGTCTTCTCATTCGCATTTCTCAGCCTCTATCAGCAATTGCACTTATGATTTCAGTTTGCCATTTAGCTTCTCCTAATGGTTCTGGGAAACACAGCAACCTCAAAATTAGAGATGCCAATTTATCTTCCCCTAACAGCTGAGTATGACAAAGTTCCTAAGAGAAGTGAGAAACAGACGTGATCAAAAGGAAACCTCTGCCACTTCCTTCTGAAGGTATTCACAATGTTACTCAGATTTTCAAATCAGACAAGCTTTTGGTAACCCTATTCCAACGCACCACCCCACTGAATCCACAGAGGGGCTCAAAGGGACACCAGGGATGGAGCGTGTCAGTGAGCTGATGGACGGAGTGCCCAGCAAAGATGGTAAGTTCCTGAGTACTTATGAACCTTGCTCTTGCAATAACCTGGTCTGGTGACCCTCACCCAGTCCCAGAAGCACCTTTGTGTTGTATGGATGTTAGAATAAATTTGAAATAGAAGTTACTATATGCATCTTTAAGAATCACATTTTGATGATTATAAAAATTTATCTATTTTACAACATGGGTTTAGCTACACTGAAAAATTACACAGCTTATTGAAATACATTTCATTTTAGAAACAGACTACTAAAGTCTATACAAAAACTCTAAAATAATTTCTGTAGTAAAATAAAGAGTGTGTTAAAAGAGCTACACAAAGAAGAAAACTCCCATCTTCTCTATAATGCTTGATATTGTGTGAAATGCGGCCAGCTCGACTGCAGTCAGCACCAAAAGCTGAAAAGAACTCATTACAATACACAGTGATACAGTTAATGCTCTGGATTAATCTCACAGCCTTCCCGATTAGTATAAAGGAAACCAGGCCTGTCCCCTCTTTGAGGAGAAGACCAGGATATAAAAGCAAGCATACCTCATCCGCTGATATGAAATTATAAAATCCCGCAGTCTGAGTATCTGAAATTTATAAAAGTCATCAGAAAATGCAAGCACATTGGGCTTTAGTTCAGTGGTCCCCTGGCTGTGAGGGCAGTCGTCTTGTTCTCTCCTTCGCTTAGTCTGACCGCTCACCAGGACAGTGGCCAAGTCCTGGAGGAGGCCATGGAGACGGAGAGACCCCAGAGAGGCACAGCTGCACCCCTTCTGCCAACTCACCACGGGGATGGCACTCCGGATGGCGCTAATGATGCTGGGCCTGGGGCGCGCTGTTCTTCTCTGTCAGATGCCTCAGGAAGGTGTCCTCGCTCTGGCCTCTGTGGTTTAGGGGCTCACTCTTGAAGAGGGCCGGAGGTGGGGGCAGGTGAGGCACGGGTGGGATGGGGAGGTGATGTGCGTGGTGTGGATGCGTGTGGATGTGCAGGTGCGAGAAAGGATGCGGGACCGGCCTTGAGGGAAGCGCGCCACCCACGGGGTTCATACTGACTGCGGGGGCTGGGCTCGTAGGAGTGTTGGCCACAGCTGGAGCTGGAGCAGCTGGCGCCGTGGACAGAGGGATCTGGACAGCTGGCGGTACGTTCACTGGGCTGGTCACTCGGAAGCACTTCTCCTTGTGGGCCTTCAGCATGTTGGAGAAACGGAACCGCTGGCCACACACGTCACAGGGGTAAGGCTTCTCGCCTGTGTGAGTTCTGCGGTGCCTCTTCATGTTGGGGCGGCTGGTGAAGCTTTTGCCACAGATTTCACAGATAAAAGGTTTCTCTCCTGGGTGAGCACAGACAGACAGGGCTGATGTACCTGCTGCTCAAGCTTTCACCCACAGCACTTGGTTCCCCAAACTGAGACGTAACAGGACACAGCAGGCACAAATACAACTTATAGCCTACCATGCTGGAAGGGAAGAGGAGGGAAATGGGAGGGTAGTGGTGGATGGTGCAGGTGGGGCCTATGGACACCGTGTCTCCCTCCACTATCTACCGCTGTGCCAGCTCACGGTCACCTCACTACTGCCCCCTTTTCCTTGCAGCAGGTGCTCATGCTGCTGTGTATTAAAAGTCGGTAATTCAGGGAACCTGGCTCTACTCCAATCACTACATCTGGTAGCTTTCCTTCTTACAGCAACATGAGTTAAAGGTTTGTAAGATTCTTATCCCCTGGTGGTGGTAGTGGCTCAAGTCTTTAATCCCAGCACTTGAGAAGCAGAGGCGCTTGGGTCTCTGTGAGTTCAAGGCCAGCCTGGTTTACAGAGCGATCCAGGACAGCCAGGGCTATAGGGTTTGATAAGAATATATATATTCTTATCAAATGCTATGGTGCATATATCCTTACATACACAGAGAGGGTTAAAATGTACTTAACTTCATTTAGTGCATGTTTTCTTGAAAGATACTGAATTTTGGTAAATCAAATCCAATCAACCCTAAGAATTTTGAAAGGGCTGGGTGTGTAATCCCATGCCTTTAATCCCAGTACTCTGAGACAAGGCCAGCCTGGTCGACAGAGAGACCCTGTTTCAAAAAAGAGGACAAGGGCCGGGCGATGGTGGCGCACGCCTTTAATCCCAGCACTCGGGAGGCAGAGGCAGGCGGATCTCTGTGAGTTCGAGACCAGCCTGGTCTACAGAGCTAGTTCCAGGACAGGCTCTAAAGCCACAGAGAAACCCTGTCTCAAAAAAAAAAAAAAAAAAAAAAAAAGAGGACAAGGGGGCTGGAGAGATGGCTTAGTGGTTAAGAGCACTGACTGCTCTTCC
>NW_026067974.1:7664282-7672990 GCF_014885135.2 Alexandromys fortis | reverse complement strand
ATTTATTTATTATGTATACAACATTCTGCCTCCATGTATGCCCGCACGCCAGAGGAGGGCGCCAGATCTCAATACAGATGGTTGTGAACCACCATGTGGTTGCTGGGAATTGAACTCAGGACCTCTGGAAGAGCAGCCAGTGCTCTTAACCACTGAGCCATCTCTCCAGCCCTATCTCAGGCTTTCTTAAAGTGAGACTTTCATTTACAAAGCAAGTCTGTCCCAGGCATGGTGGAGCATGCCTCTGACCTCAGCACCTACAAGACCAAGGCAGGAGGATTGCTTTGAGTCTGAGACCAGCCTGGACTGCACAGCAAGATTTTTCCTCAAGACAAAACAAAACAGGAAAGTAACACAAATTTATGGTTTAGGTTTAAAGACAGATCCGAAAATGACTACCAACAAGTACTAGGGACTATCTGTATCTTCGCCAAGAGATTCTTACCAGTGTGTGTCTTCATGTGTTCGTCAAAGTACTGCTTCATGTTGAAGTCCTTGCCGCACCACTGGCACATGAACTGTTTGTGCCCAATGTGGATGCTCATGTGCGAGCGGAGCTGGTACTTGTACTGGAACCTCTCGTCGCAGTTCTGCATTGGACACAGGGGATAGTGCTGGATGCCAAGCACTCACAGGCTTATAGGTTTATTTTCATACTCAAAACACAAGCTGCTTATGGCAGCTGTTTGGATTTGCTATGTTCCCATAGCTGAGTTATGAATACAAGGGAAATTTTTTCATGTAATTATCACTGGCTCATATTCTACTTCTCTGAATCACTGAGAAAGAAAAGTCAGTGACTGCATATTCCTCCCAAGCTAACCTAACACACTCAACTGTGTGCTAATGGGACGTTTCTCTTCCTAGCAGTGAGAGAACAACAGAAACCTGGTGCACGCCCTAGGCTTCAGTGCACACAGCCTTGTGCTTTGCACCCCACACTCCATTCTCGCTGCTGCAGCATCTACACAACCCTAGCTTTGGATCTGTGTGTGGCTTGTTCCTTACCTCACACCGGAAGGGTTTCTCTCCAGAGTGCTGCAAGGAGTGCACCTTCAGTGACATGCTGCGCTTGAAAGACTTTCCACAGGTTTCACATGTAAATGGCATGTCTTTTGTGTGTGCTGTAACACAGAAAGCATTTAAACTCAAAACAATTCTACCAGAAGACCCAGCCTGGAAGAGACAGATGTCATAGGCACGGCACGTTAGCAGCAGTGCTCCAGAGGGAAAATAACAGCGACGCTGGAGAGAATCTGGTGGGAAGACTGCACTATCCAACTCGGTGATGCTGATGATGCGCTGTATTTAGTCTCAACACGTTAAAACTGATTGCAGGACGGTGGCTCTACTTAGTCTGCCCAATGTGGAGCAGACAGAATACCAGAGACCGCCACAGGCAGACAGCAGAGGGGCAGACAGACTTACCGACCATGTGTTTCCGCACGTGAGCCATGGTATAGAACTTCTTCTCACAAATCTCACAGGCAAATTTTTTTTCTGCATACCCATGGACAATCTTGATATGTTCATGAAGGGACCAGAGTTTCTTGAAGGACTTGTTACAGGAAACACACTGAGCAGGATAAACAGAAAGAGTCTTCATTTATCAAACTTCAGGAGGCCATTGTGCCTCCTGGCAGATGAAATGGATTTACTTTAGATGCATAGTGCAAGGTCAGAATCTTGATAAAACCTATTCCTCCATGAAGTCCATATTTTAACACCAACAACTGTATGTTCTATTTTCCAAAATCTATTTTTATATACCTTGGGAGCATGCAAACAATGGCAGAATCTAAGGTAAGAAGTAGAAAGTTCCACTAATGACAAAGAACCAATTATTACAACTTCAGTGTTACACTTATAATTGTTTGGTGTTTTTACACACACGCGCGCACACACACATACACACACACACACACTTGCTGTTTATTTTGAGGTAGAGTGTCTTACTGTATAGCCCACAGTGGCCTCAAACTTACTATCTGGCCAAGGCCAGCCTCAAATCATGATCCTGCCTCTATCTCTCAGGTACAGGGAGCATAAGTATATGCCAGCATATCTGTTAGACCTTCAGGCTTGTTTATGGCATAGACCAGCAAACACAGTTACTGTCTCCTACCCAGGGTGCCATGCAGTTAAGAGGTGTTTACCAGAGAAATAAGTTAAGTTTGAAATTAGCACAAATAGTAAAGGTAAGATATCTAAGCATTACAGATCTGAAGACTATAACAAGATCCTTCTGCATTAGAGAACACATTTTGAAAAGTCCTGTAACAAATGCTCAAGGTTTACTAACTTTCCCTAAATCTAATTTACTCTGTTGCCATTTCCCTCTGACAGAAGCTAATACAACCTCTAAACCACTGGCCATTCTCCTGCTCCCCTCGCCCAATCCCAGACCTCCTCCCTTCACAATGCCTGGTTCCTTAGACCATGGCTCCTTAGCACCCTGCACTATCAAGCATAAAGTCAATATCACAAAGTTCATGACAATTGCCAGGCTCTGAGGAATGTGCACAGGGAACTCAGTCACCAAAGCCTCTTGAGTACCACTGCCACTGCAGGGGAGAAGAACCCAAGAGCTCAGAGACAAGGTGCTGGCTGGACACTGCCCTGGGAAAGGACAGGCTACCCTGTGACCTCCTCTTCTGCAAGGGTTAATTTTCCCTTCTTATGAGGTTGCCAGGATTATCAGGCGCTGTATGAAGAAACAGAGTGCAAAATTCCTTAGGAATGCGAAGGGTTTCCTTTCTAAAAAATTCTTTATTTTTATTTATGTATATGAGTGTTTTGTCTGCTGGATGCATGTACACTGCATGTGTGCCTGGTGCCCAAGGACAGAAGAGCGTGTTGGATCCCCTGGAACTGGAGTTTAAAATGGTTATGAGCTGTCACGTGGGTGCTGGGTACAAACTCAGGTCCTCTGAAAGAGCAGACAGTGCTAACTGTTGAGCCATCTCTCCAGTCTAGGAATGTGAAAGGTTTTCATTCAACAGAACCCACACAACGTAAGCACAAGAGTGAACATATCGTAATGAGGAAAAGTACAGGAACTCATAGAAAAGAACTGCTATTTTCTGTAAACTTAAGCAAATTCAAGTGAAAATAAAAAGAACCTACAAAATAAGCAGCTCCTAGAGACAGAAAGGAGGAACGCCTTTTCGGTAAGGAGCCAATATGAAATCCACATTTGACCTCTAGGGGGCAGCACTGCACTATGCTCCATTGGACTGACCCGGCAACAACTGCCTGCCCAGACAACTGCTGGAGAACCCTGAGGAGTCTTCTTTTATTTACCCAGAATGTCTCGATCAAGTCATGATATACAAGTCAAATCAGCAGATTAAAAAAAAAATCTCTTTAAAGGAAGCCACTGATCTGTCATTGATTAAAAACAGTTGTCAAAAAGAAAATTAAAGGTGGTTACCAATATTAGCAGTTCCCAAAACAAAAGTAAAACAATTTATTTTTTAAAAAGTTAGCTTCAAAATGGTAGATTATTATACACATGGAAACATAAGAGACTTACCTTGTATGAATATATATTTATACACCAAACATATGTACAAACCAATAAAGCTGCAATGCCGTCAGCACCTCTTAACCTGTTATATACATATATATACAGTCTTTCCCAGACGCCAGCCTGGTTTGAATACCATGTTTGTCACAGCAACCATACTGTGCAGCACCATTATATAAGCTATTGCCAGGTAAGCAACATTTTCAAACAGCTCAGCCTCTGTTTAAAGTTTGCATATTCCCTTGGGCTTGCCTCTTGACACATTTAGTGTTGCCATTTCTCCACGGGTGAAAGGAAACTCACTGCAGGAGATCTTCCATTTCCACAGGTCTGAGTCGGGGTTTCTGTCCCCATCAGCTGCACTAGACCCTGGCATCCTTTTAAACAGCAAGGAACCTTTCTCTACTCCTGACCTTCACTCAGTATCTCCCACCTTGACAGAAGATGCCAGAATGAATTATCGCCCAGGTCCTACAACAGTGACTCTCAGTGCAAAGTCGGCGCTGACTTTACATACCAGTCAATCATCTACAACAGATCCCCCTTCCAGTGTACCTGGGCTCCCACTAGTCCAGCGTCAGGTAAGCGTAATGCTTTTGAAAGACAGGATTAAGCCTTGGTTTTGAAAAGACCCAAGCAGCAGCGTCTAAACGATAAATTGGTGAAATCGGTCCCTTCAGCCTCTATTGTATTTATTCTCTTGGGCAGACACCAGATGACTCTGAACAGCCAGGTTCTATCCTGGAAAGTTTGCCCTCTCGGTGATGAGACCTACCTGAATGTTTTTTTCACAGTCTGTTTGCTGGTGAAGGGACAGCTCACTTTCCAGGACAAACTTCTTGCCACATTTATCACAGATCTGCATGCGCCTGTGAGTAACGTTCATGTGCTTCTCCAGGTACCAGCGAGTATTAAAGACCCTGGGGCACTTCTCACAGGTCAGAGTCTCTCTCTCTTCACACTTAGCTTTCTGGACAGGAGCTTTGGGCTCCTTGGCAGCCCGCTTCTTCCGCTTGGGTAGCTCTGCACTCTTCCTACGGCCTCGAGTTGTGCGAGGTGCAGGGGAAGTGGCAGCTGCAGCAACAGAGGCAGCTCTTCGGGTTCGCCTTTGTGTAACCCTGACTTTCTCCACTCGCTTCTCCTTTTTCTTCTGCCGTTCGTTCTCTCCGTAGTCATTGCTGTCATCTGTGGCCTCCTCCTCACTTTCTTCCTCTCCTTCCTCGCTGCTTGTCTTAAGAACAGGAGTCTCTTTGGACTGAGAAGAGACACCCTTTTCCCCTTTAGATACATTTAATGTTTGATTATTAAGGTTTACCTCCACTATGATCTGCTCCCTTTTGTAAGAGACTTCTTCCTCCTCTTCCGTGTCATCAGAATTCTCCCGGTCTTCCTTGACAGTGTGCACATCAGACACTGCCCTTGTCTCCCTGAAATATGGCTGCTCCTCGGTCTCGTGGAGATGTGGTTTGCTCATCTTGGTGTCCACTAGCACAGAATAAGGGCTTCCAGACTCCCTTTTGTACACTTTGGTGGACAGGTCGAGCTCCTGGCTGGCACTATGGTAGAAGGCGGGTGGCGCCTGACCGCGACGGCTGTCTTCCTGTGCCATTCCTGCTGCACGCACCGCAGAGTTCTCAGCCAGCTCCTGGCAAGGACTGGCTGGGTAGCTCATTGGGAAGTGGCCCAGTTTATAAAGCAGCTCAGACTATAGAGAACACCTTGAAAACAGGGCAGTTAAGACTGAAATCGTTCTCCATCTACAGAGAACTAACCACTCAAGTGAAAACAAGGAACTCCTGGAGCCTGCGTGCAATTCTTCCAGCGTCACAGCACCAACGTACAAGTCAAACAGGGCTGTTCTTACAGCAAGAGAAGAAAACTCTCCTGATTTTCTTCCGAAGAGAGCTACAAGGGACTTGGAACATCTTACCTACAAAGAGAAAGAAAACGAGGGAAAAGTTATACCATCATTTCCTTCTTAGGTCACGTGTTTCTCACAACATACAAAATTTAAAATCAAACTCCATACACCATGATGTGCTATATTCCTCAAATGGTTTGGGATGGTTATTGTTTTACAGGCTGTGTGAGTTCCTACTTCCAGTCAGAATGTAAATGCTATCAGCCAAGAGCCACATCTGTTAAATTCACCAAGCTACCTTTAGAGCTTACAACAGTGCAGTATATAACATGTATTAGAGAAATAAATCCCTACTAGTGCATGATGTCTGCCATGCTGGAGGCTGCAGGACCTACTGATATTAGTCTAGAGACACAAGAGGCCATGGAGCCACTCAAGAGACTCATGCAGGCAGCTTCCTTCAGCAGCAGCCACCACACGCACCAGAGTGAGAACCCACAAACAATGGAGGCAACATGGGTACTGTGGGCTGTGGAAATAAGGCAGCTAAGTGGCATGATCACAGAAGAAAAATGTCCTGTTCTGCAGTATTATAAACCAAGTGTAACTAGACCTGCCTTCAGGCCAACGGGAGTCAAGCTGAAGCATCCTGACATTTGTTGACGGCTTACTAGATCCTCTCTACAACTGGATGATTTTTCATGTGTCAGTTGCGGAGAAGTCAAAATTCTGAGAATTAGCAACCACCAGGTCGATGTGGTTCTAAGAAAACTAAAACCATCCATAAAAAAAAAATCAGAAGGGCATACAATGTTTGCAACATACCTTGTATTGCTGTGTGGCCAAGCACCCAACAGCTGAGTCAAATGAGTAACACTGAAGAAACAGTCCTGTCTAGCTGACAGAAGGCAGGAAGCCAGTGTTTGCTGAATGCCTTCATGTGGTAGGCACTTGAGATATATTATTATTATTTTGTTTTGTTTTTGAGACAGGGTTTCTCTGTAGCTTGGAGCCTGTCCTGAAACTCTTGTAGACCAGGCTATCCTCGAACTCACAAAGCCTTCCTCTGCCTCCCAAGTGTTGGGATTAAAGGTATGTGCTACCACCTGGTCAAAAATATTGTTATTAATCTACTTCATACCTAGTGTAAAACTTTGGGGTTGATTTTTAATTAATTAAAAATAAGTAAAGCTTATTTTTTTCCTTATTTTAATTGAGACAAGAGTCTCACCTCATAGTCCTGGTTGTCCTGAAACTCATTATGCAGACTAGGCTACTTTGAGCTCAAGTGCCGGGATTAAATGTATGGCCACCATTCCTGGCTTTTTCTTCATAAAACTGGTTCTACTTGCCTTAAATAAATAAAACCTTGCTATGTTGTCTTTTTTTTAATAACCTTAATAAGAAACTGTTCAGTACACTTAATGATATAACTTTAACAATTGTAATGGGAGTCACTCGGCCTCTCTGGCCTGTTCTGCATAAAACAAACCATAATATTAAGGAAGAGAAGGTATGAACAACTATGTTCATAAAGGGAACAAAAAGCAGAGTTAATTTCTAACCTGATTTTGTTACTGTCGATCCAACACTGTACCAACAATCTATATCTTAGTAGTCTACCAATCAAAGCATGGGAGCCAAGCAGCACACTGTAAAAACTGTAAAGCGTGGCTGATTCTCTGGTTTATAAAATAATCATAAGGAATATGCTGGTGGGAATGCAAGCTGGTACAGCCCCTTTGGATGTCAGTGTGGCAATTTCTCAGAAAATTAGGAAACAACCTTCCTCAAGACCCAGTAAATACTACTTTTCGGTACATATCCAAAGGATGCTCAATTGTGCCACAAGGACATTTGCTCAGCTATGTTCAAAGCAGCTGTTTGTCATAGCCAGAACTTGGAAATAACCTAAATGGTCCTCGACCGAAGAATGGATAAGGAAAATGTGGTACATTTACACAATGGAGTACTACACAGCAGAAAAAAAAATAACGACATCTTGAATTTTGCAGGAAAATGGATGGATCTAGAAAACATCATATTAATGAGGTAACCCAGACACAGAAAGACAAGTATCACATGTACTCACTCATAAGTGATTTTTAAACATAAAGCAAAGAAAATCAGCCCACAAATCACAATCCCAGAGAATTTAGACAGCAATGAGGACACTAAGAGAGACATTCAAGAATCTAATCTACATAGGAAGTAGGAAAAGACAAGATCACCTGTGTAATTGGGAGGATGGGGACCATGGGGGAGGGTTGAAGGGGAGGGGAGAGGAAGGGAGGGGAGCGGAGAAAAATGTAGAGCTCAGTAAAAATCAATAAAATAAAAAAATAAAATAAAAAAGGTTGGAAGAAAAAAATAATCATAAGGATTTGTATTTAGGCAAAGCAATTTATCACACACTTGTTGATCACTTAAGTGCTTCCCATCTGCTTGGGAGTTGTAGCAGGCTGGCTGGAAGAGGACAAAGCAGGGTTACTTCCAGTGACTACCTAATGACTTGCAAGCATCAACAGTCTCCACATTTCCACACAAGAACAAAACCAAGTATGTATTACTCATCACACAGCCAGCTTAAGCAATTTTAACTTTCACCAAATAACCCCCTAGGGCCAAAGATGCAATCAAATACTAAGTAAGCTATATTGAAAGATCTACCGAATCCCAATGAGTGTTCAAAGCTTTTTCCATTATTCAGTTCTATCCACAAACATCATCTCTAGGCAGAAATATGTTTTAAACAAAAGGAACTATTTATTTTTAAGGTAAGGAGATTTATGTGCATTACTGAGATAGTTTTTTATCAAAATCTGACAAAGTCGAGGCTCTATTGAAATTCAACACCTCTCAAGAACCAGAAGAAAATGTGGTGTGACTCTGCCGACTCTGCCCACCGCTGCGCCCAGCAGGAAGGGGCAGGAAGACAAGCCCAAAGTCAAAGTCATTTTTACCTATATATCAAGTTTGATGCTGGGGCACTGGGAGGGCTCAGTCTAGCCATGTCCAAGGGTAGTTCTGTAGGATACAATTTCTAATACAGTAGTCTTTAAGGTGGCTAACAAGGGGCTGGAGAGATGGCTCAGCGGTTAAGAGCACTGACTGCTCTTCCAGAGGTCCAAGGTTCAATTCCCAGCACCCTCATGGCAGCTAACAACTGTCTGTGACTCCAGTTTGAGAGGATCACGCAGATATACATGCAAACACAACACCAACGTGCGTGAAATAAAGATGGCTAACAAAAAGAAAAACCCATGTAAAGAATGAAAATAAATATAAATATTTTCTTTACTTAAAAAAACATAAATA
>NW_026067974.1:7661403-7663869 GCF_014885135.2 Alexandromys fortis | reverse complement strand
TTAATTTTATGTGCATGGATGTTTTTGTCTGCCTATCTCTATACTATGGGTTCAGCTGGTGCCCGAGGAAGCCAGAAAAAAGGCATGAGATCCTCTGGAACTGGAGTTACAGATGGCTGTGAGCCACCATGCGGGTGAAGGAAAGGAATTGGGTCCTCTGGAAGAGTAGCCAGTGCTCTTCCCCCGAGTCTTCTCTCCAGATCCCACCTTCATCTTCTGCCCACTCCTTATTTCCTGGGCTGGGATTACTGGTGGGTGCCACCACTCCCTTTTATGTGGTGCTGGGAACCAAATTCAAGTTTTCTTATGTGCTAGCCAAACAGTCTCACTAGATAGCCTAGAGTGGCCTCAATCTTGGGTTCCATTCTGCCTCTGCCTCCTAAGTGACAGGATTACAGGTGAGTACCACATGGCTTACACACACACACACACACACACATACACACACACACACACCTACTTTAGATGTGTGGAACAGTGTCAGGAAAGGTGATCTGGTATTTTCTTACTAGTAAAATTTTTTGGCATCTCAAAAAGTAACACTTTTTGCGGGAAAAATATCAAATCTTAGACAAACAGGTATAAATAAATAGTCTAAAGCAAAAAATACTTTCAACAGATAGAAAGGGTTAATCCAAACCATAATACAGCCAAAGGGAAAGATGGATTGCTAATATGCCCCCCCGCCTTTTGCTCCTAGCAAGCATGCACACATCTCTTCTTAGTAGAAGCTCTTAACACTGTTAAAAGTCTCTTAAAAATTAAGAATCTTCTCTACACCCCTAAAATGAGTACAGACAATTTCACATGCAGTTTCCAGGTTGCTACCCATTTCTTAAAACCTACCAATGAGTTCCCAGGGTCCCAAGCTCCAAGATAAGAAAAAAACAAATTTTACTCTTTCTTATCTGTATTGTATATTTAGACAAAGCATATAAACTGAATTTTTCTCTGCCTTTCCCACTTAGCTCCCTACCAACTTTTCTTCTTATTTCTACAGCACATATATTGGTCAGAAATGGATTAACAGGGGCTGGAAAGATGGCTCAGTGGTTAAGATCACTGGCTGCTCTTCCAGAGGAACCGGGTTCAATTCCCCGTACCCACGTAACAGTTCACAACTGTCTGTATCTCCAGTTCCAGGGGATGTGACACCTTCACACCAATGCACATAAGATAAATTTAAATAAATTATTAAATAAATAAATTAACAACAGCATAAAAGGAGACCAAGTTTGAAGTTGTATACAGAAAGTTTTGCATGGTTTACAGACGTCAGGCAGGAAGCAAGGTACAGGCTCAAGAGCTTATTATGTTCCACATTGTATTACCTACCTAGGTCTATGACCCCAGACAAGGCAATTAACTCTCACCCATTCTCAGGATGCTCCTCCAATGACTGTTGTGAAGACTGAATCCCACCTCACATGCCAAGTTTGTGTTGTATAGAGGCTGGGTGTTGGCTCCCTTTCTTATCCGTTTGAGGAGGGCTTTCCTGAAGAGATTAGAGGTGTGCTGGCATATCAGAAGTTTATGTATGGTATACTACATACCCCACTGCAATTGTAAACGAGAAGGCGATAACGTAAGGAGACACTGGGGAGAAGTTTCAGCCAGTGAGATTCTTGCCAAACAAGTCTAAGTTCAGTCCCAGCACCCCTGGTTAAAAAGCTAGGCACAGTAGGAGATGTCTATAATTCAAGCACTGAGGACACAGAGACAGGACCTTGGGGCTTGCTGACAGCTAGTGTAGCCAACTCAGTAATTTCCAGATTCAATATCTCAAAACTACAGCGGAGAACAGTTGTCATCAACATCTGAGCATCTCCATGCATAGGCATACACATACAAACACAAAACGTGAACCACTGGTAGAGGCCAGCCTGAGAAGGTAGGAATGAGCAGTCCAAGGTCAGTCTTGGCTAAAAGCAAGTTCGTCTTAGTCTGCCTTCCAGGAGACCTTGTCCTACTCCACAGCCGACACACACCCACACCCACACCCACACCCACACCCACACCACTCACCTCTCTCTGCTTGTATCTGCTTCCTGACTGCAGATACCATGTGACTAGCCATCCAGCTAACAAACCCTCCATGCCATTATGAACTGTTTTCCCTCAAACTTAAGCCAGTACTTCCCTTCCTTAAGATGTTTCAGTCAGTTTTGTCACTGCAAAGAGAAACATAACTGACACAAAGAAAACATCTATGGAGAAGTCCGGCTTTTGCTGTGATAAAACCCGACTGTGTTGTTCACTGGCCCCAGCAACTGGCTAGGGAGAGGAATGTGGAAGAGTTTGGACTGCAGGCTGAGAAACCCTAGCATGCTGTAAACAGCGGATGGGCCAGGTTAATGGGAGACTGGAAGACCAGCATGTCAGTGCAATCAATGGAGGCCTGGTCTAGGAGAACGGAGCTAATGGCCTTTTGTGTTACATTCTGGCAAAGAATTGGCTGCATCCTTC
>NW_026067974.1:7647866-7650521 GCF_014885135.2 Alexandromys fortis | reverse complement strand
AGAGGGCTGGAGAGATGGCTCAGTTGTTAAGAGCATTGCCTGCTCTTCCAAAGGTCCTGAGTTCAATTCCCGGCAACCACATGGTGGCTCACAACCATCTGTAAAGAGGTCTGGTGCCCTCTTCTGGCCTGCAGGCATACACACAGACAGAATATTGTATACATAATAAATAAATAAAATAAATATTTAAAAAAAGAGAGAGAGAGAGAGATTAGCACCATGGAAGAGAAACCTGCAGTAGGAAAGTGTTCCAGGTCAGGTCTAGCTGAAGGCAAGGCTGGAGCTGAAACTGCTGCAGAGCAGTCTCTCTAGTTTGGGGAACAATCCAGAAGATGCTTTCCTGGGGTCAGTCACTAAAGTGCACAGAAAGTGAAACCTAATTTTCAGTGGAGACACCTAGATGGTAGAGATGCTAGGGTTATGGTATATCTACTGAGGAAAGTCTCAGACAGAATGGGACCAACCCAGGAAACAGGCTCTGTGTGCTACCTGCAGCAGAGCTCGAGACCAGGGCTACCCAATGTCACTGGGCCCACAGGACCCCATCCCAAGCTCCAGATAGTGTGTTTGTCCTAATGGGTTTCTGTTTTGCTTTGGCCTGATTTTTTCTTAGGGAAGTTTACTCTGTGCTTTTGTAGACTGCAAGTACGTAACTTGGTTTTTACTTTATAGGCTCACATCACAATTAAGGCATTTGTTTGAATCTCAGAAGAAGAATCTGGACTTGGGTTTTTGAACAATATTGTGATCTTTACACTTTGGGAACTTTTCAGATGTGTGAAATGCATTTTGCATTATAATTTAGTCATAAATCTTTGAGGAGGAGGAGTGAATTAAAGCTTTAGCAGTGATGTGTTCAGATGTCAAACTAACAAGGGGTGAAAAACTTCACTGTCAAACTGACTACATTTGGAATCACCCACTTCTTTGAGGACATTTCTAAGGAGATCCATCTGGAAGGTGGGTGACACCATCCCATGAAATGTGGTCCCAGATTGAATAAAAAGAAAGACGCCAGATGAGCAAAAACATTCATCTCTCTGCTTCCTGACTGCAGACAGTGTGGCTTGCCACCTCATACTTCTGTTCAAATGCCTTCCCTACTATGTCCAAGTATATCACCACACTCCGTGAGCCAAACTAAAAGGGGAGGAGAGGAGAGAAAGAGGAGGAAAAGATGGTGGGGAGGGCAAAAGAAAAGAAAAAACTACAAGCTCCCAAAGAAAAACTACAAGTTGAACTTTATTAAGATTAATAATGTTTGTACATTAAAGGATGATTATCAAGCGAATTGGAAGGATATATTAATAAATCATAGGTTTGTTAAAGGTCTAGTTTTCAGAACACAGAAGGAACTCTCACAACTCAACAATAAAATAAAAAACAAATAAACAAAAAATTAAAAAAAGAAAGACAAACAAAAAATAAAAAGTCAGGCAGAGCAGTGCACACTTGTAATTCCCGTAAAGGCAGGAGGATCAGCAAGTCAAGGCCAGCCTAGGCTACAGAGCAAATCTGAGGCTATCTAATCCTAGATCTTGCTCTGCAGACCAGACTGACCTGGAACTCACAGATCTGCTTGCCTCTTTCTCTCCAGCTCTCCATTGCTGGGATTAAAGTTGTTCACCACCACACCTGGTTAAAATAAATCTTAAAATTAACTAATTCAGGGGCTGGAGAGATGACTCAATGGTTAAGAGCATTAACTGCTCTTCTGGAGAACCCAGGTTCAACTCCCAGCACCCACACAGCAGCTCATAACTGTTTCTAACTCCAGTTCCAGATAATGTGACATCCTCACACAGATGCACATGCAGGCAGAATAAAAAAATACACATTAAATAAAAAAGTAAGTAAATTAAAAAATAACTAATTCAAATTTAAAAAATTGAATGGGGAAAATATCTGAATAGTTATTTCTTTGAAGCTAACATTTAGAAGGAAAAAAAGCTCATTAGAGATGTAAATAATCCTCAATGAGATTCTACTTCATATTTACTAAGATGACTACAATTTTTTGTTTGTTTTTCGAGATAGGGTTTCTCTGTGTACCCTTGGCTTTAAAGCATTTCAAGGCTTTTATGGGACTGGATGTTTGTGTTCCTGCTTGGGATCGGAAGGAGAGTGCTCTGAGACCGTGCCATTGGCTCTGCCTGCACCTGGGCAGATGGCGGAATCAGGCTTAGGCAGGCGGAAGAGCGTGGCGGATTCCTGCCTTCGTACAGACTGTTTTCAGACTGCGCAGTGCTCTGCGTGTCAGATTTGGCTGTAACTTGGATGAAAAAGAGTTTCTGTGTTGCACACTCAGTCTCAGAATTAAACTGCTGATTGCGGCTCCAATGTGGACTGCTGTGTGCCTGGAACTGTGAGTGGTTCAGGGGCACCAAATGGCTCTGAGGCAGGAGCGGCTCAGCTCCACCCTGCCGTGCTAACCTGTGCTGACCTCAGGCAGGAACTACCGTAATTGCCATAATAACAGCGCAGTTAAGGTTTAGACTGGGCAGGACACAGGTGGTACCGTATTACTTGTATATGGTGCAACTTAAGTTTTTAAGAACTGCTTAACATTTTAAGAAATGCTCCTGGATAGTAAAAAAAATGTTACAGATTCACAATAAAACAGATTCAGACATAAAAGACCACAGTGTTGGATGA
>NW_026067974.1:7616874-7646494 GCF_014885135.2 Alexandromys fortis | reverse complement strand
GTTATATGTAATTTTACTATGTTAAAGTTAAAACCTTTCTTTTTTGTTTAAACAGAAAAAGGGGAAATGATGTGGGAGTGATTTTTTTATTAATAAAGAAACTGCCTTGGCCCATTTTATTGGTTAGAACATAGGTGGGTGGAGTAAACAGAAGAGAATGCTGGGAGAAAGAAGCTTAGTCAAGGAGTCGCCATGGTTCTCCCACTCCAGACAGATGGAGTGGGATGTCCCGGGAACAGAGGAAGCTCAGAGAAAGCTGTCATTTTCCTGATGAATCACAGTCTACTTAGGAACAGACCAAGGCACTGGTCTACCTAAAGAAACTCAGGGGCTAGCAGAAGATATGGTTAAAAGTAGAGCAGGGACAGAAGATGGAAAGTTCGCTTGTTAGAGGGTTTCTCTGTGTAGCCCTGACCATGCTGGAACTTGCTTTGTAAACCAGGACAGCCCTGAACTCACAGAGACTCACTTGCTTCTGCCTCATGAGTGCTGGGACTAAAGGCATGCACCACCACTGCCCAGTAAGACGATGATGATGATTGTGTGTGTAATGTGTACAAGAGTTGTACCATGTGTTAAGTGTGGAGGTGAGGACAACCCTTAGCTGGATCTCTCCTCTGGTCTTTTTATACCCAGGTTCCAGGGAGCAAACTTAGGTTGTCAGGTTTACACAGTAAGCACCTTTACCTGATGAGCCATCTTTACCAGAACAGAGATGGTTTTGATGGAGGTTAAGAAAGAGGGACAGTGAAGGTAGTAGAGAGAGCAATAAAGGGGAGATGTGTGAAAGAAACTCAAGGCAAGCCTGGGCAGGAGTCCAGTCAGTTTGAGCAACCAGAGCAAGACTGCCTCAGACAACTAGAAAGTCTACTCGCATATTTAATGGGAAAATACAGGTGGGAAAGACAAAAAGTTACATTATTTTTTTTATTACTTTGCAAGTAAGTTTTAAATTTAAACAGTATCATTCTACCTTTTGTATAGTGTATGAAAAACTGGTTTGGTTTTGTTGTTGTTGTTTAAATTTGTCTTCAGTCCTGTGAACTTAAGGCTTCAGGCATGCTACAAGTGCTCTACTACTAAGATCTACCCTTAGCTCTCTTTCAACCTTTTATTTTGAGCCAGGTTCTACATTGCCTGAACTCATTCTGGCCAAGGTGGGCTGTGAACTTGCACTTCTTACAGGCTGTGTCACAGTTCTGACTCGTTGTTTATCCGTCCTCACACCTGGCCAGTGGTCTGGAGGCGCCCAGTCAAGCTGGGATGCTGGGAGTTGAGTGGGACTATGCTGAAAAACTTCTGAGAAAACGCTGTGAACGGTCCTAAAAAGCATAAGCAGAGGTAAGCACTACCCACTTCCGAATGCCATCTTGTGTAGAAGTGACGCCAGGAACTGGGCACCATCTTGCACCTGTGCTAGGACTGGGAAAAGGACAAAGAATGTTAAGTTGGTGTGGCAGAAAAGTGAGGAAAATGGGTCTTGAATTTTATCACTGAACCAATCCTTGACAAAGACTTTCAGTTGATGATGAAAGTAAATTTTACTTATTTTCAAGTTGCTTTAAATTGGATTTTCTATTATCTGAAGCTCAAAACATCCAAGTTCTTTTTTTAAAGATTTTTATTTATTTATTATGTGTACAGCATTCCTTCCCTGTGTGCCCGCAGGCCAGAAGGGGGTGCCAGGTCTCATTATAGATGGCTGTGAGCCACCATGTGGTTGCTGGGAATTGAACTCAGGACCTCTGGAAGAGCAGTCAGTGCTCTTAACCACTGAGCCATTTCTCCAGCCCCTCATCTGATCATGTTTGTGAAATAAATTAGCCACTTTTTTTGTTGTTAGTTTTTAATGATGAAAACAGAAATATACCTAAAAGTGAAGCTTCTAAAAAACCACTTGTCCTTCTGATATAAGAGGGTCTTCTGTCTATATGTTACTTTCATTGGTTAAATAAAGAAGCTGCCTTGGCCTTTTGATAGGCCAGCCCTTAGGTGGGTGGAGTAGACAGAACAGAATTCTGGGAGAAAGAAAGCAGAGTCAGACAGACACCATGGCTCTCCGACTCGAGATGGACGCAGGTTAGAATCTTCCCGGTAAGCCACAGCCTTGTGGTGCTACACAGATTTAATTGAAATGGGTTAGATCAATATGTGAGAGTCAGCCAATGGGCCAGGCAGTATTTAAATGAATACAGTTTCCGTGTAATTATTTCAGGTGTAAACTAGCCAGGAGGTGGGTGGCGGGAAGGCAGCCCACTGCTCCTTTTACTACATCCTTCCATGTCCTACATCATCCCTCAGACTTGACCTTGGCCTGCTGCCTAGCCTCACATTTCAGGGCTTGTGGACATTTTTGTCCAAGGGGTTATCCACAGACTATCTTGTGGGCATGAAGTGATTGTAGCTATAAATTTTGACAAAGAACTTGATCTTCTGATCTCTTGGTGATTTTCTTCATGCCCATGGCAGCTGTCACTTTTCAGGGATAGAGGTCATTCCAGCCACCAGGGCATAGCTTTAAGGATGGTTGAGGTGCCATCATCAACGTTCTTCACGATGATGGTTTTGTGCCTGGAGTGGGACCAGCTCCACTCTCCAGGTTTCATGAACTTGCCCATTTCAACAGCAAGCAAGGAAAGAAGGGCCCTTCTGAAGAGCTGTCTGTAGTCAGGTGGACAGACAAGTCTCCAGGTCACGGAAATGTCAAAGCTGTGTGTGTATACTGATTGTCTCCGATTACAGTAACTTATAAATTTTCAACTTTATTATGACACAAAAATTTCGTTCAACAACCACATTAAAAAAATTAAGTGCTAGGCATGGCAACACATGCTTTTAACCCCAGCACTCAGGAGGCAGAGGCTGGCAAATCTGTGTGAGTTTGAAGCCAGTCTGGTCTACATAGAGGGTTTCACCTCAGCCAGAACTACAGAGAGAGACCTAGTCTCAAAAAAATAAAACAAAAAAATTTGAAAAAATTCTAAAATTAAAAACATCCTGTGAATGACTATAAGGACTTTTGAAGTTGTACTGAATGAATTTTTTAATTATTATATGTCCTACTCTGGTTTAGTGATAAAATTCAAAACCCATTTCCTCCCCACTTTTCTGCCACGCTAACTTAAACATTCTTTGTCCTTTGCCCAGTTCCCAGCATGGGCGCAAGATGGTACCCTGGTCCCTAGCGTCACTCCTACAAGTCTATGGAGTCAGGGAGTAGAATGTGGTGGTTTGAATGAGGCTGGCCCACATAGGTTCATACATTTAAATTCTTAGTCACCAGGGAGTAGGACTATTTGAAAGGATTAGAAGGATTAGTGGTGGCCTTATTGGAGAAAGTTTGTCATTGGGAGTACACGTTGAGGTTTCAAAAGCCCAAGCCAGTCCAAATGTGGCTCTCCCTCTCTCTGCATATGGATCAGGATGTAGCTCCAGTAGCTGCCTGAATGCCACCATACTTCCCTCCAAGATGACAATGGACTAAACCTCTGAAACTGTTAGCAAGCCACAAATTAAATGCTTTCTTTTATAAGAGTTGCCATGGTCATGGTGTTTCTACACAGCAATAGAACAGTGACTAAGACACACTTTAAAATTAAAATATGACCACTTCAAAGAAAAGGGATAATCTCAAAGTCAAGACCAAGACAGCTTTTGATGCAAACCACTACACGTTGCAGAAGCAGTAACCTAGTTTCGTTCTGAGTAGAGCATCTGCTGTCCTCAAGAGAGCTGTGACTTTCGAGCAAGATTTACTTCAACTTCCCATGCCAGATAACAGGTAAAGCAGAGGAGCCAGGGAAGGCCAGTAACACATTCCTATGCTGCAGCCTCATGCAAGCCTTCTGTCGGGGGGGGGGGGGTATTGCGTGCACATGCACACACATGCACACACTGACAAGCCTCTGTTCATTATTCTTGACCTAACACTGAAATTTAACTGTAGGCTAAAGGCAGGACTTATGATGATGTAATGATCCGCAAGCATGCGTGCATGCCCATGCATGTATGTGATTGTGTAAATTTCAGTCAGTATACAGAATTATTCTTGGCTATTTGCTTTATTCACAACTGCTCATGAATAACTTCAGCCAAGAAATATTTGAACATATAAAGGTTTTTCCACATTGCCTGTGTGTCTTCTTTTATATGTATGTGCCTTTTGTCTCCATATATGTCTATTTACCATGTGTGTGCCTGATGTCAGTGGAGCCCAAAAGAGTGCATCAGGTTAGGCATGATCCATGTCTGTAATCCCTTCAGGAGGCAGAGGCAGGCAGATGTCTAAAAATCAAGGCCAATCTGATCTGCATAGTGAGTTACAGGTCAGCTAAGCCTCTCTCAAAAGTAAGGAGGAGGATGGGGTTGCCCCAACCTTCAGTCCTTAGAAGAGGGCATCAGCTTCCCTGGAACTGGAATTACAGATGGTTGTGAGCTGTCATGTGGGTGCTGAAAAATCAAATGTGGGTCTTCTGGAAGAGCAGCCAGCATTCTTAACTGATGGGTCACCTCTTCGGACCCTGTTTTTTGTTGTTTTGTGATAGGGTTTCTTTGTGTAGTCCTGGCTCTTCTGGAACTTGCTCTGTAGATCAGGTTGACCTCAAATTGACAGGGATGTGCTTGTCTCTGCCTCCCGAGTACAGGGATTAAAGTAAAGGTGTGTGTCACCACCGCCCAGCCTGTTTTTGGTTTTTAATTGCAGTACTAGAGATAGTTCTAAGGTTCTGTGTATTCTGTGTATGCTAATCAAATGCTCTACCACTGAGCAGCCCTCCATATAGACTTCTTATTCATCCTTCCCCCAAAACATTTCATTAAGAAAGAAGTTGTACACACCTTCATTTCTGTATTGAACAATCTATTCATTCCATAATGTCTTCATAATCCCAAAGAAATTACTTTCAGAATATAAGATAAATTGTTAGGAACCACGCATTTATGTTTCAGACATTTATATTTTAACTGCACAGGAATGTCTAAAGGCATCAATGAGTAACAAAGGCACTGAGCCAAGGTAAGTGAGCAAGACACTCCTGGCTTGCAGACAAGCAGGTGGAGGAAACACTGGAAGATGATTTTTCACATTAATCATTATGATTAATACACAGCATCTGTATTAATCTAAAGAAAACCTTAACCCCTCACCCCTTACAATGTATGTGGTATGAATAGACACAATTACAAACTTCATTGCTTTGGTTTTTTGGGGGTGAGAGGAGGGAGAGTTTGAGATAGGGTTTCTCTGCTAGCCCTGGAACTCATTCTGTAGACCAGGCTGGCCTTGAACTCTGCCTGCCTCTGCCTCGAGTGTTGGGATTAAAGATGTGCACCACTACCACCCGGCTTGACACTTTACTTTTTAATTTTTATTTATTTCATTTGGTGTGTGTGCTAGTGTGTATGCCATGGCTCGCATGTGGCGGTCAGGACAAGTTGCTGGGGGGTTACAACACAAGCAATCTGGTTTGGTGGCAGGCCCTTTACTGTCCGAGCCATCTCACAGTGCCACTTTTCTTTGTTTTAAAACTGCTTTGTCATAACACAACCTAGTTTATGGCCAAACATAAAAGCAGTGATATGAACACACAGGAATATGTCACCACACTTTGCTTGCCTTCATTAATAATGAAGAAAAACTTGAGTAATGAGGATTTTTGCTGTAATATCTTTAAATATAGTTATCTTTCTGAAACTAAAGAATTCTTACACTAGCTCAAACTATGGGAATTTCATCTTCTTCTTCAAAAAAAGTTATGTTTAGGACTGAAGAGAGCCTTAGCAGTTAAGAGCACTGGGTGCTCTTTCAGATGACCTGGATTTGATTCCCAACACCCACAAAGCAACTCACAAACATCTGTAACTCCAGCCCAAGGGATCTGATACCCTCTCTGGTCTCTGCAGGTACAAGGCACATACATGGTCCTGACATAGATGCAGACAAAATATCCATATACATTAAAAAATAATGTAAATTTTAAATGTGCATGAGACAGAGATAGATAGACAGACAGGGCACAAGTGCCCTTGGACATCCTGGAGCTGGAGTTACAGGCATTTGTGAGCCAGATGTGAGTGCTGGGAACTGATATTCAGGTCCTCTCCAAGAGCCACAGGTCCTCTGTTGAGCTCTCTCTCCAGCCCCTGGGAATATTCTATCACTGCCTTTTGTAACATCTTCAAGAAATATAGGTAGAGCCGGTGATAATAGTTCTGGCTGCAGAAACATAGCTAAAGGAATCCTTCCATGACCTCACTCCTTAAAAGCACATTGATCTAAGGTGTCAAAAGCCTTTAATCCCAGCACTTGGGAAGCAGAAGCAAGATGATCTGTGAATTCAAGGCCAGCCTGATCTACACAGTGAGTACCAGGTCTGCCAGGGCTACACAGAGATGCTATCTCAAAAAACCAAAATCTAAAACATTTTGCTCTAAACTTCACAACGTTCCTGTCAAATAAGTACTCTTCATGACAGAGGAGAAGGCGGTCCTCTGGCTAAAACGTGAGTCAGGAGGACTTTGAGAGTACAAGAGCTTGTCCTGTATGTAACTGTGGTGCCTATTCTTCCCTGAAGGTAAAATCTAACTAGGTACACAGAACTTTTTCCATTTCTGTTTTTAGAACTGGAAGTGAGGAGTAATGATGAGGTTATCTAGATCTTCTCATTCTTTTAATTTAATTTGGTGTGGTATATGGTGGGGGAGGGGTGTGCACGCACACAAATAGAGAAAAATACTGGGTGTCCTGCTTCATTACTCTCCATCTTATTCCTATGAGAATAACTCGAAACAAACAAGTGGCCTTCCTACAACAGAAGCTAGGCTGGCAGCAGCAAACCATGATCCACCTGCTCCATCACCCCCCAGCACTGAGTATGCCCAACACACTTGGTTTCTTACAGGGGTGCTGGAAAATTCTAACTCAGATTTTCATGCTTGTATAGAAAAATGTTCATAAATGCGTAGATAACTCTACAGCCCCCAATTTTCACATTTCTTTTTAGAATGTTATTATTATTGTGAGTTTGTGATATGTATATGTGGGTGCATATGTCAGGGGACAAGTTTGTGGAGTCAGTCAGTTGACTCCTACTTTATAGGCTCTAGGGCTCAAACTCAGGTTTGTTATCTTCTCTCACTAAGCCCTCTGGCTGGCCTTCCGCATTTCTTTACATCAGCAAACAGGTATTGTTTCTACAATAAACAAAATAACTCATCCCAACCCTAAAAGAAGAAATGAGTTCATCAAACCTTTAGATCCAATGTCTAAGATCATTCAGTGTTCATAAGGTGAAAAAACACAAATACAACTTAAGAACCACTGAAAATGCAAAATCTCGTGATTTCATGACCATTCATCGAATATCTACTGAGCACCTATTGTGTATGGCGTGTCACAGACACAAATATGAGCAAGAAGATCCCTGTCTCAGAAGGCTGAGCATGCAAGCAACAAAAGAGATAGATTGCCATTTGTCCTTATTTGCTCTGGTTCTTGTTAATACCTGTTTCTCCCACAGTAACTTTTAAGATTTCTTCTTTTTTAAAAGTTTTTAAAGTCAAGGTTCTTCTCTGTAGCCCTGGCTGTCCTGGAACTCACAGAAAAATCCAGCTGCCTCTGCCTCTCAAGTGCTGGGAATAAAGGTATGCACCACCACTGCCCAGCAAGACTTATTTAATTTTCTATGTATGGGTTGTTTGCCTGCATGTTCGTACGTGCACTGCATGTGTACAGTGTCCACAAAGGCCAGAAGAGAGTGGCAGATCCCTGGAACTGGAGTTACCATGTGGGTACCGCGAATCAAACATAGGTCCTCTGCAAGAGCAGCCAGTATTCTTTTTTTTTTTTTTTTTTTGGTTTTTCGAGACAGGGTTTCTCTGTGGCTTTGGAGCCTGTCCTGGAACTAGCTCTGTAGACCAGGCTGGTCTCGAACTCACAGAGATCCGCCTGTCTCTGCCTCCCGAGTGCTGGGATTAAAGGCGTGTGCCACCACCGCCCGGCTAGCAGCCAGTATTCTTAACCACTGATCCATCTCTCTCTAGACCCAGCTACAGTTAATTGTTAATAATGCCCCTTTCACATTACCTCCTTGTGGGGATATCACAGTTATTGTATTTAGTAAAAATAACAACCACTGGGGCTAGAGAGATGGCTCAGAGGTTAAGAGCACTGGCTGCTCTTCCAGGGGAGTAGGTTTGGTTTCCAGCATCCACATGGTAGGTCACAACCACCTGGAATTTCAGTTCCAGAGGCTCTGACAGCTCCTTTTACTTCCGAGGGCTTCGGCACACACATGATGCACATACATACACTTAGGTGCACACACATACACATAACATTTTAAAAAAACAAACCACTGTTCCTCTAGGGCAGCGGTTCTCAGGCTTCCTAATGCTGTGACCCTTTAACACAGTTCCTCATGTTGTGGTAACCCACAACCATAAAATTATTTTTGTTGCTATTTCATATCTGTAATTTTGCTACTGTTGTGAACCATAATGTAAATATTTGTGTTTTCCAATTATCTCAGGCAACCCGTGAAAGGGTCAGTCAACCATGAAAGGGGTCTCAACTCACAGGTTAAGAACCACTACTATAGAGACTTAGGTCTGTAAAACATGTCTTTATTTTTGGTTTGTTTTTATTTTCCGAGAGAGTTTCTTTGTGTAGCCTTAGCTGTCCTAGAACTAGCTCTGTAGACCAGCTTGGCCTTGAATTTACAGAAATCTGCCTGCCTCTGCCTCTCAAGTGCTGGGATTATAGGTGTTCACCACCACCACCTGGCCTACTTTTATTTTAAAGACAAGGTCTCATTATGCAGTTCTTTCTTGCCTGAAACTTACAATGTAGACTAGGCTCGAACTCACAGAAATCACACAGACATACACAGACAGACAGACACACACACCTGCATGTGCACATCCCTCTCATTAACTCTGCCTCCTGCCTAGGTGCTGGGATTAAAGGTGTACAAACATCCTGGTTTTCTTTCATTTTCAAAATTTTAATTTAAAATTTTTAAAGAATTATTTTATTGTTTGAGTGTTTGGCCTCCACGTATGTGCACCATATGCATGCCTGGTGCCTGAGGTCAGAAAAGAGCACCAGATCTCTTGGAACTGGGGATACAGGTAGGTTGTGAGCCACCCTGTGAGTAGTAAGAACTGAACCTGGATCATCTGCAAGAGCAACAAGTGCTCTTAACCACTGAGCCATCTCTCCAGTTCTCTAAAAAAATTTTTTTTAAAGGCAAACTTTTATTTCATAGCCCAAGCAGGCCCTACTTACTATGTGGCCAAGGCTAGCCTCCAAGTCATAACCTTCCTTCCAGTTTCCATGTTCTGGGATTACAGATATGCAGCACCATGCTTATAGTTAACTCTACCAACCTTATTTAGACAAGGTCTCTTTGTAGGCAAGGGTGACCTTGAACTCACTAGTAGTCAAGGCTGGATTTGAACTTAATCTACCTGGCTCCTTCTTCTGAGTGCTGGCTAACATATACCACCATGCTGAATTATCATGTCTATTTTTAACTTCAGTTTTTATTTTACTTGAGATTTTCACTTCTTCCTTTTTCTTTTCTTTCTGTCTATATGTATGTGGTACTGGGGTTCAAACCCAGGGTCTGGGTCCATGTTAGACAAATACTCCAATACAGAACTAATTATGTATGAGATTTCTCAAATTATATAAAACAGTATTTTAGATAACTTACTTTGATAAACACACACACACACACACACCCCTACCTATTGCATAATGAAATCAAACCTTTGCTAGGATCAAGAATAATGTCTGTGGGGATTGAGGTGACAGCTCAGTTGGTAATGTGCTACCTCAGAACGGCAACCCAAGTTCAATACCCAACACCTGTGTAAAAACCTGGAGGTAGTCCTTTAATCCAGCACTTGGGAGGCAGAGGCAGGTAGATCTCTGTGAGTTCGAGGCCAGCCTGGTCTATGGGTTCCAGGACAGTCAGAGCTGTTACAAGAGAAACCCTGTCTGAAAAAAAAAAAAAAAACAGAGCTGGTGCATATTTATGATTTCAGTACTAAAGAGGCGAGAGACAGATGATCCCTGGAGCTCACTGGCTGACCAGCCTAACCAAATGATCAGTGAGCGCTGGGTCCCAGTGAGATGCTGTCTCAAAATATTAGGTAGATGGCTTATAAGGAATGACACCCGAGGCTGAGGTCTGTCCCCCACATGAATGTACACACACACACACACACACACACACACACACACACACGCAAGCACAATTCAACCCTACCCACCCCACATGTGAATAAATAAACTCTGATTTTGACTGTATCAAAATGTACCTTTTTTTTTTTTTCGTTTTTTTTGACATGGGGTTTCTCTGTGTAGCCCTGGGTGTTAGATGTGTGTATACACTTTTTTTAAGGTTTATTTATTAAATATACACAGCGTTTTGCCTGCATAGTCACCTTCACACCAGATGAGGGCGCCAGATCTCATTACAGGTGGTTATGAACCACCTGTGGTTGGGAATTGAACTCAGGACCTCTAGACGAGCAGCCAGTGCTCTTAACCACTGAGCCATCTCTCCAGCCCCTATACTTTTTAATCCAAAATGTGTTTATTGGGAGGGCTCCCACTCATCTTAAATCAGGTGCTTTCAGTGCTGTTTCCCCCTGAAGGGGCTTCCTTCTGTCAGTCGTGTTTTTCCACCTGTGGGTTGACAAAGGCCAATAGAGCAGCCAACACACAAGACTACCGTTTGTGCACGGCTAAAGACCATGGCGATGTTATAGCACCCTGGGCATTTCACATCCATAAAGGAGGAACTGGGGCTCTGCACCAGGCGCTTTTTCTTGTGTTTCCTCTTCTCTTCTCGAGAGGGGTATTTTTATATGGAGAACATCATCTCCAGAAAGGGAGAAATTTCTTCTTGTTAGTATTCCAGCTAATAAATGAATTATACAACTGCATATTGCCCGGCAACTCCTGACGAATACCTAGGCAATGCTACTCAAGAGCTAGATAACAATACGAAGAAAGAAACAACGTTTCCTGCTAGAATTGCATGTTATTGCCTATTAAATAATCTTCCCCTATGGCAGGCAAGAATTGAACGGTAATCTGATCAAGCATGGAAAGTTAAAACCCAATTTCAGGCCATAAAAAGAATTAAGTATGTCACATGACATCAAATGGATACAATCAGTAATCAGTAAAATTCAGACTATAGGAAACTATACAAGTGACTGCATTTTTCAACAAAAGAATTGCAAAGGTGGGAACAAGGTGAAGCACCACAGTCAACCAGCCCAGAGATCTAAAAGGACTTAACTGGATTAAGTGATTTGCAGTGCCCTCCCCTCCTGGGGCTGCTTTTTTATTTTGAGACAAGAGCATCACCATGTTACTCTGTTATCCTGGAACTCTCTACATAGACTCTGCTGGTTTCAAATATACATCTGACCGCTTCTTCCTCCCAAACTCTGGGATTAAAGGTAATCAAAAAGTTTGTTTTTGAGCATATCCATAATGGTAGTTGTCTTTTGCATTTGTTTTGTGGAGTCAGAGTCTCATGTTGCCCACGATGGCCTACTGCTCGCTCTGTAGCCAAGGATGACCTGGAGCTGATCCTTCTGCCTCTACTTCGTGAGTACCAGGATTTTAAGTGTGTGCTACTAAGCCCAGTTTTCCGTGGTGTTAAAGGTCAGACTCAGGGCTTCAAGAATGCCAGGCAAATATGCTATCAACTGAGCTACACCCCAGACTGGTAGCTGTCTTTTTAAAAGAGTCCTTATATTGTTTAAAAAAAAAAAAAAGTATCTGAAATTGCTTCAAATTAGTGATGGGGGCTGTAGGTTGAGAAGTATAATGAACATGAATATTCATAAGCAAAATTAATTCCATACGGGTGAGACTGAAACTGGTCAGATGGATATATCAACTAACCTCTTTCTCCCTTCCTTCCCTACCCCCAATTCTTTTGAGACAGAGGACCTTACTGGAGTCAACTGTGGGTATCCTCTGGATGTTGCTGCCTCTACTGCTGAGTTTCTGGGACTACAGACATGAGTCACCAATGTCTAAATTACATTTCCCTCTTAACTTTCTTATACTTAAGAGTTTTTTTAATATAAGAGTTTTATATCTTTATCTCTTTGTTTGCTTGTTTTGTTGTTGTTTAGGGGATCTTAACTTTTTGTTTTGTTTTTTGAAGCAAACTCTCAATCCTCCTGCCTCAGTCTCTTGAGTGCTAGGATTATAATATTTTTCCCCTAAAGCAGTATTATCTCTCTTTGGGAGGGGGTGACAGTTTCGAGACAGGGTTTCGCTGTGTAGCTCTGGCTGGCCTGGAACTCACCTTGTAGACCAGGCTGGCCTCAAACTCAGAGATCCTCCTGTCTCTGCCTCCCAAGTGCTGAGGTTAAAGGTGTGTACCACCACCACCTGGCCAGTATTACCTTTTGAGAGACTCTAAATATCATAATTTTAAAATATATGGAGGGCTAAAACTTGAAAACAGAGAAAAAATATTACAATGAAACCCGAAGTAATTTTTGTGAGCATGTCATCTTTCCTTCTATGGAGAGTCCCCTCCCCATCATGCCCCTGTCATAAGGTCCTAATCGTCCTTCCAATCCTTGCTCCACAGCACCTTCTCCTCGAGCTTTTCATGACCAAGTCTGAAAGAGCTTCCTGCCTTCTGGAAAGAGTGGACAGATCAGATCTTCTCCTTCCCTAAGTTTTCATAATAGAGAGCTCACCTCAGCATCCTGGTCTCAGCCTTCACCTCAGTATTCTCATGACAACCATTTTCTCTAATCCCACTATGAGTTAAAAGTTCTTTAAGGGAAATACATGTTCCCAAGACACCCAATGCTATGCTCTGCTCTAGGCACTCACAACACACACACACACACACACACACACACACACACACACACACAAAAAAAAAAACCAGGACTTCTCTTACCTCACGAGTCTCACTGATAAATGTGACAACTGCCATACATCTTTCCTGCTTTTTGACTCCAAAAACGGAAGATGTACTTCAGATTTACCGTTCCCTCCCCGCCCCCTGCTTTTTAAATGGTACTCTAAAGTTGTCCCTATGTTATTGCTTCTTAGAATGCTTAAGAAGTTTTTTTTTAAAAAAAAAAAAAAGTGGAGCTGGCGCTCAGCTGGCAGAGCTCTTGCCCAGCAAGACCCTGAGCCGGGCTGCAGCTGCACCAATCTCTCAGCACTCAGGAGGTGAGGGCAGGGTAAGAAGTCCACAGCCACTTTGGGCTACATAAGGCATTAGGACAAACTTGGGCTAAATGAAAGCCTGTTCTTAAAAATAATAAAGGGAGCTAGAGGGAGTCCTCAGCAGTTATGAGCACCGGACATGGGCTCAATTCTAAATCCCACATGTAGCTCACTACCACCTATAATGCCATGCACATGGTACACAGACATACATATAGGCAACATAAGCAACACATCCACACAAGCCCGTTTTGGGTTGTTTATTTTTTTTTTTTTTTCGAGACAGGACTTCTCTGTATAGCTCTGGTTCTTCAAGAACTCACTATGTAGAGCAGGCCCTGAACTCACAAAGATCTGCCTGCCTCTGCCTCCCAAATGCTGGGATTAAAAACCAGACCATGTGCCACTACCACCCAGCTCATACAGTACCTTTAATCTTCCAGAATTTGGGAGGCAGAGGCAGGGGGCTCTTATTTATTTATTTATTTATTTAGGTTTTTTGAGGCAGGGGTTCTGCGCAACCTCAGCTATTCTGGAACTAGCTCTGTAGACCAGGCTGGCCTTGAACTCACACAGTTCTGCCTGCCTCTGGTTCCTGAGTGGGGGGAGTAAAGATGTATGCCACCACTGCCTGGCTGACATGGGGGGCGGGGCTCTTTATGATTCTGAAGTCAGCTTGGTCTACAGAGTGAGTTCCAGGTTAGCCAGAAATACATAGTAAGACCCTGTCTCAAATAAATAAATGAATATATATATAAATAAATAATCCATAGCCTAAAATAAAAAATTATTTTAAAACAATTCATACTTTTTAAATGTAATTTATTTATTTAACTATTTTATGTGCATTGGTGTGAAGGTGTCACATCCCCTGGAACTGGAGTTACAGACAGTTGTGAGCTGACATGTGGGTACTGGGATTGAACCTGGGTCCTCTGGAAGAGCAGCCAGTGCTCTCAACCTATGAGCCATCTCTCCAGTCCAAAAAATATTTTTAAAAAATTCATATCTGAAAGCCGTGACTCTTGCAGAGGGCCCAGAGAGTACTTTGTCACCAAGCTAACCAATCTGTGCCTGATCTTCAGAACCATATGGTAGAAAGAACTGACTCCTCAAACTGTCCTCTGGTCTCCAAACACACATAAAACAAATAAAAATATAATTTTAAAATGCTGTACCTCCTTCTTTCTCTGCCATAAAATCATCTACTAAATGGAATGATTCAAATTAATTTAGTGAGTCTGAATGAGTGGCAGCAGTCAGCCTCAGCAGGGGTTCTATGCACTGAAATACCCAGTGAATGATAACCAATGGTATTCTGCCTCAAAGCCAGCGCCACCAGACAGGGCTAGAATGAGGGAGGCACTTGCCTAGAATGCATAATAAGGCCCTGGGTTCAGAGTCTAGTTCTAGAAACAAGACAACCCACAAGATATTTAAATGCTTAGCTAACCATCAAAGTGCCTACCTAAGAGACTCTTGACTGCCATTCTCCATTAGGTCAACCTCCAGTAAATGAAAGTGGCTGTTCCCTGTGCTCCTGGAGATAGCAGCTCCTAACTACACTGGAAAAGGCAGCACTGTGCATGAAGCACACTTACAGGTGACTATAAATCATGTTTCTGCAGGAACACAAGGAAGGTGGAGAAAGTTCTCTAGCCCTACCTTAAAACTGCCCTGGGCAGAATTGTCTATGAATGTTAAAAGATCATTTTTTGAGATAGTAACGTTGAAGATATTGTTTAAACAATTTCTACTTGTTTAAACAAATAGAGATTCATATATACATAACACATATGTATATAATAAATTTTATAAATAAAATTAATCTATGACAAGGTTCAGGCATTTAATGTTTAAAAGCTTAATTCATCTTCAAATAGAAAAAGTATGTATGCTGAAAAACTAATGAAATCTCAACTCTGAAATCTAGTTAAAAGGAAGAGTAAAGTTGGTTTCTTAGTTCTGAGAAACACTGCTACATAGAACTTCATCAGTGGAGGAACTGAGAAAAGTGCAGATAGCTTTTCCAACCTTTCATCTCCCTCCACCCTTCCCCCAACCCCACAGGGTCACTATGTAGCCCAAGCTGTGCTCTAACTCATTAGCCTCCTGAGTGCTACTTTTCTGTAAACATAAAATCATTCAGATTCATAAAGAATAACTTACTGCAACAGCCTATAAAATTATAATCACCTTAAAAGATTTTCTCTACCAAAAAAAAAAACAACCTACTTTGCTTTTCTCAAAAGAGACATTTTTGGGCTTTGGTTGTCCTACTGCCCTCCCAGCCTCCACCCTGCACTGGAAACACATATTCCCAGCTTACTTGGTAAATTATCAATGAGCAAATGGGCTTGGGTTTTCACCAGAATCCATGTACAAACACATGTAAATACGTTTTATGGCTTAAGTCTCAAAATGACTAATGCCAAGATAACCTGACTGACTTTTGGCATTAACTGGCCCTGCTGCCGACAGCTCACAACACTGTGCATCTGGAACAACTGGCCAGAGTGCAGGTCAGTGGTTTCCCCTAACACTAAGGTGTGCCTGCTTTAGGAGCCAGGCAGGGAAGAAGTCACCACTGCTAGTAAGTGGGATACCCCTATAGCATTACCTATTGTAACAAAAACTTTAAACAACAAAAATAAACAATACTGATACAGAAATATTACAGAACCATCTGCATTTATGGTATAGATATATATCAACTGAAACAGATTAGGTCCATGTGGAGAAAAGGGATTTCAGAATATGTGAGAAGGAAACCATGCTTTTGGGGGATACAAATTAGAGTGAGTCCCTGTGAGATGGACCAGTTTCAGGCAGTTCCTTATGCAGCACCACAAACACACTCTCCCTGAGCCTGGAGCCTGCTTGCTAGCCAGTAAGTCCCTGGGGCCTTTCTATCTCCATTTCCGTGGCACCACATTCTTTCTCACACACAGACGACATATGCATGCAATAATGATTAAACTTAAATAAAATTTAAAAATTAGACAGACACGGTGGTTCACACCTGTAATGCCAGCATCAGTACCGGGAAAGTAACAGTAGGGGGTAGCCATGAGTGCCAGCCCAGCATGGTTTTATATGAGAGTTCCAGGCTAGCCAGTGCTACACAGTTAAAGCCTGTCTCAAATACAATAAAATAAAAACTCAAGGAAGTCAGATGTGATGGTACAATCACAGTACTTGGGAAGCTGAGGCAGGAGGAACTTGAGTTCAAAGCCAGGGTAGGCTACACAACAAGAACTGTTCCAAAAACACAAACAAATACTGCACTAGCCAACAGGCTAGTGTCTTTTTATAGTGGTAAAATATACATCATGTGACCTAGTAGTCCCCCCAAACCTGCCTGTGAATGTTATAATGACTCTGTTTATAATCACCAAAAACTGGAACTAATCCAAATGTCTTCAAATGATGAGCGATAAACAATCAGTGATACACACAACAATGGGATATTACCTAGCAATTCTACCCAACCAACTGCTATGTGCACGGAAACTTGGATACACCTCAAAGACACTGCATGCAAGAAGTCACCTTTATAGGTAACATACTGTATGATCCCATCTCTATGATCTTTTCCAGAAGACAAAGTTACAGCGATGGGGGCTGGGCTGGGGGTGAGGGGATGATGCAAAGGGACAGGAGGGAGATTTGGGCGGGAATTATACTATACCTTGATTGTGGTAGTATAGCTATACAAGGGCATACTTATACTGACACGAGTTTCTAAAAGTCAGAAATATTTATGGGATTTAAACCTTTAAATTACTTTTTCAATGGTAAAACTAAAATAGTTTCAAAGTTCTTTTATCAATGCAAAAACACAGGCACCTTGGAGCCAGGTAGTGGATGTACATGCCTTTAAGGCCAGCATTTGGGAGGCAGAGGTGGGTGGATCTCTGAGTTCAGACCAACCTTGTCCACAAAGCAACTTCCAGGACAGCCAGTGCTACACAGGGAAACTCTCTCTGAAAACAAAAACAAACAAACAAAAAGTCACCTCAGAACATTAGCAACTGACCTGTTGGAAAGTGGGAATGATAATTGATAATAATAATATGATACAATAATATTTGGAAAGATCCTAAGATTAACTAGTAAATGCTATATAAGTTTGTTAAATAAACATGTATAAATATGAAGTATAAACAATTTGGGTATAAAAATGAAAGACCACTCCAACTAAGTAATTTGGAATTTTGTCCTCGGGAAGACTAGGTTCTGATTATTGTTATGCATGTAACCTAGGTTCAACTGTGAGCAAAAGTTTCTTGCCTCTGCTTCCTGAGTGTCTCTGAAATGCCATCTAAATTTCAGATCATTCACTGATTTCTACAGAAACAAATGTTTACTACTGGGTCCTTGTTGTGTTTTTATTCTATAACCTTTATTCTACATGTACACTGCTCCTTAAACAAGACTGCTGCTAAAGGAGATTATACTATAGTTTAAAAGTCTTCTGGAAGATAGCTTAACAGGTAAAAGTGTTTGCCGATAAGCTTGACGACCTGAGTTTTGTCCCCAGAGCCCACACGGTGGGAGGAGAGAACTGACTCAGAGTCCTGCAAATTGCTCTCTGACCTCCATATGAGCACTAAGGCAATGCAGCTTGTGCACTCCACATACACGGTTATAAAATCTTTCCATATTAGTTCTATCAGTTTTACCCAGTATAACAGGACCCAGTAGTGAATGTATGCGTGTGTACATGTGTGTATATATTAAGCAATGTTAAGCCTACAGTCTTATAGAAGGTCATCAATTTAAATGTGATACAAAATGGAACCCAACCTTAATCTCTTTTGGAATCTCAGGTATTGAAAGAACTGCCACTCTGAGGAGAATAAGGCCATACAAACAATGATTTCTTAAAATTACTTCATTATGTGTATATGTGTCCGTGTGGTACTATGAGCACACGTGACACAAGAGCCTGACGAGGTCACAAGAGGGCACTGGATCCCCTGGAGCTGGAGTTACAGGTCATTGTAGACCTACTGATCTGGACACTGAGAACCAAACCCAGACCCTCTGCTATAATAGTAAATGCTCTCAACTACTGAGTCATCTCCCAAGTCTGTATATATCATGATGTTATCACTACGTTTTCTACTCCCTTTGATCTAGTGAGCAGTTGAACCTCTATTTTAAGAGGTTACTCTTAGTGAAAAATACAGGGCAGTGGTTTTTATTTTTTAACCTTTTTTTTTTTATTTTACATGGAGAAGTGTTTTGCCTGCATGTATGCCTGTGCACCATGTAGATGCAGTGCTTTGTGGAGGCCAGAGGAGGGCATCAGATCCCCTGGGACTGGAGTTAAGCAGTTATGATCTACCAAGTTGGTTCTGGGAATTGAATCTGGTCCTGTAGAAGAGCAGCCAGTGCTCTTAACAGCTGAGCCATCTTCCAGCCTCAGCAGTAGTTTTTCCAAACTGCCTGCCCAGCCCAATTAAATTTGTCTAAATTAAATAAGCCTGATTAGAAACAGAATGCCCACTGAGAGCAAGGGTAAGCACTGTGGCATGAAGTTTTGATTTGGCAAAGGGTGTAGATGTGAATGAGTGAATGGCATGAGCGCATGTCCCGCTCATTTCTGTGGAGTCAAGGTCCAAAAGTTTAACACGACTAGGTGGAGACAATAAATATCAGTTCTAGATCTGTGCAGTCTAGTCTTGCAATAGGTGGCTTCTGTGGCATCTCCCAGAGCTTAGTGTACTGCCATCCCCAGGTGGCATCTTCAAAGACATTTTTAAAAATCTAGCTTTCTATGTGAGGTGGTGTGTTGGTCTGAATAAAAATGGCTCCCACAGACTTACAGGGAATGGCATTATAGGAGGTGTGGTCTTGTTGGAAGTATGTCACTGGGAGGTGGGCTTTGAGGTTCAGAAGTTCAAGTCAGGCCTAGTGGCTCACTGTCTCTTCCTGCAGCCTGCAGATCCAGATGTAGAACTCTCAGCTACCTCTCCAGCCTGTTTACCTGCACACCACGACGTTTCCCACCATGATGACAATGGACTAAACTTCTCAACTGTAAGCCAGCCCCAATTAAATGTTTTCCTTTATAAGAATTGCCGTGGGGGGGGGGCTGGAGAGATGGCTCAGTGGTTAAGAGCATTGCCTGCTCTTCTTCCAAAGGTCCTGAGTTCAATTCCCAGCAACCACATGGTGGCTCACAACCATCTGTAATGAGATCTGGTGCCTTCTTCTGGAGTGCGGGTATACATGGAGGCAGAATGTTGTATAAATCTTAAAAAAAAAAAAAAAAAAAAAAAAGTTGCCGTGGTCATGGTGTCTCTTTACAGCAATAAAACTCTAAGAAAGGTGTCAAAAGGACAGGGAAATGGAAAGGCAAACTGAAGACCTGACAAGCTGTAATAAATGCACAGTGCTTATTTCTTTACCAAAGACTGACAAGAAAAAATCCCCCCTGTAAAATCAGATCATTGTACTGGGTATGGTGGCTGATGCCTGTAATTCCAGCACTTAAGAGACCAAGGGAGAGGACTGCTATAATTTTTGAGGCCAGCCTGGTCTAAATTTAAGTTTAAGCTAGCTAGTGCTTCATAGTGAGACTAACTGATTAACCTAGTTGATTAAATATATTAATAGGGCTGAAAAGATGGCTCAGCCATCAAGAGCACTTGTTGCTCTTATAAAAGACCCAGGTTTGGTTCCCAGCATCCACATGATAGCTCACAACCATCCTTAACTCTAGTTCTATGGGATCCCACGTCCTTTTTTGGCCTCCACAGGCACTGAACACACATGGTGCACAGACATACAGCCATGCAAAATACTTATACACATAAAATAAACACATAAACAAATAAAATCTGGTCATTTCTACTGTGTATATATTTATGAATGTTTAATTTTTATATTTTTCCACTAGGCAATATTAGTATACTATATTATTATCAAGATTTAAATATCTCTAAATTTAAAGATAAAATTTAGGGGCTGGAGAGAAGGCTCAGGGGTGAAGAGCAATGGCTGTTCTCCAGAGGGCCCAGGTTCAATTTCCAGCATTAACATGGCAGCTCACAACTGTTTATAACTCCAGTTCCAGAGGATCCGACCACCTCACACAGACTACATGCAGGTAAAATACCAATGCACATAAAATAAAAATAAATATTTAAAAATGTTTAAAAAGATAAAATAAAATTTTAATATAGATATATATTAATATTAGGTCACAATCTGAAATTTTAGAGCAAAGACCACATTAAAATCATAGATTTATCTGCTTTAAAAAGAAATCATTACTATTATATATATGTATATATTTATATGCATATATATATATTTGTGTGTGTGTGTGTGTGAAGATTTTTTTCTTTGTGAAACTCTTTAGTTAAAGGCCATATTCCCAGACAATTTGGCTTTGCCCACTGGAAACTGCATGGAGGCTGTTTTTTTTAAAAGGCGGGGGATGGAAGATAGTGCACTAGGTAAAGCATTTACCATGCAATTGTGAGGCCCTGAGTTCAGCTCCCCAGAATGCAAACAAAAACTGGAACTCAGTCATATACCTCTGTAATGCCAACACTCCTATGATGAGATGGGAGGTGGAGAAAGGAAGATCCCAGAGCCCACAGGCCAGCTAGCCTGGTGTATGCATAGGTGAACAAGATGAGACCAACATCTACCCTTGTCCTGTGCCATCTGTACATGCACCCTGCACACAAACACCAACATCCACGAACAAATTTGCCAGGTGTGGTGGCACATGGCTTTAGTCCTAGCACTTGGAAGACAGAGGCAGGCAGATCTCCGAGATGAATGGCCTACATTCCAAGTTCCAAACTGCATAGAAACACCGTCTCTTAAGTGTGTACCTATGACAACTGCATCCCATCAGTTTAACAAATCCTTAAAATATTCAAAGCAAGGTTTTGTTATATTGCTATTTATTTAGAACTTGTTGCACGAGAAAATATACTTTTATATGGGTCGTTTATAAAAATTATATTAAATAAATATTTTAATGACTAGCAATGGAACAATATATGGAGGCTGCTTTTTTTTGAGACATGGTCTCAAGATGGCCTCAAATTAGGTATTGAAGAATGCTCTGAACTTCTGATCTTCCTGCCTCTATTTCCCAAGAGCTGGGAATACAGGTATGCACAACCATATCCAGCTGTGATATTGACATATAAAATGAGATAGTAAAAGAAATACTTAGCAATTATAGAAAGACACCTTTCAGACCATGTGTGTGTGTGTGTATAATTTATTTATTTATTTTTGAAACAGGGTTTATGTTGCCCAAGGCAGGCTTAAACAATCCTTCTTCCTCAGCTTCCCCAACAGCTGGGACTACATGGAGTCTACCTCCACAGTTGGCTCAGCTGTAATTACCTGAACAACATTTCCCATCATACACACGCACACACACATCACATCACATATGTGAACAGCAAGAGGTAAAGAGCAGGAGGGGCTTCTGAGACTTCAATCATCTATCTGCTGTTCAGCTGGTCACAGTGGCAGCACCTGTAGCACCAGCTACTCAGGAGGCTGATGCAGGGAGATTTGAGCTGAAGAGTTCAAATCCAGTCTGAACAATATAGTAAGAGTTTTTTTTTTTTTTTAAAAAAATCAATTTCCAGGGCTGGAGAGATGACTCAGGCTCAGTGAACAAGAACATTGTTGCTCTTGCAGAGAATCTGGTTTGGTTCCAAGCACTCACACAGTGGCTCACAGTCATCTGGAAGTCTAGCTCCAGGAGATCTGATACCCTCTTCTGACCCATGGCACAAGGAATGTATGTAGTACACTTACATATATGCAGGCAAAACATTCATACATGTAAAATAAACAAATCTAAAATAATGTTTATTAAAAAAAAACATATTTCTGTTCCTGGTGTGGTGGTGCACATGGGGCCAGATGCAGGAGAATCTCTGTGAATATAGGCCAGGCTGGTCTGGTCTACATAAGGAATTTCAGGACAGCCAGAGCTAAATGATGAGACCTTGCCTACCAAAAATAACAAAACAACTACTTCCTCTTCTGGGCACTGATTACACAGAAAAAATTCAAACTGTACATTTTTGTAATGTAATGATTTTTCTATTTTTCTGTGTGAACTTCAATAAAATTTTACTTTAAAGAAAGTATATATTTAACTACTACTTACCTTCAACTCAGGTTCTCCATCATTTGATTTAACCCCCACAGACAACCAGTATTATTAGCTTTTTTTGGAAAACTACTAAGTTTTTAAGAAGTTACTTTTACACAGGAAAAATCCCCATAATGTAAACAGTGACACACCCACTCAAAACATCAATTTGTGCCTTTTGATTTTGTTTCTGGTTTTTGTTTTGTTTTGAGACAGTTTCATGTAGTCCAGGATGGCCTTAAACTTGCTATGTAGCTGAAGTTGCCCTTGAACTCTCAATCCTCTGCCTCAGCCTCCCAAGTGCTGAGATTACAGGCATAAACCACCACACTAATTCCTCTGGCCTTTCAAAATTAACATTATTGGGGGACAGGAGAGTTGGCTCAGTGGTTAAGAACACTGGCTGGTCTTCCAGAGGTCCTGAGTTCAATTCCCAGCAACCACATGGTGGCTCACAATCTATATAATAGGATCTGATTCCCTCCTTCTGGCCTGTAGGCATACATGCAAAGCACTCATACAGAAAATATAAATATATAAATTTTTAAATTAACATTACTGTATGTGTTCCAGGGCAATACATAGTGTCCTCATTCTTTGTTGCAGTGATTATATATATAAATAATATATTATCCTACTATGTAAATATATGCTAATTTGTGTAATGAATTCTATATTGGTGGACATTGAGGTGGTTTCTGAATATTTTGTTGTCGTTGTTGTTGTTTTCCCAGATGGGGTCTATAAGCAGCTGTGGCTGGCCTAGAGATTGCTAAGGAGACCAGATTAGCCTTGAACTCACAGACAAGACAGGCAACTGCTTTGCCTTCTGAGTGCTGGGATTAAAAACTTGCATCACCATGCCTGACTGGTTTCTGAACTTTGATTAATTTTAATTTAAATGACTCTATATGCTAAAAAGAAAAGTATAAGGGGGCCGGAGAGATGGCTCAGGGGTTAAGAGCACTGACTGCTCTTCTATAGGTCCTGAGTTCAATTCCCAGAAACTACATGGTGGCCCACAACCATCCATAAAGGGATCCAATGCCATCCTCTGGCGAGCAGAGGAACATGCAGACAGAGCAAGCACTCACATAAATAAAATAAAAATGTATAAGGCTATCTACAATGAGTAACCTTCAAACGAGGTAATTTCAAACTCCAATCATGTCCTAAAACAGGAAAGTCCTTGGCCGTTGCAGCTGCTCAATCATACAGATTATTCACAGACTTGAGACCACACTCTCTCCTCCAGCACAAGAAGCACTTTAAATGTGTTAGAGTGATACACGTTGAAGAGAAAAGTCATTCAGGTCTTCTCATTTTCTAGGTCACACAGTTTAAGTAAAAAGTTCTGTTCCAACACCGACCCGGAAGAGTCTAAATTCCAAAGCTGAGAGGCAGAGATACACTTAAAAATCTACTCTCACAGTTGACACTATGTCTTGGCTTAACTTTCTGATGTCACATGCACAGTAAAGACCAAAATCTCACTACCCGTTCACGGTTTTGTGAAAGGGGTGGGAGTGGGGCCTCGAAGACTAGCTTTCTGCTAAACCATTTGATTTATTTACTCAGGAAAAGCAGTGTTTGTTAAAAGAAAGCATCCCTTCCAGAAAAAAAATTCACTCAGCAAAATCTATTACAATGGACCAGAACGTGTAGCCCCATCCTATTTTGTTTGCTCTTTCATTCCCAGCACACAATGTTAGTGTTATTACCATTCTGCGCTCTAGCCAAGGGTAACTTTGTCTCAGTGCAAAATCTATGACAAGTCAACGACCATTGTTTGCCAATCCCTCTTTATCATAATTTAAAGTTAATGACTGATTCCACCACTAGGCAAGTCACTAGGCAGCTCAATAATAAAGAAAATCAGGATTAGCAGATTCTCTTGAGGTCAATCCTAGAACACTGCTGATATGTGTCTTCCTTATCTGAACTATTGTAGGCTCACAGACTTACCACAATGCTATACTGAAAAAAAAAAAAAACAGGAGTTAATTTACTCTACAGTAGCCAAACTATTTTAAAATACGCATCAAATAATACTGCATATATGACCTTAACTGAACCTATTTTTCTTTTTTCCTTTCTTTTCTTTTCTTTTCTTTTCTTTTTTAGAGACAGGGATTCTCTATGTAGCCCTGGCTGTCCTGGAACTCACTCTGTAAACCAGGCTGACCTCAAACTCAGAGATCCAACTGCCTCCTCCTCAGCACTGGGATTAAAGTGTGCATCACTACCGCCTGGCTGAACCTATTTTTCAAAGCAGTCAATCTCTAGCTTTAAAAGAAAACGAGATGTCATATTTTGCCATAAACTTGCCTTTTTGACTAATAAGCAAGGCTCCACACAATCTATAGATCAAAAGTAAACCATTAATTAAATTTAACAGGTACAAGACCTTACCTTTCGTTTCTTCCCCCACCAAAGCAAATATGTATAAAGCACATTCAAACCTATAGCCCTACTGACAGCTCATGATCAAAAAATCAGATGAGCATTGGGAATTCTCACAAGTATTCTCACAAAATATTCACAAGTATTTTTTAAAGTCAAGCATAACTGCCGTATAAATAAGCATCTGATATCTCCACTGACTCTACCAAGCACTTGATGGCTTGTGCTAACCATGAGAATCTACACAAGGTTTTGCATGTGACTCTGGACACAGAACTCATTGAGATATGTTAATGTCCGAAAACATCCTTTTCACCACATAAGCTCTGGACAGACTTAAAAACAAGCACAGCCTGTGGGGTAATGTTGCAGAATTCAGAGCTAGGTTTTTATTGTCTCTACCAAGTTTGACACAAACAAATCAACTTTATACTAATTATGTTAAACCTGCAAGTTGCAGTCCAGCTCCATGTCAAATAGTTGGGCAATTTTTCATCCTAAATCTGAATAAACAAAGAAATACATCAAACCTCTAAGTGTGGTCATATGTTACAATGATCTCCACTCTGACAAGCTCCGAATCCCACTACTCACTGAGTTCCTGATGTGCACATAGGCCAGGAACTGTGCTGGGAATTTGCATACTAATCCTCACAAAAATCTCACTGTACTGACGAGGAAACTGAGGCACAAAGAATCAAGGTGATCAGTCCAATGCCATAAGCCAGCAAACAGTGGAACTGGAAGGTCAGCCTCGCCTGCCAGGTTCCAAGGAACTCTTCCTTTAGCTAAAATCACCACAGTCCCAGGTCACCCCATCAAAGTCAACACACAGGCGTCCAGTCCCAAACACAGGAGCTAAGAGAAACACCTAAAACAGTGGCACACAACCCAGGAATTACCAAGGACACGCAGTCACCTCCTCCAGAAGAACTAGTTTCAAAGACTGTTCAAACTCCAAGACAATCCACTCCCCCCACCCCCTTTCTGGCTATCTTTCAACTGACTTTTTAGAACAAGGGAAAAAGAACTCAAGCATATAATCTCAATTTTGGTAAAATCATGAAAAACCTATGAGAAAAGAGACAAAGGTAAATATAGTTTGCATTATACTTTAGTTCTTCAATAAGCTTCAGACATGTAAAACCAAAGTCACATCCTACTAATCTATACACACACACACACACACACACACACACACACACACACACGTAGTATGTATAATACAGACTTGAAAAGTATTTTCTTACCACACTACAAGCTTACTCCCCAAACTTAGTGCACAAATGGGAACGCTCTGGGTGTCTGGAAGCAGATCTTGAGGCACCAGTTGCAGAGAGGAGCTGCTGGTCTGAAACCTCCTAGGGAAGGCTGTCTGAAGAGAAGTGCTGAAGAAACCGAAGCTGCTGGTCCTAATGAGGGTGAGCTGTTGGCATCACTACTCCTCTGTCTGTCTCACTGCTGTGCTGAGCAATTGTTTCCCTGTGTCCATGACCTGAACCTGGCAAGCAGAGAGGATGCTGTCCTCACAGCCCTAAATGTTACCTGACCAGCTGCTCCCTGGTGTGTGGGTGACTTAGGAAAGTGACTGGTTAGAATAAGTGCTGCAAAACTAAACTGCTCCCTGAGATTCCAGTGGTCCTCCCCTAACATTACATTCACTGATGGGGGGGGGGGGGATTAACATATTTGAAACTTTGAAGTCCTTTGAGTTTAGGATAGGCAAATAATTCAGATGATAAAAACTACAGGCGTGCCACCAACAAAAAAAATTATAACCTGTAATATAAGTCACTTCAGTCATGTTAGGTAATAAAAATGCAACATATGCAGCCTCAGCATACTTTCAAACATCACAGAGTACACTGAATAATTATTAGAATAAATGCTATCCTCCAGGTGTGTGGAACAGGTTCTGTGCAAGATTTCAAGCCTCTCTTGCCTTTCAAAATGCTAGTTAATACCAGGAATTCCTTAAGCTCTCAGAACCCTAATTATTATTTTTTTTTTAAGTGAAAACTGTATGCTCCTAGAGACCTGGAAATGTGGTTATTATCACTGCCTATCGCCCACTATTGTAAGCTGGAACATATGTCTCTTGGTTGAATTACGATCCAAAGACAAAAGCGGAATGCAGAGTAATTTAAACACACACACAAACTGACATTTACCAACTGCTTATTGACAGAATAGTGCAAAGTTCATCCTCAGCGTTAGATTCCGAATGTGGAGAGCAAATTTTCCAACTATAACCAAAATTTTCCCATTAAAATGGATGGTTTTGATGGCACCATGAAATCAAACTTAGCAAAGCTGGGGAAAAAAATCCTCAACCCTGAGCAGGTGCTCTACCATGGAGCAACAAAGAGATCAGCCTCAGTCTTTCAGTACCATATAGTCCCATATGGCCACTACAGCACATACTACACACTTGACTACATTTGCTACATTCAGACTATGCCATGAAGATAAAGGATCAATTGGTCAACTCTACATTATTTTGTCTCTAGTTTTAACTTCTGAATGATTCTTACCCATCTTGCTCTTCACAGGAAGACAGAGGAAAATATCTTGTAATTCCTAACTGCCCTTATTTACCCAAAGAACAAATCACAATAATAAACCACCTGGAGAGATGGCTCAGTAGTTAAGAGCACTTGTTGCTCTTACAGAGGACCCAGGTTCTATTCCCAGCACGTACATGGTGACTCACAACCATGCCTAACTCTAGTTCCAGGGCTTCCACCCCCCTCTTTCACCAGGCACACATGTGGCACACATACATGCAAGTAAAGTATGCATACAAATAAAATTTAAAAACTGACAATGATACATATGAAAGCTCCTTTGTTCTTTAGTCCAGAGCCAAAGTAAGTCTAATGCTCAACAGAAACAAAACACAAACTCAAACTGCTTTCACTTTTGCATAACGCGGATCTTAACTTGAGGCTCCAGGACCAGCTTCAAGATGACTGTTTAGCTGCATACAAAACCCTGTTACATATTGTTTCACTGCAGAGAGGGCCCTGAAGACTTCCACCGCCCCAGTAAAGAGTTTAGGATCACAAAACTTAGCGGTGAATCTTTTATACTAACGACAGTATCTGTGTGAACACATGTGCGCAGTGGCGATACAAATAAGCAAGCCGTTGACACAAGGCGACGTACCCACCACAGACCAGCCCCCCTGGGGAACATCAACTGCCTCAGCCCACAGCACACGTTCCTTTCCTAAGCCAACATACATGCTGTCAACAAAGCATGTGCTCTTTGCCTGTCTCAGAACAATACGGATCCGACTGTCCTCTGGAAAAAAGAGTATATAGACCTTCATCCCAAAAGATCACACTACTTACACAGGCTATGCCTTGTTACGTTAAACGTTGCAACAACAAAAAAACGACGAAATTACTGTGTGCGGTAATATCTAATTAACTGGGGGGGGGGGAGGCGGGAGAGCACCGTTCAGGTGATACTGAGAGTGTGCTGGCAAGGCATATAAGGGAAACACCACGACGATGCTTAAACATGGGTAAGATCCAGGGGCAACCAAAGAGTGGTTGACAGAGGAACATCCTGTGGCTTGGTTGTGGAAAACATCTGCCTCCAAAGGCACATTCCTTTGATGGGCATAAGCCATTTCTGACAATGGATCCGCGATGACAGGGGCCATTCTGTAATCAGGAAGTGCGCGAGTGTGCGTGTGCATATGTGTGTGCTCGCGCGTGTTCGTGATATTGTTGTTGGGGGAGGAATGAGCTAGATGTAATCAAAGACTGGCCCGCTTCAAAGAGGAGCATATGGGATCTTAAATCCCCAAGACTGACATCAGGGCGAGGCAGGGACATCTAATCATTTCTCCCGGAGACATCCCTCGACAATGATCATGTTTCGTAGAGATGTAACAGGGTGTCACTCTCTTCGGTGTCTCCGACCTGAGACTCTTCAGCAGAGCCTGATTGGAGGGGAGGACGAAGTGGGGGTGGAGAAAGGTCTGCATCGCCCACTGGGTTGAGTGTGGTGCTGCCGGTGGCGAGTGCACATACATCACATGCGTGTTATCTTCTAGTGCCACAATACTCCAGAGGGCTGGAGGTTTGGGCGCAACCGCAGGGCGGGGGAGGTAGTGGGTGCAAGACACCAGCTGCAGAGCAGGAGAACGCTCCCCTCCGCCCGCTAACCCGTGCACCCCGGCCACCCCGTCAGGCCTCGAGGCGAGCCCGCTCGCTGCAAAACTGCAGCCAAGCGAGGGTCCCGAAGGGAGGGGGCGGGGGGTAAGGAGCCGGCACCCCCGGCCAAGCCGGGAGCCGCTGACGCGCAGCGCCCGGGGCCTGCCCGCCGGATGGGGGCTGCTCCGGCCTAGCGCACGCAGCTGCCTCAGCGCAGGCTCCGCCAGCCCCGCCAGCACGGCCAGGCGCAGAGGAAACGCGACTGCCACGGCGCCGCCGCGGCGGGGGGCGAGAGCGCGGGGAAGGGGCCCCTACTCACCCGGGCCGCCGCCGCCGCCGCCGCCGCCGCCTCCTCGGCGGCCCATCCCTGCGGCGGGGGCCTGTCGCCGCGCCGCGTCGCTCCAGTCCCCACCGCCCGCCGGGCCGGCCCCTCCCCCTGCCCAACGTCTGCGCTCTGGGCCGCTCCTCAGACCCGGCCTCGGCCGCCGCCGCCGCAGCGCTACGTGGCCGCCGCTCCGACGTCTCGCGACTCCCTTCCGAGCGCGCGAGGCCGAGCGGGGCCGCGGGGCGGGCGGCGGGGGAGGGGGGTGCGCTGGAGGGATGTGTGCGCGAGGGGGCAGGGAGGCCGGCGGGAGCGCGCCCGCGCGCGCGTACCCGCGCCCCCGC
>NW_026067974.1:7599705-7616794 GCF_014885135.2 Alexandromys fortis | reverse complement strand
CCCCCCCCCCGCCCCATCCCCGGCTGTGGGGTCGGCGCGCATGCGCAGCCCTCGGCTCGGCCTGGGCGCACCTTTTCTCCCTCCTGCCACAATGTGAGCGCTCAGCCGCGCAGATAACCGCCGGCTGCCTGCTCCACCCCCGGCCCGCGCCCACTCCGCCCACTCCCGAGCGCCCAGGTAAAGGCGTGGGCAGCGCATGCGCGTCGTTTCCGGGCGCTGGGGTGGGGGGCGTGGTTGACAAAAGGAAGCCTAAATGCAGAAGGTGAGGGATTTGTGGCCAGGGGTTTGGGGATCCCACCAAATAGGGAAAGATAAAAGTGAAAAGGGGGAGAAAGTGGAAAAGTGGGTCACAGTGAGATTTGGGAGTGACTGTCTCTGACTTATGGAATACGTTAAAAACAAAACTTCTAAAAAAGTGCTGGCCACCTTGCTAGTGTAGAGAGTGAGTGACACAATGGGAATAAAAGCAGCGACGGACTTACAAGCAGTAGTCATTCTCCAGATAAATGGGAGAGCTGGCAACAACTAGAGGAATTCAGAAACTGCCATCATGGTCAGCAAAACAGATGGGTTGCGGCGCTTGTCCCATGGTCAGTAATAGGGAAGTGTGTGTGTGTGTGTGCCGGAATCCCAGAACTGCTGCAAGAAAGGAACGCTCCACTTGTAGAAGTATGACCACATTATGACTAATTAGCTATTAATCATTAATATAATTAATGGTACTGTTAGCTAACAAGGTAGCATTTATCCGAGCTCAGAGCCAAGAGAGTGTCTGCAATAGAAAGTGCTTAGGGTACAAGGAGAGGAAATGACTTGACAAGGGGAAGGCTCCACAGGGGAGACCCAAGGTGACATTCCTAGGTGAGGAGAGCCCTTTCCCACCAGAAACAAAGCTTCCTGAAGTTCTCCAAGCCTTAACTGGAACTCCTTCCATTACTTTTTTGTATTTTTTTATTTATTTTACTTTGTGTCTTTGCATGTTTTGCCTGCATGCATGTACGTGCAACCTGTGACTGTCGGATCCCCTGGAACTGGGGTTATAGATGGTTGGAGGCCACCATGTGGATGCTGGGAACTGAACCCAGGTTCTCCGTAAGAGTAACAAGTGCTCTGAACTTCTGAGCCTTCTCTCGGGTCTTCTTCCTTCTATCATTAAGCACATACATTATTAATGTTCTTCACTAAAGCTGACTTACCCGCCCCCCCCCCAAACATGAAACAGTTTCCATATAGATGCAGCTCACCCAATCCTCCAGGGAATAAAATGACCTGAGTCTGGGACAACATTAAGAAAGAAATTGAAACTTTATAAATAAAGGGTCAAAGAGCTGACTCTGTCTTTGGCTCCTTCCAGAATCAGATGTTTGGATTTTATTATACTTGGACTCCAGGCCCCAGGGATCAGAGTTTTGGAACTTTGGGCCATGGTCTTCAGTAGTGAACGCTTCCAGTGGGTAAATACTAACATCTTCAAGCCGACCAGAAGACAGGAAGCATACACAATAAAATGAAATTCAGTGTAAGAATAAGCTCAGGATCTGGTGAACTCAGACTGTCTTCCTGGACACTTGACCCATTCCTCTACCCTCTGCTGGTCAGGTTGTCCTGCTTGGATGATGGGTGTGTAGAGTGATGACCAAAAATTGAGGTGACCTTCCAAATGTTATGACTCTCCATCCAACTCTTTGAATGGACCCTAGTAATCACAGTATTATATTAATTCAGCTTTCCATTTCAACAGTGCTTTGTGTATTTTTTTTAGAAAAATTATTACATTTTTGTTATTTGTGTTTGTGTATGTGTGTGGTTGGCCACTCCATGTGACAAAGGACAACTTATGAGAGTCAGTTCTCTCTACCATATGGTCCTATGCACTGATGTCAGGTCCTCTGGCTTGGGGACGAGCAGTTTTACCGGATGAGCCATTTCACCTGCCTCTGTGGTTCCTACAGGGAGTTTATATCCATTATCTCATCAGATCTTCCAACAACTGCAAGGGCAGACAGAACAGGTATTATTCACAATGAAAGAAACTTAAGCCAAGGAATGTTTTGATGGCTTAGCCAGTTACCCAATCCAGTAGACAGCAGAGCCAAACCAAGATCCAGGTTCTCTAGTTCCCACTGTGCTGGTCCCCTGGAGGATTTGATAGCCCTACTCTAAGAACTGTCACAAAGTCTTTAAAAAGAAAAGAAAAAGATTTACTGGCCGGATGCCTTTAATTCTAGCACTTGGGAGACAGAGGCAAGACGATCTCTGTGAGTTTGAGGCCAGTCTGGTCTCCAGAGTAAGTTCTAAGACAGCCAAAACTGCACAGAAAACCCCTTTCTCCGAAAAAAAAATATTTTTTATGTGCATTGGTGTTTTGCATGTATGTACGTCTGTGTGAGGATGCCAGATTCCCTGGAACTGGAGTTACAGACAGTTGTGAGCCATGTGGGTGCTAGGAATTAAACCTAAGTCCTTTGGAAGAATAGCCAGTGCTCTTAATTCCTGAGCCATCTCTCCAGTCCCTCACATATTCCGAATAAGTGAAAGCTAGTACTTTCGACACACAGTGGAAAGGAATCTTAATTTTAGCTCTGTCTCTGTATCTTCTGTACTTTTTTCCTTCTTTCTCTCTCTTGAGCCCTAGATTTGCTTCTAGAAACCTTTACAGACCCATGTTTTTGCAAGAGTTTGGGATTCAAGTCTAGCTAACAAGATCCAGCTAGAGCGCCCAGTTCCTGTGTTCTCCTTCTATTCTTTTCCCTTTACTCATCACAGGCAGGGGATTGCCTCCCAGTGCTACTAATCCTGCAAACCACAAGTAGAGCTTGGTCGCAAGGCCCCCCTGATCCAATGGTCACACTCAAGATTGTCAGTCACTGCAGGAGACCTTCAGACATATCCATTCTGAGTTTTTTGGTCTTGGATAACTCTTCACTATTTTTTTTCCCATTAAGACAGTGAGCAGAAGCCGTCAGAAACCCATCCCGCTTTTATGGGACAGGGTCTTACGTAACTCTCGCTGGCTCAGAAACTCTAGGTTGCCAACAGTGACCTGAGCTTCTGATCCTTTGCCTCCACCTCCCAAGTACTGTAGTTACAGATATTCATCACCATGTCTGACTAGACGCCTCTCCTGACTCCTTTCATGGAAACAAGGTCTCACTATGTAGTCCTGGCTGGCTTGAGATTCCCTGTATGGACCAGGCTGACCCCAAACTTACAGAGATCCAGCTGTCTCCACCTCTGGAATGCTGGGATTAAAAATGTGCACCACCACACCTGGTCCCGTATTAATGTTGTTAACAGCCAATTAAAATAAGGGCCTAATTTTAAAAATCAGATGGACAGAGCTAGAACCTGATGTCCAGGGTCCAAGTCCAGGACTTCTCTGACCCCATCCTGTAGCTCTTTGCTGGATACCATACAAAGCAAATTGAACAGATCTGGTCTCTGCCCTCTGAAAGTTTGGACTCAGATGGACAGCCAGCATGCCGACAGACATAAAAGACCAAAGTGATTAACGGTCAACACAGGCCAATAAATAAAGGAGCTAAGTAGATAAGGAGGGGCACGTTTACCTGATCTACTAGTATTCTTTTCATTCCAGTCAGGCAAAAAGGACAGTATTAGTAAAGCAGAGGCTTAGGGCTGATCTCAGTCTGCCTACTCACTTTTCCCAGATGGAAAAATATTTGTAGGTGGTAGAGAGATGGCTCAGCCCTTAGGAGTACTGGCCTCTTCCAGAGAAACTGGGTTTGATTCCCAGGACCCAGACAGCTCGTAATCATCTGTGACTCCGGTTCTGACCTGGTGACTCCGGTTCTGACCTGGTGGATCTCCGCCTACAGCTCTCCTCCCAGGCAGTAACATCTTCAGCGTTACCCTCCATGCAAGGTCTAAAATGATGGCAATTCAATATCCATTTTAGTGTTGAAGCACACAGTAAAGATACATCCTGACCTTGCTGGACAATGGTGGCACACACCTTTAAGTCCAGCACTCGGGAGGCAGAGGCAGGAGGATCTCTGTGAACTCTAGGCCACCCTGGTCTACAGAGTGAGTTCCAGGACAGCCAGGACTACACAGAGAACCACCGTCTTGAGGGGGCAGGGTGCCGGGGAGGGCAGATACATCCTTACCTCTGTCAAATGGCCAGTTCCCATAATGGAGAGGTGGACTTTTAAATTTGAGAGCCTTTGTAGCCTTGCCCTAGAGCAGTGGTTCTCAACCTTTCTAATGCTGCAACTCTTTAATAAAGTTCCTCATGCTGTGGTGACCCCCCCAACCATAAAATTATTTTTTAAAAAAATATTTATTTATTATTATGTATACAATATTCTGTCTGTGTGTATGCCCGCAGGCCAGAAGAGGGCACCAGACCCCATTGCAGATGGTTGTGAGCCACCATGTGGTTGCTGGGAATTGAACTCAGGACCTTTGGAAGAGCAGGCAATGCTCTTAACCTCTGAGCCATCTCTCTAGCCCCATAAAATTATTTTCGCTGTTACTTCAGAACTGTAATTTGGCTACTGTTATGAATCGTAATGTGAGTAGCCATGTTTTCCGGTGGTCTTAGGCGGCCCCTATGAAAGGGTCCTTAGCATCCACAGTTTGAGAAGCGCTGCTCTAGAGAAATGAAGCCACCACCTGCAATCCTTAGCTTCCTTGCGATTTAAGGGAAAGCAGAGAGGAAGCCTGGCCTTAGGGAACTGGGCGCAACTTCCTCCTTAGGGTTTGACCTCCTGGTCTGTCTATAGCAGAGGGCTGTAAGACCCTTAGGTTGCACTTGTGTGTGAGTCTTCAAAGAGGTTCATTCACTCTATTAGGTAGTAGGGTTAATTTGTTTGTAATTGATGTGACATGTGCCTCAGAGGCATGCACTGAGGTCCAATTGAGATTTTTTTAATTGGAATTAATTAATTAAAGAGGGCAGCTGAGAGGGGCTGGAGTCAGTGCCAAACTCTGTAACCCTAAACCAGCCAACCCATCCAACCGGCTGTGCCACCTGAGAAATGTCCTCAGGTTCTCAAGAGGAGACCCCGGAAGCAGGCCCGGAATTGGGGGCTGCTAGGGAATTCTGGGCACCTCAGATTTCAAAGCCCTCGCCCGAGGCGTGATTCTTGAAGACTCTTAAGGGTAACTTGGTAGCTGGAAAAAAGGTCAAATGAGACGCGTGAGATTACCAAGGGGGCTGGAAGAGCGGTGATTGGCAGAAGCTGGAGGATCCGCCTAAGAAGAGGACCCTGTGAGCAGAGGAGGAGGAGGAGCCTGGCTGTGGAGTTGTGGGGGCGGACAACACGTTGCCTGAGGGCTCAGCCTTCTGAGGTATTAATTAAACCCAGACCTGAGGTTGTTAACAGAGCTGTGGCAGCTTTTCATAGGAGTTGGGTTAATAACAATAACAATAAACAATTACGGTCCAGGAGACCTTATCTGGAGTTTTTCTTGGAGGTTGTACCAGTAAGTCTTTAATTTCCCCAGCCCCTTGGGGCCACCTTTCCTAGAAAGTAAGGTTTGAGGATACCAATTGTCCTCGGTACCTGAGGATGCATCTGGAATCCCTCACTAGCCCTCAAGGCCTACTACCTTTGGTAAGGTGGCTTTGTTTATTTCTCAGGAATAATGCCCGGGATTTCTTTTAAGATTTCATGGGGGCAGGGGGGCGGAGGGCTGGCTGGAGGAGACTGGAGTCGGGGCTGGCTCAGCCGCTCAGAGCACTGACTGATTTTTCGGAGAACCAGGATTTGGTTCCCCACCCAACCCCCACCCTCCCACTCCCCACCCCCAGCCACAGCAACTCACAGCCTCCTGCTAATTCCAGTTCCATGGGTTCTGACACCCTCTTCTGGTCTCCACGGATATCAGGCACTCATGTGGCATACACGCATACATGCACACGCTCCAGCATACTCGCAAAATAAAAGGAAATCTTAAAGAAAATAAAGGATCTCATGAGCCGTTAGAGTATTTTGCACTGTTTAGTCTCTGAAAGGATACTTGGAAGAGTGTGGAAATGTAGGCACCAACACAGATGCCTGGACAGCTTTGATGGGAAAACCGAAGGCTGCCTGAGTGCACTAGGCAGGAGAGTCGGACAAGACCAGGACATATGTGGAGTGGAGAGCTGAGAAGTGCTCCAGAGAGTGGAGGTTGGGGGGCTGCAGGGAGAGGTCTGGGGGGCTGCAGGGAGAGGTCTGGGGGGCTGCAGGGAGAGGTCTGGGGAGCACAGCCCCGAGCCTTTACCTTCAATCATGATGATAACCTAGCCAGGCATGGCTGTGCACCCCCTTTAGTCCTAGCACTTGAGTGGCAGAGAGAGGCCGGCGAACCCCGATGAATTCAAGACTAACCTGCTTTACACTGTGAGTTCCAGGACAGGTGGAGCTACACAGAGAGACTCAGAGGTGTGGGGGAGGGGGAGAAAGAGAGAAAAGATTGGGGGGGAAGGTTAGGCAACTAATCCACAGACCATGGAAGGAAATTTAGAGGAGGAGTTGGGGGTGATGGATGAGCAGGGGAGGGGGATGCTAGACTAGGTGAGGCATCTGTAATCGATCTTTGGGGAGAAGGCTTTGAGCAAACTTTCTTGTCAGTAGAGAGACTAACCTTGTAGAGTCAAACCGCAGCTGGTAACAACAGATCATATTCACCAGTCCGGTGCCTATCCCATTGGTTGTAAGAGTGACTTTATCCTAGACTGCAACGTAGAACGTGCTTTGTACATCATGAAGATGGATTGGCTGATTCAATTTCCGAGCAGTTCAGGTTGGGTTCCAACATGAAATCCTTCTGCCCCAGCCTCCCAGTTGTGGGGTTACACGTGTGTGCCACCATGTCCATGTAGCACCTGTTTTCAAAAGAAAGCGGGGCAGCAACCTCAATGTATGTCAACAGACTGAGTATCCTGAGGGCTCTTTAGATCCCGGGGAACAAGACTGCAGTACCGCATTAGTGAAGGAGGAAGCAGAGCTGGGCAGCAGAAGGGTCTGTGTCTTGAGGCAGGAGGGACCCACTCTCTGACCATCACCTGCCTTCCCTCCTCTGGTTACCACATAGAACTACTTATAAAAGACACTAGAACTTTCTGGAATGGAATATCAATTTACCTTGTAAACTGCATCAGAGAACAAAGTGAAATGTTACTTGGTGGTTCTAGGGAATAGAATGTTCTGGTTAATAAAATAACTGGTTAATAAAGCACTGTTTTGAACAGATAGTAATATTTGGAATATACTTACATTAAAATTACTCGTTTATCTGAAATCCAGATTTCACTGACTCTTTCGTTTGGGCAGCCCTGCCGACAGGTCAACCATTAGATTTGCATCCATGGTGGTACTTAGAGAGGGGATCAATAAGAGAAAGAGAACAAGGGGCCTCTTGGTTCCTTAGAAAATGGGGACCAGAGATGCTCATATATGTGTAATGGCTTCTAGGAACCCAGAGCAGGTCACTCCCAAATCATTCAGGTGTGTGAGATCTCACTGGGTACCTGGCTGGGACATTACCGAGTCTTCAAGTGGCTGAATGTCAAGTTAAATAGTGTTGCAGAAATCTCGGGAGAGATTAAATAAATAAACATTAACTAAACAAGTATCATATATGGTGGTGGTGGCAGCTCATGTTGGTAATCCCAGCACTCGGGAGGCAGAGGCAGGTGAATCTCTGTGAGTTTGAGGCCAGCCTAGTCCACAGAGCAAGTTCCAGGACAGCCAGGGCTACACGGAGAAACCCTAACTCGAAATACCTCACCACAAAAGATATTTCCAGTTCACTGAATGGTTCCTCCTGTCCTAAGCCTAATCACTGTTACCCCATATAATCAAAATAACTAAGGCAAAGGTAGGTATCTCTCTTTTACAGACAAGAAAACTAAGGTGTAGAGACCACAAGTAGGAAATGACATAAGGTCTCATTGTTCTTACACAGCAGAGGCAAGAGTGAACTGGGTAGCCAGAGCCCGTAACTGTGATTTTCTTTCCCTAAGAATCCATGTATGTATACGCACCATACACATACCTGGTGCCCAGAAGAGGGTGGCAGATTCCCTGGACCTGGAATTATAGCTGGTGACTTACCGTGTGGGTGCTCAGAATTGAACGCCAGTCCTCTGCAAGAGCAAACCACTGGGCCATCTCTCCAGTCCTCACACCAGCTCTCAGCCACAGTGCTGTACTGCCTGGCACCCCAAGCTCCTCCCAGATTTCTTCACCGGCTCCTGTCATGAGTAGAAGAGTGGTCCCCCAAAAGACCCACATCCCCTTCTCTGAACTTGCGAATATGTTACCCTACATTGCAAGAGGGCCTTTTCAAGGTGATTCCGTTAAGGGGTGTGGAGATCATACTGGATTCTTATGGGCCCAGCACTGTAATAGTTCTTAGAGGATTGAGACAAAGTGTTGGACTCTGAGATATAGTTAGGGAAGTCAGGGAAGCAGGATCGAAACCACGTGATCTGACTGTGGCGATGGACAAGGCTGTGAGCTGAGGAATGTGGGCCGCCCTGAAAAGCACAAGTAGACAAGCTAGGACCCATTTCTCCCCATTTCTGACACAATGCTGTCCGGCTCAGCCCAATGAGACTTCTGGCATCCAGATAGAAAGGCAACACACGGGTGCTGCGTTTCGCTACCGGGTCTGGGTCTGTGGTGATTGACTAGCGCAGGCGCCGAAAATACATCCCACTCTCCACAGAAACCTGAACCGTTTTGCGAGACGTTCCGGGACTTGCCCAAATGTGGGGTCAGCTTCACTACCCCTGACTCCCCGTGCTGTACGTGTTGAATATCTCCAGCATCTACAACCGGCCATGCTCTAAGCTTTCCCCATATCATGCCTCCAGTCTGGAACACCCCATCCTTACTTGTTTCCCTGGCAGAGACCTCACCCTTTACATTTCAGCTCAAATGCTGCCTCCTCTGGGAAACCTTCCATCCTTCTCCCAGGGGGCTTTGGGCCACTTCCTCTGTAGTTTACTCAGGTAAAAACTGCCTGAGTTCTAAGGGATTCTTTAGTCCCTCCCTGGATTGTTAACTACTTGAGAAGAACAGTGTTTTCTCTTTCGTTTTTGGTATTCTTTAGCAGCCGTAAATAAAGGCTGCCAAGGGCTGGAGCTATTCCTCGACTACCAGTGTGCCATGGACCAGTGACGTGGTACTCGGACTCCATTTTCCCACCAGTAGAATGCCTTGGGTGAACTACTCTTTCCTTTCTAACAAGAGATGAGGTAAAAGGAGATGAGACTGCGTGTCAGTTAGGAAGAAAAGGCACTGGGCTGGGATGTAGTTCACGTGGCAGAGTGCCTGTCTACATACACAAAGCCATGGGTTTGATCCCCAGGAGGGTATCAGCTGGGTGCGGTGGTGCCCGCCTGTAATCCCAGCACTTAGGAAGTGGATGCAGGAGGAGCAGAACTCATGAGAGTCTGTCTCAAAAGAAGGAGGAGGAGGAGGAGGGAAAGGACTTCCTCTTCAAGTTCAGTCTCTTGGGCTGAGACATGAGTCTGGAGTCAGTCCTCTCCACAAAGAGCCTTGTCTGCCCTGCTCCTTCCTTACCGTACCTCCAGCTTACCGTTTACATTGGTCTCTAGTCTCAGGTGAGTTCTCCCACGTCGACAGGTGACAATCCTACAGAGGGCTTTCCCACATTCCTTGGATTCCCGGCTTCTTCCTAAGGTGCACACTGCTATTTGCAACCACTTGGACCGCAGATTTCCCCACAGGTAATTGAACTGCAAGGTATTGTGAAAGATGTCCTCCAATTTCCAGACTGCCCCCAGGGCTCTCCATGGTGTGTCTAAAGGCAGGGATTCTGTCTATCAGGAATTTAATTGATGTTGTATAATAGGTTTCTCCACCCAAACAAGCTGTGGGCCTTGGCTGCTCCAGTGGCTGCCTCTCAGTGCACACCCTCCCATGTTTAATGAGAAGCAACAGAAAAGAAGAAGAAGCTCCATCAAGTTCCTACAGTGACTCCCCGTGCTGTGCTCTAAGAGACTCTGAAATGCTCTCACATTTACGCCCTGCCTGGGGAACCAAGACTCAGGCGAGTAATGGCAGCTGGACAATATCAGGTGTGGTATAGTCAAATGTATCAAATAACACAGCTTATGCAATGGGATTAGAATTCAGAGAAAGGAGAACTCAACCAGGGCTTGACAAGAGGGGGGGCGGTGGCATAAAGGACAGGAAGTTGAGTTGAGGCACTGTAGATTGAATAGGAAAAGGGGGTGAGTGACGGTGAGCTAAAGAGGCCTCCTGATGTGGGGGCTCACTGCGAGGTTCCACAGGGAAACAGAAAGGAAAAGGGCTTGGGGGGAAGAGGAAGAAGGGGAGAGAGGGAGGAAAAGAGGGAAGAAGGAAGAGAGGAAGGAATGGAGAGAAGGAGGAAGGAAAGAAGGCAGGGATGGAGGGAGGCAAAGAGGGAAGGGTGAAGAAAGAGGAAAGGGAGGAAAAAGGAAAGAAGAAGAGAAGGAAGGAAGAAGGAAATGAGAGGAAGGAAGACTGGGAAAAAATAAGGGAGATGGGAAAGGAAGGAACTATTGTCTTCCAGCCCCTTTTGAGGAACTTTTTAGAGAAAGGATTTTTTGGTGTAGCCTGGAACTCACTCAGTAGACCAGGCTGCCCTTGAACTCACAGAGCTCTGCCTGCCTCTGCCTCCCGAGTGCTGGGATTAAAGGCGTGCGCCACTGCCACCCAGCAGGTCTCATCCCCCTGTGGTGTGACCTGCCCTGTGATTTGGGAAACTCCGCACTTAGGGCAGCACTTTGACCATGTGATTTTCCACCCTGTTTCACTGTCCGGCCCCAAACATTTTCACTGCTGCCTTCCTGCTGGCTTTCACGGGCACGGCACCTTCTTCCCTGGCATTCTTGGAAAGCTATCACGGTTTCATGACCGGGAATTCTACCCCTTGGAGACAGTGCCACAAAGTTGCGGGGAGAGACCCAATTATGAGAGAACCCTAAAAGAGCACCAGGAGACTAGGCCAGCATGTTCTGGCTCCCATCTGCTTCCCAATTATCATATCTTTTCAAGATGATCCATATGGATGTTGATACTTAAGGAAATGAGAGCGAACAGCTCCAAAGGGTTCTTGCTTATGTTGGTTTAGAGTTGCTTATGTGCCTTCAGAGCAGAGAATATTGAACGTTTCATAATTTGCCGTGTTGTCTGGGGCAGATAAGCAAGAAGGAGGAATTCGTAGCATCTTGCCTTGGTGAGACAGTTGGAAGACTTCTTCTGCTTATCGTGGTTTAACACCCACCCCACGTCAAACAACCACAGGAGGAGTTAGAGTCTTCCTTCAAGGACAAGTCTCACACCGCACACAGGGGAGCCGTCTACCATAGTAGCTAGAGCTAAGGAGAGGGGGTTTCTTTCCCCACAAGATGGCTGCCCTCTGGGTCAGGGCCTGGGTGCCGTTATTTCCTAACTGGGTGAAATGGTAAGGGCCTTCATAACTTCCTTTGTTTGAAGGGTTTGTGGTCAAGGTGAGCGTGTGCATGGGCACACATATGTATCAACGCCAGACATCAACATTGTGTCTCCCTCAGTCACTCGCCATCTTGGGAGTTTGAAACAGGGTCTCTCACTGAACCTAGAACTCACAGACTTGGCAGGACTGGCTGACCAGTAAACCCTAGACAGCCACTGGGCCGTGCCTTCCCTGTGCTAGGATTACGATGTGGGCCTCCACACGTGGTTTTTTACATGGATGCTGGAGATTGAATCCAGGTCCTCATGCTTGTTTGGCAAGCATTTTACTAACCAAGTCCAGCCTTGGAGGGCTTGTTTTTTGTTCTGTTTTTGTTGTTGTTTGTTTGTTTTTGTTGTTGTTTGTATTTTGTTTGTTTGGTTGGTTTTTCAAGACAGTGTTTCTCTATGTAGTTCTGGCTGTCCTGGAACTAGCTCTGTAGACCTGGCTGGCTTCAAACTCAGAGATCCTCCTGCCTCTGTCTCCCAAGTGCTGGGATTAAAAGTATGCACCACCACTGCCCAGTAAGGGCTTGCTGTTTAACACAGAAATTTTAGAGTCTAATTTCCGCCCCGTGTCCTATAGGGTGCTGAGTTCAGGCATGGAGAACAACGTGGTGCCTTCAGGACTGTGCGCATGTGAACATCTCGTTAGCACGTTCTCCATTCCTCCCAGCAAGGCCCTCTCTGTGAGGTGAAGAGATGAGGAGGGACCACGGTGGGAGCACAGCAGGACTCGCAGAAGCCAGGGGCGCTGCTCTGGCGGGCTCTTCACTGCGTTGTCTTCATCAGCATCCATCCTCCCTGGTCAAGCATGGCCCTACTCTGTAGCAGGAGGCCCACCTTCCCCCAACATTAAAAGAGCTACTTTAGTGGCTATCATAGGACCTGGTCATAGCCTCTGTTCTGTGCATATTTGTCAAATGAATTGGCTACAGATATGGAAAGGAGCCCCTTGGAAAAGTTTCTGGTGGTGTTCAGATGTTGACAGTTATGTTACTGGTATTTGTGTGCTGTGGATGGGAAGGGACACCATTGGGGATCTGAAGGGACACTATTGGGGATCTGAAGGGACACTATTGGGGATCTGAAGGGACACTAATGGCAGTAAGAATGGAAGCTTGTGGCAGAGCCCTGAAAACCCCCAGGAGCTAATATTGTATCTTACTAACTTTGAGAAACTGTTGTGGGTTTTTTTGGATCACCAGTAGGAGAAATCAAGCGTGTAGAGGTCTTATAGACAAAGGGATGCGTTTGATATGGTGGCGTCACAGTGAGTCTTATGGCGGTCCGACATGGTAGGACGCTCAAGGGATGACTTTCGTAGTTGAAGGATGGATGTTTGCCTGGGCGGGTGTCAGGACACCGGCAGGAGTTCTAGTGAAACTTGCTTTTCTGTGTGTGAAACTCCAGAGAATTAGCACACTGGTGGCAGAGGTCGAGCTGGGACAGCCACTGCCAGGGAGGAAGGAGATGTCTCCGGGCTCAACTCAGGAGTTCTTCAAAGAGAAAGAGTTGTCTTTCTCCATCTAGAGAGCCTCCTGAGAGCAGAGAACGTATCTCGTGTATTGCACTACAGAGCCAAGTAGCCAGCCTTGCTCACGGTAGCTGGGTAACAAAAGCTAGCTTCAGGAACACATGCAGGCAATGGCTCTGGGAGATGTGGGTCCTGGGAGCGACTGTGGAGGCTGCTGGAACACTGTTTACCACCTTCCGTCCTCCAGCTTCCATAGCCTACTCGTTGACCCACTTTCTCCCTTTAAGCCAGAAGGGGTTTGCAGGGGCTGCTGCTCTTGAAGTGGCATGCGTAAATGGAGAAAGGAGACAGGGCCACTGCAGGCCACTGAGCCGCTCCCTTCCTTCCCCAGTGGGCGCCCAGTGGGCCGGAATCCACGTGTTTTGTAGGATTCCACTCAACCCCGTACCTATTCATCAGCCTGCCATGCACATTTCCCCTTCCAGCCCTCTCGCTTTCATCTCATCTCAGCAAGCAGAGACTCGTCGTCGCTGTGAGCTGGTGTTAACAAATGTGCACACAACACACGCAGACTCACACAACACACATGGACACACACACCTTTCTCAGTCTATGATCCTTTGTCTGGCCCTTTGCTCCAGGGCCTGGCCCATCTTTATGAGATCTAGGCTCTTCCTATCCCAGGATGCTGAATCTGGCCTCTGATGGACAGAGCTGGGCATTCTGCACGTCCCCAGCCTTGCCTTCCCTTGGGGGCTTGCGGAAGATCCACCCATATGGCAGAACCTTCCAGAGAGACTTGAAACCAGGAGCCTGACCTCATGATGCCCGCAGCACCTGGCACAGAGGGTAACAGCTCTGATGTCCTGGCCCCAGCCCAGTTCTCTCTTCTGGAATCCACACCTTTCCTGACTCTCCTCCAGCCCTACAAGATCAGCCCCAGCTTGGAGAGAATACGCCTGGCCTTATGAAGGACAAGGGAAGGGAAGGGGAGGTCTCTGCTGAAGGACCTTGACGGACTTATTCCTTGCTCGTGTGTCTCAGTTTCCCCAGGAGAAACTCTGCCCTTGCGTCCATGGTTACAAAGGATCTCAGAACTGCCAGAAACCCTAGTCATGTTGTGTTCCCTGGCTGCCGGGAGCCACCTGCCCCACCCCGTGCTAGCTGATGACGCTGACAGCCAGGCAGGGTCCTGCAGGATGAAAGTTCCAAGAAACCCGAGCAGGATAATGATAACCATCAACACTGACGGCGGCGTCTCAGCCACCCGGGAATGCAGGCCCCACGCCCTGTGCCTCACACCCCAGGACACTGCAAGGGCTCCTTTCCCTGCATTTTATTGCAGCGATCCCACACTCTGCCATTCCCAGCCCAACCCATCGGAGTTTCCAACAGCTTCAGTCCAGTCACCAGGCTCATCCGCCACCCAGCTTCCATGGGAAGATTTGGCTAAGAAGACCAAGCCAGCAGTCGAGAAGGACGCCCAGTGCTTGGAACCTCCAGCTCTGGGCTTTCCCAGAGAAGCAAGCCACCTGCCCCTGGCCCCGGGCACTTTCCCACACACCCAGCTGTGTCTGGTCAGTACAAAGGCCAGAAGCCTTGCAAGTGCTGTCCATCTGAATCTCTATTTCCGAGTAACTCACCGGCGGGCCCCAGACAAGTTTTGTCTTGACTTTCATTCGTCTAGAAACTTCCCAAGGCTTGTACTGGTCATGCGTGAGAAACAGGGGTCTAGGTTGGGGGAGTATCTCTCATTTCCCATACACATTAGCAACCCTACATTTCTCCCATATTCTGAAGTAACTACTCAGTTTGGCCACATGTGTCCCATGTTTCTCCGTTTGTGGGACTGGTTCATTCTCTGGGAATGTCAGTATCTCCAGCTCCCCTTGATCAGATTCCCTGACCCTTCAAGGCCCGGCCTTGATTCATGACTCTGTCTGACCCCTGTCCCACCTTGGTTGCTCTTCATCGGAACCTCTCAAGTCCCTTTCCATCTGTGCCATCGTGACCTGCACATCTTTACTTACCTACGGGTCCTCTGTGCCCTGGCATTTCCTCCGTGTGTGCTGGTACAAGACTTCACAGCCAAGGCATAAGCTCAGTGAACGTGAGTTGGATAGAAACTCTGGAGAAGAATCATTTCTACCCTGTTAGATTCCTCACGCAAATATACTTTTAAATGGGATGTATAATTATTTTACCTACAAAATATAATTGGTGTGGAGAAACAGAAAGAAAGACAGGAACCCCACCCTAACTTCCTTGGCAGGTGGGCTCTAGGTACCTATACCTCAATAAAGACTTCGTTCCCATGGCTTTGATCCCTAGGCGGACACATGCAATGCTTTTTATGGTCAGTCATTGGCCCAGTTCGTTATTGTCTAGAAGGAGGTGGGCTCTTCCTTCCAAAGACAGGTGCCCTCTTTTGGACTTCCATTTTCCTAAGCCTCAGCAGCCTCCATGCCCCCTAGGACTCAGGCTACAGGGACCCCTAGATTCATCTAGCTGAGAGATCAAGAGTTGGCTATAGATCCCTGACCTAGATATTCACTTGAACCCCTTGGAGGCACACACACCCCTCCCCCCCCCAGCTGTTAGTGTTGTTAGGAATAGGAACTATAGCTCGGCAACTCCTGTATTTACCTAATGCTTTTCTCCAGGGAGCTCAGCTAATCTTTCCCTCATCTCCAGAAGGAAGGGGGAAAGCTAAGGCGATGAAGGACGAGTGAGCCATTGCAGCCGCACTCCCGAATACAAGAACCCTTTGTTCCGCAGGATACACACAACCCTTAGTGGTTCTGACGTGGAGGGCTGTGGAAAGGCAGCTCCTCCTCTGAGATCCAAGACCCATGATTTAAAAAACTCCTGCTGAAATTAAAGCCTTTTTAAGGTGACAATCTCCCACATCAAGGTATTACATCTTGCTGTTGTTATGTTGAGACAGGGTCTCACTACGTAGCCCTGGCTGTCCTGGAACTCACTATGGTTTTGAACTCATTGAGATTCACCTGCCTCTACTTCCCGAGCTCTGGGATTAAGGGAATGTGCCACTACGCTTAGCTAAGGTATTATATCTTATCAGCAATAGTATCTGAACATTAACCCTCAATATATAATTATATCATTTATAACATATAATTAATGTGTGTGTATTCAAAAGTTATACGTTTGTGTGCTTGTTAGTAGAGGCTAAAGGAGGACATGGGGAATCCTGCTCAATCACTGTCCACGGTATTCCTTCCCTCGAGACAAGGTTCTCTCACTGAACCTGGAGAGCTAGGCTGGTAGTTAGCAAGTGCCAGTGATCCTCCTGTCTCCACACCCCAGCACTGGGGTTACAGGTCCGTGGACTCAGTCACACTCAGCCTTTTACATAGTTGCTGGGATCCAAACTGAGGTCCTCATGCTTTCAAAGCGAATGTACTTATCCCAAATGAGCCTTGTGTAGCTCAGACTGGCTTCACACTCGCTACTGAGTGGAGGCTGGCCCAGATCTCCCGATCCTCTTGCATGCATCACACCTGGCTCGGTTATTTCTATATTGTATACACAGCCTGCTGCCACTGATATCTCAAGTCGTAGTATGTATTTGAGGTCAGTGTCATTTTTTAACAATGGCACAGTGGTCCACTTCAAATTGTTCCCTTAATAATGGCAAAAATTATTTTGACCATCTTCCTGTTCCATGTGGATGGCACATCATTTTAACATCATAATGGGACTATCGACAAAGACATATGAAGAAGAGGGTCAACTTTGCTCTTTCCTTCTTCCTCACCTCACGTTTTTTCTTGCTTCTATTATGCTCCCTTCAGCTCCCATCACGCTCCCATTACCTTCCCATCACGCTCCCATCATGCAACCTTCATGCTCCCATCAAGCTCAGATCATGCTCCCATCACGCCCCCATTATGTCCCCATCACTCTCCCATCACGCCCCCATAACCCTCCCATCACGTTCCGATCATGTTCCCATCACGCCCCATCACGCTCCAATCACACCCCCATCACGCTCCAATCATGCCCCCATCACCCTCCAATCACGTCCCCATCACGCTCAGATCAAGTTCTGATCACGCCCCCATCACGCTCCAATCACGCTCAGATCAGGCTCCCATCACGCTCCAATCATGCCCCCCATCAC
>NW_026067974.1:7519381-7598516 GCF_014885135.2 Alexandromys fortis | reverse complement strand
TGTGTGTGTGTGTGTGTGTGTGTGTGTGTGTTTCTGCCATGTAGTACTCCATTGTGTAAATTTTCCTTATCCATTCTTCGGTCGAGGGCCATTTAGGTTGTTTCAGGTTCTGGCTATGACAAACAATGCTGCTATGAACATAGTTGAGCACATGTCCTTGTGGCACGATTGAGCATCCTTTGGATATGTACCCAAAAGTGGTATTGTTGAGTCTTGAGGTAGGCTGTTCCCTAATTTTCTGAGAAATCGCCACACTGACATCCAAAGGGGCTGTACCAGCTTGCATTCCCACCAGCAATGCAGAAGTGTTCCCTTTACCCCACAACCTCTCCAGCATAAGTTGTCATCAGTGTTTTTTATCTTGGCCATTCTTACAGGTGTAAGATGGAATCTCAGAGTTGTTTTGATTTGCATTTCTCTGGTGACTAAGGATGTTGAAATTTCCTTTAGTGTCTTTCAGCCATTTTAGATTCCTCTGTTGAGAGTTCCCTGCCCATTTTTTTATTGAATTATTTTGTTCTTTTGATGACCAATTTCTTGAGTCCTTTGTATATTTTGGAGATCAGTCCTCTGTCTGATGTGGGGTTGGTGAAGATTTTTTCTCATTCCGTAGTCTGTCATTTTGTCTTGTTGACCGTTTCCTTTGCTTTACAGAAGCTTCTCAGTTTCAGGAGGTCCCATTTATTGTTTCTCTCAGTGTCTGTGCTACTGGGGTTATATTTAGGAAGTGGTTCCCTGTGCCAATTCACAGTGTACTTCCCACTTTCTCTTCTATGAGGTTGTGTGGTTGCCTTTATGTTGAGGTCTTTGATCCATTTGGACTTGAGTTTTGTGCATGGCAATAGATACCGATCTATTTTCATCTTCTACAGATTGATACTCAGTTATGCCAGCACCATTTATTGAATATGCTTTCTTTTTTCCATTTTATATTTTTTGCTTCTTTGTCAAAAATCAGGTGTTAATAGATGTGTGGACTGATTGATATCTGGGTCTTCAATTTGGTTCCATTGGTCCTCCTGTCTGTTTTTATGTCAATACCAGGCTGTTTTCAGTACTGTAGCTCTGTAGTAGAGTTTGAAGTCAGGGACTGTGATGTCTCCAAAAGTCCTTCATTGTACAAGATTGTTTTGACTAGGGGCTGGAGAGATGGCTCAGTGGTTAAGAGCATTGCCTGCTCTTTCAAAGGTCCTGAGTTCAATTCCCAGCAACCACATGGTGGCTCACAACCATCCGTAATAAGGTCTGGTGCCCTCTTCTGGCCTGCAGGCATACGCACAGATAGACTATTGTATACATAACAAATCAGTAAATAAATATTTAAAAAAAAAGATTGTTTTGGCTATCCTGGTGTTTTTGCTTTTCCTTATGAATTGAGTATTTTCTTTCGAGGTCTGTGAAGAATTTTGCTGGGATTTCTATGGGCATTGCATTGAATCTGTAGATTGCTTTTGGTAAGACTGTCATTTTAACTATGTTAATTCTAACTACCCAAGAGCATGCGAGATCTTTCCATTTTTCTGGTGTCTTCTTCAATTAACTTCTTTAAAAGATTTAAAGGTCTTCTGCTTGTTTGGTTAGAGTTACTCTGAGATATTTTATGCTATTAGTGGCTATTATGAAGGGTGATGTTTTTCTGATTTCTTTCTCAGCCCATTTACCGTTTGTGTAAAGGAGAGCTACTGATTTTTTTGAGTTAATCTTGTAACCTGCTACACTACTAAAGGCGTTTATGAGTTGTAGAAGTTCCTTGGTAGAATTTTTTGGGTTGCTTATGTAAACTATCACATCATCAGCAAATAGTGAGAGTTTTACTTCCGATCTGTATCCCCTTGATCTCCTTTGTTGTCTTATTGCTCTAGCTAGAACCTCAAGAAGTATATTGAATAGATATGGACAATCTTGTCTTGTTCCTGATTTCAGTCCTCACTTTTTTTCATCTCTGCCTTTCATTTTTAAAAAGTATTTATTCTGTGGTGGTGGTGGTGGTGTGTGTGTGTGTGTGGTGTGCACACATGTCTGCAGGTGTCAGTGTATACCTGGAGGTCAAATGAGGTTTTTGGGTGGCTTCTACCACTGTCTACCTTATTCTTTTGAGACACGGTCCCTCACTGAACCTGGAGCTACGCTGGTGGCCAACAACTTCCAATGTTCCTCCTGTCTGGATCCCTCACACACCAAGATTACAGGAGCCAATAACCACATCTACATCTTTTACACAGGGCCAGAGTTCTAAGCTCAGGACTCCAAGTAGTGCGCATGCTCACCCACTAAGCCATCTCCCCAACCCTCCCTTCTTTTGCTTTTTTTCTTTTTGAGTGTACCTGTTATTTGTGTGTTCAGGTACACACTCATGGAGGGGCTTTATGAAGGCCAATGTTTGACACCTGATGTCTTCCTTAGTCACTTTCCACCTTCTTTTTTGAGACAGGGTCTCTCACTAAACTTAGACCTTGCTGATTCAGCTAGACTAGTCTGCCAAGAAAGCGCAGGATTCTCCTGTGCTACCATAACTGGTTTTTTTTTTTTTTTTTTGGTGAATTCTGGGGATCAATTCAGGTCCCCAAGCTTGCCTGGTTAGTACATCTCCTCAAGCATGGTTTGTACATCTCAACCTTTCTCTGTTTGTCTTTCCCTCCCTCCCCTCCTCCACTCTCCCTTCCTTGCTTTTAACAGGGTCTCATTGTATAGCCCTGGCTGGCCTGAACCTTACTGTGTAGACCAGGCTGGCCTCACGTTTGTGTTCCTCTGCTTTTCCCAAGTGGTGAGAGACCGGGCATGCACCACCATGCCTGGCTTGCCATTTTCTCGTGTGCTAGCATTTCCTGAGTTCAGATGATCTTTATCTGCAATTTTTTTTTTTTGGCAAGAATCTCTTTAAGGCATTTTTCTATCTCGTAAAGTTTAATTTAGCGCAAACCCAATGATAATACATATGGCGTTTACGATGCAGCGTAGACGATGATGCTTGACCATCTTTCTGACTACAGTTATAGAACAAAGGAACCTTCTTGGCCCCGGGATGCTTCCCATCTCCTCAGCCTGGGAGGCTTCATCCACCATACAAAGCCAGTGACTCTATGTCCAGTTGCACATTAAAATAGTAGTAGGGGCTTAGTGGTAGAGCTTCACTGGTCTCCCTTCCTCCCAAGGAGTAGGTGAGAGTCCAGGTGAGCTAATCCCCCTTTCCACTTTCCCAGGGGTGGGGGGGCTGGTGCTTCCACAGCTCTTTCCTCCCAGACACCATAACAAAGATGACAGGCTCCTCCTCTGGGCCTCCAGTCCTGTTGACCTGAAGATCTCTGATCGTCCACCTCAAACCTGGCTCAAGACTTTTCGTGGGGATCTGAACCTTGCTTTCAGTGGACCCAAATCATTGCTCTGGGAGAACCTGCCTGAGCGGCCTGTCCACTGAGGACACTGGCAGAGCGTGCCCCTGAACCTCCACCTGAGCCACTCTCAGCCATTAATAACACCTCGCTCTTCGGGGCTTTTTCTCTAGACTGCCTCCCCGCACTTCCTTCCTGTGCTTATTACTCTTTACAACAAGGCTGGGTATTTTTAACCTGAGGTTTCCATCTGTCTCTCATCTGTCTGCTGGGGACTGGGCTGGCCAACAGGGCTAGGAGTGTCTGGCCAGTCATCACTGCTGAGACTTGGCCTCTGCTCTGACCTCTGGACTGAGCTCTCTCTGGCCTGCTTTTTTTTTCTTTTCTTTTTTCTTTTCTTTTTGGTTTTTTGAGACAGGGTCTCTCTGTAGCTCTTGTAGACCAGGCTGGCCTCTGGCCTCAAATTCACAGAGATCCGCCTGCCTCTGCCTCCTGAGTGCTGGAATTACACCACCGCCCAGCTCTCCCCAGCTTTTGAAATGGCTCTGGGGCAAAGCTTTGGAAACTGCACGGGATACCGGAGAAGTTCACACCGACAGTGCTGGGAAGACTGTCTGTCTGTGCTAGGTAAAGACCAAGGAACACCCGGAACCTCATGCTCAGGCATCCTTGGATCAGCCGCCAGGCTCTGCCTGGATCCACTTTCCTGATCTTCACTATGAGCTTGGTCGCCCTTAGGTCTCAAGGACTCGCTCCCCTCTCCCTTCCTCCCTTTGTTCTCCAGTGCTGGGGAGCTGAACCCGAAGCCTTGAGTCTTTTGTGACTTAACTCGGAGGGCACCATGCTCCCTCCTGGCCCCTCCCCACATCTGCCTCCACGACGTCCTATCTCAGCCCCATCCTGGCACACCCATCATTTCCTACTGCATCCTCTCCGCCATCCTCACCTGCATGGAGTTCCCCACCCTTCCACACCTGTCTCACTTCTCTGCATCTAGGTGCTTCCCGAAGAAACTTATTCAAAGTCCAAACAACCACAGAGAAAAGATAACTGGGTGTTCAGAGTTTTGGTGTGTGTGTGTGTGCGCGTGTTTCTTCCCACATCCAGTTTTCTTAAAAAACAAAACAACAACTAAACAGATTGATAGCAGAGAGGTTTCTTCCCCCTCCTCCCCCTCCTCCCCCTCCTCCTCCCTCTTTTCCTCTCCCTCCTCCCCCTTTCTTTTTATAACCGAGGGTGACTCAGCCCAGGCTGCCAGGCCCACATCTAATGTTCTCCAAGGTAACTGATAGTCATAAAGATCGCCCCAGGCTCTATGGTCTCCTACTTTGTACTCTGAGTCACATTGTAAAGGATTAGATATATGTGCAACCTTGTGTTTATATCTGACGGTAGCTTTTAAAGTTGTATTTATTTATTTTATGTGTATGGTTGTTTCGTCTGCTTCTATGTCTGTGTGCCACGTGCATGAATTCCCACAGAGGCCGGGAGAGAGCAACAGATCCCCTAGGATTGAAGTTACAGAGGACTGTTTGCCAACACGTGGGTGCTGGGACTAGAACCTGAGTCCTCTGGGAGAGCAGCAAGTACTCTTAACTGATGAGCCAGCTCTCCAGACCCTCTGGCAGTAGTTTTTATAGTGTTAGTTCCTTTTGAACATTTGCCCTCTGATGGCTGAGGGACTTTTCGGTTAGGCAGCCTATCTGCCCTGTGGGCTGGCGGCATTCAGGACTTGTTGACTGCACCGAATATCTGTCTTTCTCATCTTTAGCCTCCACCCCAGCCACACCTCTGTTTCCCACTCTGGTAACTGTCCTCACCACTCCTTCTGGTTCAGCTGCCCCACAGCCCCGTGCAGCAATGCCTGCTGGCTCCACTGAGAGCCAGCTCCACTTGCTGCTCCTTTGGTGACGGGTTTGGTGAGGGGTTTAGTCTGCAAACATTAATCGGGCGTCCCAGGGAACAGAGAGAGCTGTGTGGGGCAGACACTAAGAAAAGCACAAGGAAATACGTCAGTATCACCTCTAGGGCAGCGCATTCTCATGCCTGTCCCCAGGAGAGCAGCTTCACTAAAGTCCAGAGGAGCACACAGCAGAGTGGTGGGCGCTAAGGGGACCTAGGCAGGGTTAATCAGAAAAGCCTTCCCACGAGGAGACTGGAGCTAGACCTTCATTATCAGGAATGCTGGCCAACCTGGGCAAACAGGTGCACGTGGTAAGCAGCCCATCCTGGCAGTGGGACCAAAATTCCTTATTACCTCTACCAGGAAGTTGCCTTCTGAATCCTAAGCTGCTCCTTCCTCTCTGGGTTAACTGGCTCATAAAGACTGGGGGCCAGCTTCACCAAGGAGGAAGTGGACTGGCTTCCTGTTTGTTTGTGACTCTCAGAGCTGCGGGGCCCAGCCTCGTACAGCAATCCAACAGAACAATCTGGTCGGAGCCAAGAGTCCTGAGGAGCTCATCTGCCCACCGGCACACCCTCCGCAGCTGGGCGTCTCAACACTCCATCCCAGAGCAGGGGGTACTCAGAAGAGCAGATCTGGAGCAGCTAAGCCTGCAGATCAGGAAGAAGGCAGCAACTTCCTCAAAAAAGCCAAAGTCACGTAATTCGCAATGCTAAGCCACTGGGAAGCTCAAGGCCCAGAGCTGTCATCCTTACCCCAAAGGTCGTTTCCTGGAAGAGACCCTGGGTACAATCTTGTTACTTGTGATCAAACCAAGTGCTGGGATCTCAGGTCTTTTTAAGACCCACACAGCAAGGGGCTGGAGAGATGGCTCAGGGGTTAAGAGCATTGGCTGCTCTTCTAGAGGACCCAGGTTCAATCCTCAGCACCCTCATGGCAGCTCACAGCTGTAACTCTTGTTCCAGGGGATCCACTTCCCACATACAGACACACTTGCGCACAAAACATTAATGTATAGAAAATCAAAATAAATAAGTTAAAAACAGGAACCAGACAGCAAGTGTAAGATTTTCTTAGCAACAGTAAAAGCCAACTAGAGACAACAAAAACAAAAGCTAAAAACCCTTCATGAATCCACACAAAAGAAAAGATGACCTGAGTTTGATTGCCCAATTCCTACAGTGACAGAACTATTTTGTTTCGTTTGGTCTTGTTTTTGGAGACAGGCTTTCTCTGTGTAACACCCTGTCTATCCTGGAACTCAAGAGATCCGCCTGCCTCTGCCTCCAGAGTGTTGGGATTAAAGGCGTGCGCGTGCGCCACCGCCGCTGCCACCAGCACACTGAATCATCGAAGTTCTCCACACGTGTGCTGTGGCGTGCTCAAACATCCCCTCCCATACACACACACCAGTGTAATGCCAGAAGCACAGAAAGACTAGCGTGCGCGAGAGTCCTCCTACCATTTCTCTCGGTTCTCCCCGAACCACTTTTTGATCACGTAAATTTCCTTCTTCCACAAAAAAGAAAAAAAAATCCAGTAGGGCAATACTCTTAGCCTTTGAGAAAGATCATATTTATAGCACCTGATTATCCTCCTCCTTCCAAAAACGAATATTTAACATGATTCATGTATGCATGTGATGTGTGCGTGTCTGAAATATTACCTGTGGGCCAAGAGAAGATGGTCCATTCTGTTTTCTTTTTTACATTTCTCTGTGCCGTCGACAGTCAGGAGTATTAAGCCTTCAGGATTCTTCTAGACGTGCAGGACGAAGCAGGGTGGGGCTGGGGTCAGTGGTTCCCTGCGACTGTGGCGGGGAGGAGGTGGGAAGGACGCTTCGCTCTCAGATCTGAATGCGTTAGTCACGGTGTAGAGGATTCCACATTCTGCTCTGTGGATCCCTGACGGCAGAAGCCAAAGCCCTCTAACCATTTGGCTCCCTTCCAACCACTCCCTTTTTGTTTCTTCCCCATTTCACCTCCTTAGAGTTTAACTTTTGGCCTGAGCCAGATAATAGAGAAGAGATCTGAAGGGAAAAGATGAAACTCAGTCTTATAAGGTCCTTTAATACAGATGACCCGATCAGCCGTCACGTGGACTAAGCCTTTTTAAAAACTTATTTATTTATGTGTACGGGTTATTATTGCTGTTGTTTGGTTCTGCATGTATCTGTGAGCCACTTGTGTTCCCAGTACCTGCCGGGCCCAGAAAAGGGCATCTGATTCCCCGGGGGACTGGAGTTGCAGAGAGCTGCGAGCCACCTTGCAGGTGCTAGGAATCAGAACTGCGTCCTTTGGAAGAGCAGCCGGTGCCCTTAACCTCGGAGCTCCTTCTCCAGTCTCCGACTGAGCTTCTTGACAAACGACCTGTGTCATGTCTGCATTTTCATTCTCTGGAACATCTAGCCTAGGACTGCCCGCAGTACGTGTCCATGACCCTGGCTGGAAGCGTGAATAAATAAGCTCATATACAGCATTCGCCTTTTCAGGTCTATCCATTCATAAAAACACCCGCAAGACTTCAGGTCCTTAAGCACTTGACCTATCAGATTTTAAAAAATAATTTAATTTTATGCACATTGGTGTGACGGCGTCAGATTCCCTGGAACTGAGTTACAGACAGATGTGAGCTACCATGTGGATGCTGGGAATGTTTGGACCCAGGTCCTCTGGAAAGGCAGCCAGTGCTCTTCACCGCTGGGCCATTTCCCCAGCCCCAGCCTATTAGTTTAACTGTGGCTCTCCTCCCAAGTGTTTTGGGAAACTGAATGGAAGACTAGTGTCTCTGAAAGAAAATCTGATGTTCCTTTTGTGTCCTATAAATTCATTAACAACTGGATAAACTCCCTCAAACTGACCTCAAGCTACTAAAACCCAAACATTCAGCGCCCCGAGAGCCTCACGGGTGTAAGACCGGGTGGGACCAGAGCTGCCTGCCTGGAGGTTCGGTTCTTCCTGGTAGAAACATGGGCGGCGCCAGTTTGGCCCGTGGTTGGGACAGTTTGCTTATTTAGAGCCACAGATGCCCAGGGGGTTCTATATCGGGAAGTCATCTACAGAGGGTCACCTCAACCTATTTGCTTATCTTCAGTGTTGGCCAGAACACATGAATCTTTTTCTGAACATCTTGTTCCTGTCAATCAGCCTGGAAGCCGCGATGGCAATCAGGCTGCTGCCATCTGGTGGAGAAGAGCGGCCAGAGCCGCGCCTGGCTCGGGTTTGGCGCTATGAGGAGGGTGTCTTCTGAGAAGAAACACTGGGTTCGAACTTTGCCCAGCACAGACCCTTCCCACAAACAACAGCAGCTCTAAGACCTCGGCAGGAGGCAGAAACACTCCGCAGCGCTCTGCTGGCGAGTACATCCATGTCTTGCCGCGTATCCTTCCACAGCGCTGTCAAGATGACGAGGTTAGCCAACTTCATGTTGCTGCAACCGAAACACCTGAGAAAAATCAGCTCACGGGGGGTGGGGGAGGTTTACTTGGACTCAGAATTTCTGAGGCGTCAGCCATGGTTAGCTGGTTCCATTGCTTTCAGGCCTTTGATGAAGCAGAAACTCAAACCAGTGAGAGCAAGTGGTGGTGGAGTGGGGCACTGCTCACTTCATAGCGGTTGGTGGTGAAGAGGAGAGGAGGGGAAGGCAGGAGGAGAGGAGAGCCAGTTACAAGCCCACGTTGACTGACTTCTTCCAATGAGGCCTCACTGCCTAGTTTCCTCTCTCCTAATGTCATTAAATTGTGAATCCATCAATGGACTGACAATGTGTGTGCGCGTGTGCGTGTGTCTGTGTATGTGTGTAGAGTTGTATGCATCAACCAGCCTGTGTGCAGAGACCAAGCCTGGTGTCTTGCTCTATTACTCTGAATTGTCTTAGGATAAGGTGTTTTGCTGAACCTGGAGTTTGCTGTTTATTAATTGTTTTTTTGGCTAGGCTGTGGCCCAGAACCCCAGGATCACTGTGTCTCTATCCAAGTCCCACGCTAGAGTTACAGGCACAAATAGTGATACTTGCCTTTTTATAGGGGTGCTGGGGATTTGAACCCAGGCTTTCATGCTTATGTGTAAAGCACATCAGTACCCCCCCCCCCCCCCCCCCCCCCGCCCATCACACCTTTGGACATTGCACTGGGAACCAAGCCTTCAATTCAGGTGCCTTTTCCATCCAAAGGACGAGAGTCATTTCCTCAGGGATTTCTGCTGCAGCCGCTCTTGTTGTGATTTTATTGTGCGGTACTGCAGATTGAAACCCTGGGCCTTGTGCATGCTAAGCAAATGCTCTCTCCTTGAGCTACACCTCCATCCCTCTCCATTTTGTTTTTATTTATTAAAAAACAAGCAAACAAACAAAAAAACCAGGGGCTGGAGAGATGGCTCAGTATTTAAGAGCACTGGTTGCTCTTCCAGAGGACAGGGGTTCAATTCCCAGTACCCACATGGCAGCTCACGTCTGTCTGTAGCTCCAGTTCCAGAGACTCCAACACCCTTAGACAGACATGCAGGCAAAATACCAATGCACATAAAATAAAAATAAACCATAAAGAGTAAACACATATCTAAATAAACAAACAAACCCAGGATGAAGAATTTGTAAAACTGACCAGCAATCTCCCAAGAGCCAGAATTCAACCCCAAATCTCTCCAGTTCTAAAACTTTCCCTCTACTTGGAGTTGCCTTCTAGATTGAGAAACTGAGAAGCTCCACCCAGTGGCCATCTTCATCCTGGCAGTAGGCACCGCTGCAGGTCACTGGCATGAAGGGGCTTCAAACGAGAAGGTTCTGTTCTGCGTCCTGCCCAGTCTAGTCTAGCTGGTGACAAAACACGAGAGACAGGAAAGATTATGTCAGCCGCTGTGAGTGCAAAGAAAGGAGTTCCAAGCCAGGCAGCCCCAGACACTGAAACAGTTGAGAGCCGAGTGACAGGTTGGGAACAGCACCAGACAGTGTGCAGACAGCTGGACTTCTCTGGTGACTCTGCTACCTGGGTCCTGTGGGATGTCGGGCAAGGCTCCTGGCCCAGCACACCTAAAGGAAGAAGGGTTCCCAAGGAGCTAACAACCCCCTGCTCAGTTCCATGCTGTCTAGGATGTCCCTGGAGTCCTGGAGGAAAAGATGTGCCAAAGAGGACCTTGGCAAAGGTAGAGGTGGTGGTGGCTCAGGGTAAGGGGAAAATCCCCCAAATTGCAAAAGATCGTTTGGCACAATCTCCCATAAAGAGTATCTGCAAGTTCTCTTTGGGTCTCTGACTGTCTCAGAGGGACATAACCTTATCTAGAGGCTGGAGCTACCAAACCCTGACTTTTGGGGTTCAGGGGGCTCATCTCTGCCCTTGTCTCCATCCTAGGCTGTGTCTTCTTGCATTGTCAAGTGGTCCAGCAGCAAGCAGTTCCCAGAGGACAGAGCTGTGGAAGTAAAGGCATTCGACCCACATTTAGAGCTCCTCAGACCCACTGGAGACTATGTGGTTCCCCTTCTTTCCTAATCCCTGTTTGCTCCCCCATCCTCCTTCCAGGGCCTTGGGGATGTGTACAAGCCAGTGAACAGCAGACAGTGTGGGTCTGTACGTCAGAGTCTCGGTGTAAGTCCTCCTCAGGTCATTGCGGCCTTGGACACAATCAAGGACCCTGGTGACAACCCACTGTACCTAACAACTCCTCCTGGGACCCGAGACCTCCAGATTCCAGAACTCTCCGCAAGTCAGGGGTCAGCCATGCTTTCTAGAAAGGGAGAGACGGTATTTCAGGCTCTGTGGGCCACACGGCTTTGCTGCAACCCTGCAATGCTGCATGCAGACGGAGCACTTAGGAGCATGGATATCTGTGCCCCAGATGCACTCAGCTGTGGACATTAAGCCTGGACATTTTCATGTATCACAAAATATTCTCCTTTGATACCCCCCTCCAACCCTTCAAACATGTAGAAACAGCTCCTAGCTCGTGAGCTGTATGAAAACAAGAAGCAGTTACCGTTAACTGGCTCGCAGGTGACTTACAGCTTGTGCAGCCAATCTTAGAGGGGCCCGGCCCCTCACAGCTCATGGCTTCTCCTGCCAGGCAGTTTTTCTCATCTCCCAGGAGGATGACAGCCTTATGCTCCCCCCACAGTAGCCCTGCCATTCTGGCTTCACCTGCTCTTCGGCAGTCGCTGGACTAGAAGGGACTGTAGAGAAACTGCTTCTCCTCCACCTACCCAGCGTCAAATATGAGGCATTCTCTTCTGGCTACAAACAAGGCCCAGTATATTTCCACCCATTCTCTCCGCCAGTTCTGTTCATCTGGGCTTTACCAAGGCACCCAAGCCTCTACCAGCTGGGGCAAGTTTCATCGCTCCTTTTCCACTGGATTCTCAATCCTGGTGTTGCCAGAGTTCCAGGGCTCTTCTTTATAAAGGGAGACATCATATATGAGAAAAGCTTCAAGGAGGCCAGCCAGAGGGGAAGTTCTGGGGAAGAGGGGTTGTAAGCTGGGCTGGAGGCAGGGCGAGGATAGGGATCAAAGAGGAATGGCAGAGAGGTGGACAGGTGAGTGGGCTGCTGACAGGTGACCACAGAGGGCCAGTCTCTGCTCACGGGGCCACCATATGGAGGGAGGGACAATTCTCAGGAACGGAAGGGTGCTGTGAGCAGGTATCCTTCCTGATGCGGAGAACACAATGCAGAACGGCTTGACGTAAACTCAGTGTGCTTGGTGCACGGTTAGGTCCCTCCAGCGCTTGGGAGGTAGATGTCAGAAGGATGACGAGCAGCTGGTCATCCTCAGCTACACGGTGAGTTTGAGGCCAGCCTGGGATACATGCGACCAACCCCAAGCAAGAGCCTGTAGCATGAATTCTAATCAGTCTAATAATAAAAACTCAGCTACTGGGGGAGGGGATGGAAGCTGAAGGATCAGAGCAGCAGAGCGGCAGCCACTAGAGTTCTTACCTCTACCAATGCTCAGACAAAGGAGCCATCCTGCCCCCTACAGATCCTCAGACGGCATCTCAGACTGAATCCTCAGACTGCCTCCGAGCTCCTGTCTCCTCCCACCTTATATTCCTCTCTCAGTCCAGCCATATCCCTCCTGTCTCCACCTCCCTAGTGCTGGGATTAGAGGCGTGGGATCCCACGTGCTGGGACCACCTTTGTGTGGCCTTGAACTCACAGAGATCTGTCTGTCCTTATCTCCAGAGTGCTGGAATTAAAGGTGTGTGCCACCACTGTCGGGCCTCTATGGCTAACTAGTGGCTAGCTCCACTCTATGATCTTCAGGCGAGCTTTATTTGTTATAGCACAAACGAAATATCACAAGAGCCTTAGCTCCCAGCTCTCCCTTCTAACTCAGCCCCATGAGCTCTGTTCCTTTTTCTTTTCACTTGACAAACATCAATTCCCGTAAGGACCAGTCACTCCCAGGGCAGGAAGAGGAACAGTACCCTGGCCCAGTGTATGGTAGAGAATACGCATCTGCATGAACACAAACATGCAGGAAGAACTGCACTCCAGGCTGGAATGCTGAGGGCCTCACAGGACTGTGGAAGCTCATTGTTCAGGCCAGGGAGAGGCAGGGGACAGGGGACCATGGGCAAAAGTGTTGTTGAGGAGAAGCAACTGAACAAAGACATGTTGGGGTAGGACAGGCTGTCCAACATGGGGTGACTGTGAGAAGAGGTGCAACACGGTATGGGGGTGGCAGACAAAGGTGAGGACCAGTGTGTTTTCCAGGGAGGTGCTGTTGACGAATGAGCCATGTCCCACAGCCTCCTATGACCTTCTTACCCAGGTTACTTCCTATTGGAGATAGTGGCTTTACCCCAAATTAGTGACAGATGGCCAAGGTCAGAGGGAGGTCCTGACTGCATTGCTCCCCTTGCTGTTGCTGGGAGGCCCTACTAGAACTGCATAGCATTTGCAAACTGGGCATGGTGACATGGTGTGTGTGTAACCCTAGAACTCAGGGTAGAGGCTGAAGGATCCGAAGATCCAGGCTAGCCTGTGCTACACGAAAGCCTGCCTTCAAATAAACAAATCAATAAATAAAGTTTAAAAATAACGAATAATGGGCTGGAGAGATGGCTCAGAGGTTAAGAGCACTGACTGCTCTTCCAGAGGTCCTGAGTTCAATTCCCAGCAACCACATGGTGGCTCACAACCATCTATAATGAGACCTGGCGCCCCCCCTTCTGGCATGCGGGCACACATGGAAGGAATGCTGTACACATAATAAATAAATAAATCTTTAAAAAAAAAAAAAAAACGAATAATGGGCTGGAGAGATGGCTCAGTGGTTAAGAGCATTGCCTGCTCTTCCAAAGGTCCTGAGTTCAATTCCCAGCAACCACATGGTGGCTCACAACCATCTGTAATGAGGCCTGCAGGAAGAATACTGTATACATAATAAACAAATAAATAAATATTAAAAAAAGAAAAATAATAACTAATAATGTCATTTGCTAATCAATATCTACCTGAAAGTCTATCTCTCTCTCTCTTTTAACAGAAACCCACACAGGAATGGCTACCCCCTCACCATGAATCTGTCAAATTCTAGAAGTGAGAAAAATGGCAAGCCCTTGAGGTTTTCATTCCCTTCCCTGTCCAGGGTCCACTGTCTGAACATGCAAGCCTTTGAGCCTGAACAACGAAACTATTCATCTTCCATGGAGCCAACAGGGAGGAAGCCACTTCCTGTTCTCTCCCTTTCCTGGCCAGGCCAGGACATGGCTTTCCATCCCAGGCTGGGAGAATGGCGTTGATAAAGGCCCATTGTGACACTCTCACAAACCCAGAGGCCATCAAGGGGCTAAGAAGCCACTTAACAGCTCTTGAACATTTGTGGAAAGAATCACTCTGCGGAAGTGGAGGCAGAGAGAGGCCCCAAAGTTGCCACTGGGAAGCACCTCTGCCACCCACATAGGGAAGCTGACAGCAAAGCCAGTAGGGGACCAGCCTGCCTGCCACATCACAGGCTGACCTGAGGCAGAAGGGACCCAGGCACCACCAACAGGCAACTTTACATCTCGGGGCTCCCGGACACCTGGAGATGAAACCCAATCTCCTGCCAAATGCAGGAAACACAAGGGTCCTTGAAAGGGCCTGAGGGAGAGGAGCCTCCTGCCTCCTCCTCCCAAGGGTGTCCAAAGTAATAAATGGCAGGAAAAGAGGAAGGCTGTGGCGTGGATGCTGGTCTGGAACTTATTAGGCTTTCTGCTGCAGTCTTCAGTGTTCCCGAGTCAGGCACCTCATCATTCGCAGGCCTCCCAGTCTCACAAGCAAATGGACAGGCAAGAGGGGAGAGGAGGTCTGGGTCTACAAGGGACACCCAGGTGAGCGGCGATAGGTCTGGGACCGCAAGGGACACCCAGGTGAGCAGTGGGACGGAAGCTTTAATGTCAGGCTTGAGGGCCAGGAACCCATCACATCTGTGTTCCTTGGGAGGTAAGAGACCAGATTCTGCATGGGCCTGGGGAAGGGTATATGAAGAGTAGTGTTGGGAGATTCCATCCTTTAGCTCCATCCCAAATCTGTCCAACTGTTCAGCCTGGTCTGGTGGGAGAGGAATTGGAGGGTCCAGGTCAGACAGGAGCTTGGAGTCTTGTAAGGGCTCCTCTGTAAGGCCAGGGGGTAGTAGGGAAGGGGCTCCCGCCTTGTTCCTAGAAACACGAGGCGGGTGGTTGGTAGTGTTCACCTCTCGGTCCTACATCAGCTCTCTCTCTCCACGACCTGAATGCAGGCATTTGGTAACCTCGAATGTCAAGGCACTGCCAAGCCCACGAGTGAAAGCGAAGCAAAATAACCCACTGCTTCAAGCCACCTGATGTCTAGATGTGGGCAGAGCAACCCTGTTTGTAGTAACACTAAAATACAGAAGACAATTAACCTCTTGCCCGTCTCACACCCTACAAATTCATTTCATGACAAACTCACCCGAGGTTTGGTAGCAAGGCTCGCTTCAGAATGGGGTGGGACCCACCACACACCACTAGGCATTTTCTTAAACCAAAGCCTTTTCTGTCTTGCTCGATATTCCTTCCCATCTGGTGATACAAACGTGCTCACGCAAGCAACTGTTGGGACACTCTGTTCTGATCCTCTCGCTCGCTCGCTCACTCGCTCGCACAAATTGAAAACAAACCCCGAAGGCAGCTGGAAGGTCTGGGTGTCATTTATTGACAGCAGCTTACATTGTGTTTTCTTCCCTTGATTGCTTCCTTCGGAGCACTGGCCCGCAGCCCTTGGGAAGGAAGGGCAATCTTTTAGAGGGAGCAGGAAGGCAGATGCACATGTCCTTGGCAGGTGTGCTCAGCCCCGCAGGATGCAATCCTTCAAGCTGCAATCCCATTGGGTATTGGAGAGGACCAATGTGGGGAGTGGAAAGGAAGTCTTCAGCAGGACTCACATCTCAGTCCATGCCTCTTGTGCAACTCCAAGTCCATCCCGGTGTTAGGGTTCTGACGGGGGCAGCACAACTAGGCCCACCCACCTTGCTGGGCGGATTCCTCGCTCCATGCCCTGTTCGCACACACCTGCTTCCGCTGGTCACAGTCAGAGGGAATGGGCCTTACAGTTAAGATAGACCACTTCCTCTGGCCTTCCCCAGCTGTGTCTGTGCAGGTTCAAACGGCTGGAAAAACTGCCTTTCTGGTTCAACTGTGTGTGCCACCGTCCTCAGATCTTCAATATACGACAGGATGGAGGCTATAGGTCTACCCAGGCCTCCAGCTGTGCGCCTATCCATCACACACTGCCCTGCCTGTCTTCTGCCAACTGTCAGCGCCTGCGGTGGGATGCCGGCAGGCTCCAAATGCGCAAAGCCGGTCTGCATAAGTGTTTGGCAACTCTGTATATGAAAGTGGATAAAAAAGCGGAACAACAAAAGTTTCATTTGGTAATTACAGATCTGAAGTGATTCTGCTTTTATTTCCTTCACGTTAAGCCAATCATGGAATTTCACAGTGATTTCTGGGGTGGGGCAGAAGGAAAATGTGTTCAGAATGATAGAGGCCACGGCCTGGTTGGCCTGAGAAGGTGCAAGCAGGGGGCCTCACTGGGGAAGCTGGAGGAGCACCGACTGCCCCGCTGGCAGGTAGGTGATGTTCCGAGAGTGAGAGAGCTGTTAAGCAATGTCCTCAGCTGCTTCCAGCTTCCGCAGCTCAATCAGGCCATCGCCTGCCGTGGCCAGGGAGTTGGCGATCAGCTCGGCTGCCTTGGAGTCGCCCTCGGCAGAGATGATGGCTGCCTTCTTCTGCTGCTCAGCCTGTAAGAGAGGGGTAGAGAGCCCGGGATTACAGGATAGCATTGTGTGTCAGGCACCCTCAGTCCTCAAGGCGCTCGGGAAGAATCCTTCCCTCGTGATGGAGTCATTACTGTCCACCCAGCCCTTCTCTTTCCCTTCAGGCCCACTTGTCATTGTAGGACACACTTCGCTTAGCTGTACAGACGTGGTCACTCCTACTTTGATGCAAAGCCATGGAAAATAGAAAAGGGAAGTTGGAATCAATCCTCAGGCCCACTTTTCCCTCCGATGACTTCCACCAGCCAGAACATTCAGGTGTAGTGACTAACTGTAATCTAGCAGCTCTAAGGTGGTAGGGACAGACTGGAGGACCAAGGTTGAGGTCAGCCTGCTTTACATAGGCCATTTTAAGCCAGCCAGGGTTGCAGAAAAAAAAAAAAGCCAAAACCACCCTAGCAGAGTTGGGCTGAGGTGCAGCTCAGCGACACAGCACTCTCCTAGCCTATGCAAAGCCCTGGGGTTGACCCCTAGCGCTGCCAATGAACTAAGCGCCCAGAAGAGCTCCACAGCACAGTGTGCTCCCATGAGTCACCTTGAAGTCGCCTGTGGAAAACACTGACTTCTCAACGGGCACCCAAAGATGACCTTGGCTCACTGTATCAATACCAACAGAATGACATCTATCAGGATATATGACTTTCAGAGTGTGGGACGGGAGTTTGTCCTTAAGACACCGAGATCAACGGTCTTTCCTCCTGTCCTCCGTATTGGTGCTGGACAGAATCCAGCACACAGCACATGCTAGTTAAGCACCCTTCACCAAGCTAACACCCAATTCAAAATGTTAAGCTAACTGTTCAACAAATGTTTCCTATGCATCCAACATCACCGGGTGGTGCTACACCTGACGGGCTCTGGAACCACCGTAGATACAAAGTAAAGGACATTCCTGCCCACTCAGGGTTTACGCTTCCTACAACTGAGCCCCTCTTCTCGAGTTTAAGAATTAAACATCCTTAGATTAGGAAAACTAGCAGTGGGGAGAGACAGGGAGCAAACAGCCTTTATATACACCAGGAAGAACAGGATACTGGGATGCTGCGCAAACACATTGTGTTCTACTCCCTCTCTCAAACATCTGGATGGATTCAGCCACAGAACCCCCCCAGGAACCGAGAGCACATCTGGCATGTTTGATCTTCTCTGCTGTCAGTTTCACTATGTAACCACGGTGTAAAAGTAATTCCTCAATGAAACTGCAAAGAGTCCAGGAGTAACATTTTTTATGTGTAGGAGAGGGTTTTTGATCTTGGGCGAACAGGAAAAGAGTGACCCTTCCGTGATTTAGAAGCATAACCCCGTATCCCTGATGGCCCTCAAAGCCTCTGGAACTGATTGTGGGAGTAAGGTTCCTCAACCTTTTTCTGGTTATCCAGACAGATGACAGATGACGAATTTCTAGGCCACCCAGCAGATGGGGAAGCCGAGCACAGGAGAAGGGGAAAACTGCTCCCGCCATCTGGTTGAACGCTCACCTTTTCCACCACAAATCTGGCCCTCTCCGCTTCCTGCTGAGCCACCTGTTTGGCTTCCACTGCTTCTGTGAATTCCTTCCCGAAGGTCAGATGTGTCTATGGGGAGAAAGTGAGTACAAGCTGAAGTAGTAATCGCTTAGACAGCATTGCTTGGAGGCCTCCCTGGCCACTCGAAGAAAGAGGCCAGGAACGGCTTTAGCAGCAGCTGGAGGCACAGGGAGACACTCTTCCATCCTGATCCCTCATTCACACCTCTGTATTCTTAGCTGCTCAAATTGTGCCTACACAGAATTTTGTCACCCTCACTGTGGGCACCTGGGGCTTTTGATGGGGCCCATGGACACCAGAAGGATCTACTCAATCAATCACTTCCCTAGAGGAGACTTGTGGGTTCCAAGACCCCCGTGAATGACTATTGCACTTCCAACATCTTTTGATGCCCTGTTCCAAGACTTGGGTGGGGGGAAGCAGATGGAAAATTGAGCCCCTGAGAGCACAGGCTCCAGCTGGTTCCCAGGGACTCGAGAGCCTGATGCTCTCGGCTTATGGATTAACCAGTCCACTTCCTTCTCACAGCACGTCCACTCCTCGACAGGAAGACAGAAACGGTGGTGTGCAAATCATGGCAACCCCAACACACTAGGTCTGGTAAAGGTTTTAAAGGAAGAGCAGGTAAAGCCATTGGCCAGGGTGAGAGCTTAGGTCAGACAATCTACAGACCTTCTTCATCACATAAATAGCTGGGACATTTGGCTGACGTGACTGTCTCTAAAGACAGTACAGAACAGGACCAGAACTCGATGCTCCTAAGGGCTAGCCAAGAGCAAGACACTGCACCCATAGGGGCTGGAGAGACTGCATCAGGAGCATGTGCTGCTCTTGTAGAGGACCAGGTTTGTTAGCACCCACACGGTGACTCTCAACATCTGTAACTCCAGCTATGGGGCATTTGATGCATATTGTAGTATACCTACATACATGCAGATGAAACACAAACACAGTAAAAGATAAATAAATCTAGGGGGAAAAACCCGAAAAAGGGCACAAAATTAAGAAAGGCATTGGTTTAGATAACCAGATGCAGTTTGCTTCACTTCCTCCTCCACTCCCAAGCTCTGCTTTTTAAAATACAAGCACCCTCAAAGTTTAGCAGACAAAATCCCAGCCCCATAGCTTTCAGAATTTTTCTCACTACACCCTTAAGTCTTTTGGTTTGTTTCTGGTTCTTTGCCTTTTTTTTTTTTTTTTTGAGACAGACCCTTTTTCTGTAGCCCAGGTGGGCTAGAACTCATGGCAAGACAGGGTTGGGATTACAGGCATGGGCCAATTTTCCCAACTAAGTCTTATACTGCAGCTGCTCAACTCTGACTGATACTCTTCCATACTCTTGTTCAAACCCTGGATATGGAAATACGATCCTAAGAACTGAAAAGCTAAATGTGTAATTAAGGAATAAAATTTCTCTCTGAGAGGGCCAGTTGAGGGCAGCAAATTCCCCAGGAAATCTAATTTTCTCCTCGCACCTCTTAGCAGTGGTTTCTTGTGGTCAGCCCACATTTCCCCAGGATGGAGTATGTGGTCAGAGTCTAGAAAGATGCCAAGTTTCTCTTAGGTTTTTACTCCATGCGATCTCACAGCCAAGGTCGTGTTAACAGTGGCAGAGCCTGGGGTACAGTGGGCAGAACCCAAGGCTGCAGCCTGGCAGGTTGCCAGTAGAGGGAGCCACATGCCTTCTCTTCGGAGAGAGAAGATAGGCCATGCCTGGGGGATCAGAGCTTGTCCAGGGAACGGCTGTTTGAACAGCTGCACAGATGCTGAATGGAAGCCCAGCCTTTCCCAGGCCAGCCACAGAATGGAAGGCACTCTGCCTTGCTACACGAACAAATCACTCCAAGACTGTTCCCAGAGATTCTAGAAACACAACCCCTTCCCTCACCTCGGTCTGAAACACTATACTGCCCATATTGCTTCCTGTCCAAGTTACAACACCCAACATCACATTAATATGGAGAATATAAAGTCTCAAGAGGTCAGCATATACCTCAGAGGGGTCTCCTGCCCCTTGAAACGAGGCCTGGGGGACAGCCACTCACTTGCGCTCTGTCACCTTCCACCAGGGGTTCCCAGGCCCCCTTAACTAAAGCTCTGGATCCTCAGTGTTGAGGAATGCTGGAGCCAGGCTGGGTCTACTGTAGAGAGGAAGACTCAGCCTCTCCCAGACCTGTCAATCTTTCCCTGTGCCCGATGAGGCCATCAGGAATCACTTTCTAGGGAGCCTGGGAAATAGTTCAGAGGTTAGGGACCATCCAGGGCTATCAGACGTTATAAGAAAGCATGTGTGGCAGATGGAGCATAAAGAATGCTCAGTAAAAAATAGACCCAAGGCAATGGCCTCTGGCACCTTTAGGTTTTCACGCCCCACAACCAGTTAGGTGGACATCAGACCTAACCCTGGGTGCCCAGAAACAAAGCCTGTCACCTAAGCAAGAGAAGCCCCTCCCCCGAGTCTCCCCAAGGATCTTACCAAGGACACATCATCCAGAATGAGCCCAAATGTTGCTGCTCTCTCTGTGAGGTCTTCGCTCACCTGCCGGGAGACCAGCTCTCGCTGGGTGATCAATTCTCCAGCATCAAAGCGAGCCTGTCCCCAAGGGAATACAAACAGAGCACAGGTCAGGTTACCAGGAAGGAGAAGACAGCTGCGCCCACCCACCGCCACCTGGCCAGCTCTCGGCTGTGCTCTGGGCATGGGGAGATGGGGAGAAGGTCCTGTTCACTCACCACCACTGACTTGAGGATCTCTGTAGTGATGGAAGGCAGCACCCGCTCATCATAGTCCTCGCCGATGCTGGTGTAGATACGAGGGAGCTGGCTGGCCACCGGCCGGAAGAGGATACGTAGTGTGATGTTGACGTTCTGCAAATCTTAGAGTGGGGAACGCATGGGAGTTAAACACAAAACCACAGGTGACTTCCCTATGCCCTTCCTACCCTAAGTCCACTCCAAACCATACACAGAAAGTCGGTTAGAGCAGAGAGGAGAGGGGCGGCTCTGTCTGTTCTGCAGCAGAGAGCCCAGAAGAGTGCTTGGCACCGCAGACTCAGGAACTGCGGATGGGGATGCACTGGCTTCAGTACGCCCTGAGTGCCCTCTGATGAGAGCAGTTCACATGGTGTGACTGAAGAGTGTTTGGGACTGTGAACACCTTAAGACAAAACACAAGCTAACGCCCAGAATTCTAGAGTGAGCCTTTCCAAGGGCTGGTGTGTGCGCTCAAGTCAGGCCTCAGGCCTGGGAGACTTGGACCTGGGACCAACATCCGGAGCCCACTGACCTGGGCCGAGGTACCACTCTGACGGTTACTAATGGTGCAGTCCGATGAAGCCTTAGCCAAACTGAGAGCACTAGTCTGTGAAAACGGGACAAAAGCACAAACGGTGGGGGAAACCGGAGGGGAAATCAGCGGGAAGAACACCTTCACATATACAGCAGACCAAGGTTAGGGGACCACACTCCACCAGAGCCCACCTCCTGCCACCTGAGAGAAGGGGGCAGATGGCACTACAGTGCACCGATGTGCAAGGAATTCTGATAAAGTCTAAACAAAGGTAGTCGAGCCCCTGGCAGGGCGAATTCAAAAGGCTCACCATCCACACACCCAGGGAGACAGCCCCTACTGCTCCCTGGCAGGTCAGGCCTGGGCGGAGCTAAAACATAGCCACACTGCATAAGTAACCAGCACCAAGGGCCGCCCACAAATAGCGTCCTGACCCAGCTACTGAGAGGGTGGGAAATTCACGAATACACACAGCCTGACCTCGGGAGTTGCCCGCCCGATTTTAACAAGTGTAGGTACACAGGTACACACTGCACCTTCAGCACATCCGTTCAACAACACAGAAGGGGTCCAAAGATGGAATTTAGGAGGATTTTAAATCGAACCTAGTCTTCCCCATTACCCCACCTCATTTCACTTTCTCTTTGATGTGGGCGAGCCAGACCCAGCACACTGCCAAGGAGCAGGGCAGACTTCCTACTCCCCCTCCTCTCTCCTCGGTCCTAACTTCTCACTCTTTAGGTTCTCCAGCCAAGAGTCAGTACAGGGAGACCGGGCAGCTCTGTGCTCCACGCACCCTTGGCCATCTTCTCTTATGATTCCAGCTGCTTATTTTCACACCCGCCTTGAGGACCGAAGTCCCAATAGTTCTCTTTTTAGTCACCCCTGAACTCCAGCCTTCAAGAGCACCAAGCTTGGCACAGCACTAGAAGCAAGCATCTGCTGGGAACAGCCCTGAGGGTACCCAGTGCTCAGCGCACCCAGCCCACAGGATCCTTCTTCCAAGAGTGTGATTTGCTGTGACTAGGAGGGGAACAGTAAGGGCGCACCACCATTTCAGGCTCTCACTAGATATCCAGTGGGTATCTCAGCCCAGGGCTGCGTGGGCCGACCAGTGAGAGAGCAATCGGAGGTCTGCCCCGCTGGAGCAGACACCGTGGAAAGCAAGGCAAAGGGAAAGTCGTCAGTCACAGGGGTTTGGACAGTCACTCTGGGGAGCAAGAGCTGATGGGAAGGGTCAACCGCGGCAGGAAAACACAGGCGCCACAAGCTGATGGGAAAGGGTCAACCACAGCAGCAGAAAAAAAAATCAGATTTCCTTAAAGTTAGAACAGCATGTAAATATTTTTCCTAAGATTTATTTTACTTTATGAGTATGATGTTTTATCTGCATGTGCTTGTAAGTATGAACACCACATGCATGCTATGCTTATTGGCTCCCCTGGAACTGGGGTCACCATATGGGTGCTGGGAATTGAACCCAGGCTCTCCGTAAGAGCAACAAGTGCTCCTAACCACTGAGCCACATCTCCAGTTCCCAATATGAAACTCTTAGGTTAACCCTTTATATGTGTCTCTGAATTTATCCTGCTGCCTGTGTTGATCTTAAATATATATTTCAGTCTACAAATCCACACACACCTCTCCAGGACAATCACATTACGAGTTCTCTACAATCATTTTTTATTTTATTTATTTATTTTTTTTAATTTTTCGAGACAGGGTTTCTCCGTAGCTTTTGGTTCCTGTCCTGGAACTAGCTCTTGTAGACCAGGCTGGCCTCGAACTCAGAGTTAATTATTTTTTTTTATTTACTTATTTTACGTGCTTGTGTATGTGTGGGTGCAGCACAGTACACACGCGGAGGTCAGAAGACAGCTTGCAGGACTCAGTTCTCTACTTCCACAGCGTGGTTTTTGGAGATCAAACGCAGGTGTGGTGCCAGGAGCTTTTACTCACTGACTCAATTCACCAGCCTGGAACTCTTTTTTTTTTTTAAAGCTAACCTTTAACATTTATTTATTTACCTATGTATTATGTATACGGGGGTATGGGCATATGCCAGGGTCTGTGTGAAGAGGTCAAAGGACAGATGGCAGGAATCAGTTCTCTTCTCTTACATATCGGACCTGGGAATTGAACTCAGGTTGTCAGGCTTGGCAGTGGGCATCTCTCTAGTCCTTAAATTAACCTTTCAAGTTAGCATTCAGAGTAACAGATTTTATTATGGCATTTCCTTTCCTTCTATTACTTCTGAAACAGGAACTCAAATATCAGAGTTTAGCCATAGATGACCTTGAACTTCTGATCCTTCGCTAAGGAGTGCTGGGGTTACAGGCAAGCACCACTACCCTGTTTATGTAGTGCTGGACTGAATTCAGGGACTCAAGCGCGCTAGGCCAGCATTCTACCAACTGAGCTCCACCCCAGACACACATCATGGTACTTCCATACATGAATCATTATACTTTGGTGTGTTCTCTTCCAATGCCCCCAGTACTCCTGCCTGCTCCCATACTAGAAATTCTTTTTTAAGACAGGATCTTTCTACATAGCCTTGCCTGACTTAGAACTCACTCTGTAGACCAGGCTGGTCTAAAGTCAGAGATCCAGCTGCCTCTGCCTCCTGAGTGTTAAGATTAAAGGCGTGAACCACTATGCCTGGTCTCCCCACACAGGAAATTTCTTTGTTTCATTTTTTTGTTTGATTTTTAGAGAGAGGGTTTCTCTGTATAGCCTTGGCTATCCTGAAACTCAGATTTAGCGGCCTCTGCCTCCCCAGTGCTGGGATTAAAGTTGTGCGCCACTGCGCCTGGCACAGCACACCTCCACATCTCCTCCATCAGCTACATGCAAGGCTCACCTTTGCTACCAGTGATGACTGGTACATTCCGTGGGCGCGAGCGACAGTCAAAGACAATTGGTTTCTGTACCCAAGGGATGAGAAAGTGAGTTCCTTCCCCTACCACGACGTCCTGTACTCCACGGAATCGGTCAAAGATGACAGCTCTGTGTCCAGCATCCACTAGGAAGAAATAATGACGGGTCAGAAAAACCCTGTCACTCTAGCAGGAAGGATTCTACCTTTGCAAGATCCTTGCTTCTTTCTTTAAAATTTGCAAAACGTATTTATTTTTGTGTATGTGTGCATGCCATGATGCTCACATGGAGGTCAGAGGACAAACAACTGCAGTGGTCAGTGCTCTCCTTCCAAAAGTGGGGCCTGATAACCTGAGTTTTCAGGCTTGGCGGAGGTCAGAGGACAAACAACTGCAGTGGTCAGTGCTCTCCTTCCAAAAGTGGGGCCTGATAACCTGAGTTTTCAGGCTTGGCGGCAAGTGTCTAGCCACTGAGACATCTTGACAATCCTTTTTTTTGGGGGGGGGAGGGGGTGTTACATGCACGTCATGACACATGTGTGGTTGTCAGAAGACAGTTTTGTGGAGCCTGTCTGGTTCTTCTGTCTTAGCACAGGCTCCAGGGATAAAAGTCCCTCAGGTCCCTCAGGTGCCGGGCATGCTTTCACCCACTAAGTCACCTCACTGCCCCTTTCTCCCTTGAATTAACATCGAATCACTTAGAGACCTGTCTCTTTCTCTCGTTTATTATGTTTCCTTCCATGCTGTCCTCTTGAGCAATCGCTTTCTGCCCTGTAGGTCTCCCCAGGTACTCCGAGGCTGTTCCTTAGCACCCCTTCCCCTTTAAAGAACTGGCCACTGAGTTTCTGATTAACCATCCTACCGCACCCCCAACTCCAACCAGCACAATGCCGGGAACCGCCTCCCTAGAGTTCTATAACTCAAAGAGATTCTCACTAGATGGCATGCATATATGAGCTTCAATTTAATCAGCTGTTCCCAGAAGCAGGGTCCTCACTATGGGAATCCTGAAATGTAGATGTTCCCAGTTTTGTCCTTTCTTTTGGAGATAAGGTCTCAAGATATAGCTCAGATTAGCCTGGAACTTCCAATTCTGTCTCACCCCTCCCTGCAAGTTCTGGGAGCGTAAGGGGGGGGGGTCAGCTCCGTGGGGTTTTTTGTTTGTTTGTTTTTTAAGATAGGCTCACTAAGTAGCTCTGGCTGTCCTGGAACTCACTATGTAGAACAAGCTGGTCTCAAACTCAGTCAGACATCTACCTGCCCCTGCCTCCAGAGTGCTGGGATTAAAGGTGAGCACCACTATGGCTAGCTTGCCCAGAATCTAATAGCTGTCCCGTAGATTCAGCTTGAAATTTAAAAATGGTCCATTGTACAGGTGAAGCTACACGAGGTGTGCCACACGAGCCCCAGATCTCTCTCTCTCTCTCGCCCTCCCTCTCCTCTTTGACTTTTTGAGACAGGGTCTCACTGTGTAGCCAGGTGGGCGTGGAACTCAAGACGCTCACACCTCAGCCTTACAAGAACTGGGGTTACAGGAGTATGCCACCAGACCCTGGCTGAAGTAGCTACTTTTTCTCTTTTCCTATTTGAATTGAGAATTGGTCTAAAAACTTTCACTCTGAAAGTAATACTTATCAAAAAGTCATAGAGTCAGGAGTGAGAGGTTCAGGAGTTCAAAGCCAAACTGGGCTACAGGAGACACTGTCTTAAAAAACAAACCAGCAGGATGCGGCTCTGAGCTGCTCAAAGCCATTGCATTTGAGCTTGGTATAGAGGTGCACACCTTTAATTCTAGGACTCAGAGGGCAGAGACATATGGATCTCTGTGAGTTCTAGACCACCCTGATCTACATAGTGTCCTAGGACAGCCAGAGCTACACAGTTAAGATTCTCTCTCTCAAAAAAAAAAAAGAAAAAAAAAAAAAAAGATTTCATACAGGAAGTGTATGAAATCTGCTGCTGTTCTGAAAGAATATCAAAGTTGGAGGGACCCCTAAGAGAAAAACTAGTCAGTCCCACTGTCTGACCAGTGGACCAGGAGGAGGGGCTTGCCTATAAGGCCATCTAATACGGTCAAAGCAAACCCAGCTCCAGCCCTGGGGCACTATGAAATGCCCGGCAGTGCATCCCAGTAATTATTTTCTTTGCAACTAGCTGAGCAAAACCTTTCTCAGGACAAGGTCTCTCAAATTGAGAGATTTTTGTCAAGTTATTTCACCCGCGTGCAGAAGAGAACCAATGAGATCCTGCTGCTTTGCAGAGGCATCTGGGTATTAGACATCCCTTCAGACTGCAAATCACTGAAAACATCAACCAGCAACCGGACAGAAGGGGTCATCTTAGACAAAGGTTCTCAGTCATCAGCCCCCAACCTGTGGGCCTTGAGCCCTTTCAGGTCAAACGACCTTTCCACAGGGGCCACCTAAAACCACTGGAAAACAGATATTTACATATTCTGTTACATATCAAATGTAAATAAAGGTGACACTATTAAGTAGCAGATTCATAACAGTAGCAAAATTACAGTTATGAAGTAGCAATGTAAATGATTTTATGGTTGGGGGAGGTCATCACAACATGAGGAGCTGTATTCAAGGGTGGCAGCGTTAGGAACGTTGAGAACCACTGCCTAGGTGAAGACAGGGCCTCTGCTAACACACAGCCACAGTCCGTGGGATAAGCCCCCTTCACCGCACACACCTTCGGACAGCTGCTAGCGTCAGGGGTGCCGAGTGGGCTACGCAGGTCAACAGAAATCACCCAGAAAGCACCACCCTCCTCAGGGCCTCACCATTATACAAGGCGGAGTTCACCACGCCTCCTGCCAGTGCTAAAGCCAGGCCGAACTTCCCGATGGACTCAAACACTTTGGCAGCCATGATGCCTTCTGTTGCACCCACTCACACCTAAACAAGGGGTAAAAACAACGAACAACTTGACAGGAAATCCTCAGGGAAAGCCCTCTCCGACACAAGAGGTCTTCACGCATCCACTCCTGTGAGCGCTAACCCACTCACTGCACACCCCGTAACAACATTGGACATCTTGCAAAATGTAGCGTCAAGTTTGCTTCTGCAGGTGTTTTTCCTAGAAAAGTCTAGGGCACCTGGCTCATCATAGGAACGATGCTTCGTACCCACAGAGAACGTAGTACCACAGAAAACCACGCTCCCCTTCCCTAGTTGAACAGGCCACAAGTGTGTGTGTGTGTGTGGTGTGGTTGATTCTGTGCAATTTGGGTTTGGAAAAAATAGCTCAAATCATGTATTACAAGGATCATGCCAACAACGAAGAGGATAAAGCCTGTTAGCATTGAAGTTAGGCAGTCTCCAACGGTTTTATTCAACCTTCCGTTCCTTTATGAAAATTATTACCGGTGAGGTGCACAGAGAGGTTAATTAGTAGAACCAGGGTTAGAATGAGGAGCTCGAATTCTAGAAGGCATCGTAAAACTCCTCCCCATACCGGTTAATAGGAAAGCCAGAGCTGGCAGGGGTGCAGTGAGGCAGAGCAGTGACGGGCTGGAGGTGGGGCTGCGGCGGGGTTGGGGGTGGGAGAGAGCTCAGAGAGGACGGCCCAGAAACCACTCAGCCTTGAACTTTTTAATGCCCCGCCCCTGTGTCGCCCCCTTCAAATCCTCCCTCCCTTTGCCAGACCTCAACAGCGAGTCTATCCCGTTTCTCTACGCACATCTATCCCCGCCGATGACACTGAGACACCAGTCCCTTCTATTTCTACTGGCTTCTGAACTTTTCCTTATCCTATCCCTTCCCCTTGCACAACCCCTGGTTCGCTTTGGATTCCACCTTTTTCCCCTTCCCCACTAGGCGTATCCACACATGCATCCCACGCTCCCACTGCACGCAGGAGAGCAAAGGAGGGCTACAGAGACTTATAAACAGAGGCCTGCACCACCCCTACCACGCTCACCTGCCTCCACTCTGACCTCCACATGAATTCTCCAGCCTCGCGAACTGCGCGTGCGGCAGGCAGCGCCTCCCTTTCTCCCGCCCTCTTGAAGATCCTTCCCTTTAATTGGTGGAGGCGAGTACAATGCATTCTGGGAAGCGTAGTTTACTAACTTCCGTGGGCCCTGTGGCTTTACTGAGTTCAACTACAACTCCCAAAAGGTTATGCAGCAGCGGGCCCTAGCAGGAAACCTTCTTCTGTTTGGTGATCACTGATGGGATGTTGCCGTAAAGCCTTTCGGGGACGGTAGTTCCTAGGTTATAAGTGCACGTGCCTAGTTCGTAACGCGGTGCTTGCTTGGAGAGGAACAGCGGGGGCTGGATCAAAAAGCAGCTGGGCTTCCACTTGGTGGCGGAAGTAACTGGGTGGTGAAGGGAATGCATGGGCCTTTTGAAAAGGGTGAGGTAGAAAAAAAAAGATACTCATTCATGTCTTGCACTCCAGCAAAAGGGCTTGATCAGAGTCTAAGTCTTCTGGGCACTTGTTTTTGGTTTGTTTGTTTGCTTGCTTGTTTTTTGTTGTTGTTTTAGTTGTATTTGTGTACCTTTTCTCAAGTTTACCCGTTGTCAACAAGCGTTTGTTATTTTTCTCCCTGTGCTTCACTTTTCTCTCTCCTACTACTTTGTAAATACAAAGATTCCCTCTTACTTGAGTAAGTATAACCCACGTCTGCGCTCCAGTTTCGTCAGTTGAGCAAATAGTGACTTTTATAACATTCCTCTCCACGATATGATAAAATCTAAAGTACTGAGGTTATTTCTCGTGGACATGTTGCTCTGTAAATACACAACTCTTCAGGGAATGCGTGCATATACACACAAAGACATGAAACGAGCTTGGCTTGGTGTGCATGCCTTTAATCCCAGCACTCGGGAGGAAGAGGCAGACCGAGATTTCCAAGAGTTCGAGACCAGCCTGATCTATTTTAGCAAGTTCCAGTACAGTCAGTACTCTATAGAGAAACCCTGTCTCGAAAAGAAAAGACAAGTGAAGAGAACAGAAAAGAGATACAAGGAGGAAGAAAGAGACTGCTGGAAGGTGGGACAAAGGCGTAGGGAGGGTAGTAAGCAGTGAATATAAGCGAAGTACTTCAAATTAATAAAAAATAAACTTTGTCAGAAAAAAAATGTGAATGATGCTATATAACCCAAATGAGGATGACTCACTATTCGAAGGCTCTGAAATGGATTAAATAAAAATGCTGCAGGAAGCCCGGATCTCTGGCGGCTGCAGTGGCAGAAACGCTGTAGGTCCCCGAGTGGACACGAGGAGAGACAGACCACTGAATAAATGAACCATGGGCTTGCATTTTAGTGTTTGCAAAGGCTGTGGGATTCGCCAAGAAGGAAGGGAAGGGCCCTGCTGGTGAAGCTGCTGAGGCTGGTCGTGTGCCCCAGGTGCAGAACACATCCCTATCGTGTGCTAGATCTTCAGTTCAAACCTCAGCACTTAAGAAAGGGGGGCTTATAAAATAGTCAAAATGGGGGAGGGCTGAAGAGACGGCTTGGTGATTAGGATCACAGGGTTGCTCTTCCAGAGGATGGGAGCCTGGTTCCTAACACACAGCAGGTGGCCCTCAACTTCCTGTTACTCCAGTTCCAGGGGATGCAATGCCTACTTCTGGCCTGTAGGGGCATTATCAGTATATACACACCCACACAGACACATATACACACCAATAAAACTTTTTTTATATATTTATTTATTTATTATATATACAGTGTTCTGTCTGTGTGTATGTCTGCAGGCCAGAAATGGGCACCAAACCTTATTACAGATGGTTGTGAGCCACCATGTGGTTGCCGGGAATTGAACTCAGGACCTTTGGAAGAGCAGACAATGCTCTTAACCACTGAGCCATCTCTCCAGCCCCACCAATAAAACTTTTAAAAAATCTAGAATGTATTGAATATTTATATTTGCTTAAAGATATTTGGCAGTACACCTATTCAATAAACCCTTATTGAGCACTTACTAAAAACAAATGCCTTTTAAGCTCCATTTTTATGTCTCCATTTGGAAATAGCAAAATGGAGTTTTTAAAAAAATTACATTTATGGGACTGGAGAGATGGCCCAGAGGTTAGGAGCATTGGTTGCCTTTCCAAAGCACTTGGATTCAATTCCCAGCACCTATGTGGCAGCTCACAGCTGTCTATAGCTTCAGTTTCAGGGGGTCTGATGCCCTCTTTTGGCCTCTGGGGCCACCAGGCACACAAGTAGTACACAGACATACATGCAGGCAAAACACCCATATACATAAGATATAAATTCAGACATTGATTTGCTGATTTGAGTGCCTATGTGTGTGGTCACGTGTGGCCACAGTGTATATGTGGTCAGAAGATAGCTCACATGGGTTGGTCTGAGGAATAAACTCAGGCTGTCAGGCTTGGCAGCAGGCGCCTCATCCCACTGAGCTGCCTTCCTGGCCCTAGTGTGAAGTCTGGTCAGAGAAGTCAGGTGTTACTGCCTACTGTAATTTCCCAAGCTGAGAGACTGCATGGTCAGTAAGCAACAGCTTAGCAACCTTAGGTCTGGAACTCCACACAAAGAGAAGGTGGTGATTTAGTAAAAGATCATAGTTCTTTTGATTTATTCACTTAACGTGCATATACAAAGAAGCCCATTCCAGGTATGTTGGATGGTGGGCTAAAGGAAGAAGACAGGGGACTCTGGCCCCCTAGAACTTACACTCTGAGGTGGGGCTGGGTAGACCAGTAGTTCTCGACCTGTGGGTCGCAACTCATTGAAAATCCTCCTCCAAAAATATTTACATGACAATTCATAACAGTAGCAAAATTACAGTTATGAAGTAACAACAAAAATAGTTCTATGGTGGTGGTGGTGGTGGTGGGATCACCACAACATGAGGAAGCGAATTAAAGGGTCACAGCATTAGGAAGGTTGCGACCCACTGCTAGACAAATCAAATTAGGAATGAAAACTTTGAGTAGTTTCATGAAGGATAAAAGCAAACAGTTGGAGGGGGTGAGGATTTTGTGTGGAAGGTTTGGGCGGCAGCAGCAGTGTGAACGCAACTGTCTTAAGCAATAAGGAAAGATGTCGGAAGGCAGTTGTCTATCCAGTGGCTCTCACACTGTTAGTTACTTATCTAATTGCTGTAACAAGCTCTCCAACAAAAGCGACTTAAGGAAGAAAGAGTATTTTGGCTTACCTTTTGAAGGCACAGTCCACTGGGCAGGGAGAACGGCAGGGTGGGAGGAGCGTGAAGCAGGGGTAGGAGGAGTGTGAAGCAGGGTGAGAGGAGTGTGAAGCAGGGTGGGAGGAGTGTGAAGCAGGGTGAGAGGAGTGTGAAGCAGGGTGGGAGGAGTGTGAAGCGCAAGTCCTTGTATCTGCAGGGAGGAAGCAGATCAACATTGGTACACTTTACTCACTTTCTCCTTTACATCTAGTACAAAAGGCAGCCTATGGGATAGCGCCATCCACACTCAGGATAGGTGCAGCCTATGGGATAGAGCCATCCACACTCAGGGTAGGTGCGGTCTATGGGATAGCACCATCAACACTCAGGGTAGGTGCGGTCTATGGGATAACGCCATCAACACTCAGGGTAGGTCTCAGTTAAACCTTTCTGGAAACACCCTCACAGACACACGCGGATGTGTGTTTCTGTCGTGATTCTAGATCCAGGCTAATTGACAGTGAAACTTTGCATCGCACACCAGTCTCATTGACGATGGAATCCTCCGTCTGTCAGTCCTGACACCTTTAGGTATTCACTCTTGTTTTCACACTTGTCACCTCAAGGTCACAAGATGCTACAGGAGGTCCAAGCCTAATCTCATAATATAACCAAGAGCCAGGAGGCAAGAATGGGGCATGCCATATTTCAGGGACTTTTTGATAAGAGTGAATAAAAGATTTTCAGATATGCCCATGAGACATCTTCTGTTACTGGGCAGACCTGTGTCCCCGCCCACTTCCAGGCCAGTTCCTGGCAAAAGAACAACATTGACATATTGGGGCTCAAGGACCCAAGATGAAAGCTCTGACAAGAGGCCTTGACTTCTAAACCTTGTGATCTCCAACACCCTAACAAGTCAAAATGAGCATCCTCCCCAGAGAGGAAGAAGGATGGAAGGGATATTGGGTATTGGAATTGGAGCCCACAGTGTCTTCCAGAATGGTCCATCTTGGACAAGCTAATCAAGGAAGTCTTCATGAGGAGAAGGCGTTGGAGGCAGGTTATAAAAAGGTGATGGATAGGAATGGTGGATGAATGGAGGGCGTGTGACCAAAAGGATCCCTATGTGTGTGGCTGACACCAAGTAGGCAGTACCAGGAGGTCTGGCAGTTAAGGCAGTGAGAAAAGAGGAGCCCAAGGTTTCACCTCCTGTTGACCCCTCTGCATGGAAACAGGAACAGTAGCAACAACAAAGGTCAGAGAGATGCGTGTGGCATGATGACAGGCATCCCTTCTGAGGAGTTGATGCCATGCCACACCTCAGTGGGCAGCTGTCTCTGCGGGGTGGGGGACAGGAGCCTAGGATGTCATCAGAGTTGGTGGTCTGTGACTAGCTGTCTCGCGGCAATGTGCCTGGAGGACAGGCGAGGGCGAGAGGGACCTGCATCCCTTCACAGGCTTCCTCTGTGTTTCAGGAGGACCAGAAGTCATTCCAACAGGACTGCAATTTCGCTCGGCTTCCTCTCAGTCTTCCTGAGGGGGACTGTGAGGGGCTATGTTCCATAGCTGGCCTGTCGTGGTGGAACGGCTTTCCTACAGTGCAAAGGACTTGAGGCAGGTCAAGCTAGGTCCACTGAAGACATCAAATGAAGATGAACACGGCCCGAGTGTAGAGAGTGAGTGAGAAAGTGACCCCCAGGACTACACACTAGGGAAAGGAGGAAGCGCCAGTTATTGTAGCCGTGGCTGGAAGTCTTTGCTTTATTTTATGTGTACTGAGGAGTCCTGGAAAGTTTTGAAGCACCAGAGTGGATCACTGTTTCAGGGGAGAATAGCAGACTCAAGTGTACTAACACTTGAAATTCCCCGATGAAAAAACCCAGGCAGTTCACCTTATCTCAGTGGTTCTTGAATTGTTTTTTTTTAATTTATTTATTATGTGTACAGCATTCCTTCCATGTGTGCTCGCACTTCCAGAAGGGGGCGCCAGGTCTCATTATAGATGACTGTGAGTCACCAAGTGGTTGCTGGAAGTTGAACTCAGGACCTCTGGAAGAGCAGTCAGTGCTCTTAACCACTGAGCCATCTCTCCAGCCCTTGAATTGTTTTGATTTGTTTTTTGAGACAGAGTTTCTCTGTCTAACAGTTCTGACTGTCCTGAAACTTGCTTTGTACACCAGGCTGGCCTCAAACTCAGAGATCCACCTGCTTCTGCCTCCTCAAGTGCTGAGATTAAAGGCGTGCGCCACCCCTGTGTGCCACTTCTTGGAATTAAAAAAAATAATAAATTTAGATTTTTTTAAAAAAAATATGTATTTTTATATTTGTGTGTAGGTGCTGGCAGAGGCCAGAAGACATCAGCTCTGCTGGAGCTGGAGTCACACATGGTTGTGAGCCGTCCGATGTGGGTGCTGGGAACTAAACTCTGTCCTCCACAAGGACAGCACCTTTAACTATGGAGTCATCCTTCTAGCCCTTCATTTTTATTTTTGACAGCACTAAGATCTGACCCCAGGACCTCAAGCATACTAGGCAAGCACTTTACCGCTGAGTTACATCTCCTCCAGCTATTCTTAAACTGTTTTATTATAGAACACTGTTCTATTTTTAAAGCTATCAAGTTCCCCAAAGAGTTTTAAAATATGAATTCCATATACTCAAAATAAAAATGGGAAATTTAATACTTTGAATCCATTTAAAAATAAGTGTAACCAGGTGTGGTTCATACAAATAATCCTAGTACTCTGGAGGCTGAAGTGTAAGGGTCATAAATTGAAGGACAGTCTGGGCTACACATCAATATCCTGCCTCAAAAAAACAAACAATAGCAGGATGCGTGGGACTATCCTGAATCCCTTAAAGAGGCACAAAACGTAGATCTTGAGGAGTTCAAGGCTGCCCTGGTCTAGATAATGAGTTCTAGGTTAGTCAGCACTGCGTAGCAAGAACCTGTCTCAAAGCTGGGCGGTGGTGGTACACGCCTTTAATCCTAGCACTAGGGAGGCTGAAGCAGGTGGATCTCTGTGAGTTCAAGGCCAGCCTGGTCTCCAGAGTGAATTCCAGGACAGCTTCTAAAGCTACCCAGGGAAACTCTGTCTCGGAAAACAAAAACAAAAAACAAACAAAAAAAAAACACAAAACAAAACCCAAGAAATAATTAATAAAAACCGATGGTCTGCCAGACAGAGTTGTTCGCTGAGGAGAGCAGTGCTGTTTCTCACTATTGTAAATCTTGGATCCTTCATTTAATCTTCTGGGTCATCATAAGTCAAATGATACCTGGAGAACTCAGGAGAACGACAGTGAGCTAGACAGATGTGGTGGCACATACCTGCTGTGCTGTACTCTGGAGGTTAAGCCAGGAGAATCGTAAATTCAAAGCCTGTTTGAACTACGTATGAGAGACTATTTCAAAAAACAAATAAGATGCACAATAAAACATGACAGACTGGAAGATGCTCTGTTGTCGGATATTAGTTGAAGATGTGTTACATTTGCTTATGCTGTGGAACATTTGTTTAATGATGCAAAGACGTGTTGCATTCTTTTATGTTGCATTTGTTTAACTCTGTGAAGCTGTGATACTTTGCCAGCCTAAAACACTTGATTTGTCTAATTAAGAACTAAATAGGCCAATAGCAAGGCAGGAGGAAGGATAGGTGAGTCTGGCAGGCAGAGAGAATAAATAGGAGGAGAAATCTGGGAGGAGAAGACCGAGGAGCAAGAAGGAAAAAGAGAGAGGACAGCCACCTATCTACACAGCAAGCCACAGAAAGAAAGGTATATAGGATAAACACAGAAGCCGAGAGGAAAAAGGTAGACAGGATAATTTAAGAAAAGCTGGCTAGAAATAAGCCAAGCTAAGGCCAGGTATTCTTAAGAAAGGATGAGACTCTGTGTATTTATGTGGGAGCTGGGTGGCAGGCCCCACAAAAGAGCAAAAAGTGAAAAACAACACCAGTCAGTAAAACTAGCTTGAGGACCTGGGTTTGGTCCCACACAGAACGTCAGTTTAATTGCCTGAGCCTATATGAACTCCAGTGCTAAGGGGATGGAGACAAGAGAGTCCTGGGGGCTCACTGGTCAGCCAGTCTGGTAAATTAGCAGCTCTGGACTGAGTGAGAAACCCTGCCTCAAAAGATAAGGTGGGGAGCAATTGAGGAAGTCACCTGACAATGGCTTCTAGTTTCCACATGTATGCGTTCACATGTGCACACACAAAAACACATAATACACATATACCCCCCCACAGGCACACAAAGAAGATAGAAATTAATTTCTCACCAGGCGGTGGTGGCGCTCGCCTTTAATCCCAGCACTCGGGAGGCAGAGGCAGGCGGATCTCTGTGAGTTTGAGGCCAGCCTGGTCTACAAAGTGAGTTCCAGAACAGGCTCCAATGATACACAGAGAACCCTGTCTTGAAAAATAAAAACAAAAAAACAAAAAAAAAAAAAGGAATTAACTTCTCTTGAAGCTGGATTCCAGGTGTGTGCCACTATGCTTAGCCAAAATTAATTTAGTTTTGCTCTACAGGTCACTCAGAGGCTCAATTTCTTTTTGTTGTGTTGGGTGTTTAAAAATTATTTTTATTTTATCTGTCAGAATGCTTTTGCCTGTATGTATAACCTGTGTACCATGCACTTGCCTGGTGCCCACAGAAGCCAGAAAAAGGTCTCCTGGGACTGGAGTTCTACATGGTTGTGAGCCACCTCATGGTTGCTGGGAATGTAACTCTGGCAGCTGAAAGGGCAGCCAGTGCTCTTAATGTCAGAGGCATCTCTCCAGCCTGTGTGTGTGTGTGTGTGTGTGTGTGTGTGTGTGTGTGTGTGTGTGTGTAACTGCCCCCTAAATGATAATCTTCATCTTGCCATGGTACATCTGTGTTCTGATTTGCCGGAAGGAGAAAACAGAGGAAACAGTAGAAATTTTATTTCGGGCAAATGAAGCAGAAATGGCACATATATTTCCTGCCCGGTTTTATTGGCGAAAATTCAGTTACTTGATCTCACGAGGTCACAAAGCGGGCTTGGAAATGTAGTTTGTGGCGGGACTGTCAAATCCACAGGAAGAAAGGATCTGGGGACTAAGGAGTCACCCTAGGGGGTCTTACTCTTCTTCCAGAGCAATCAGACAACTGACAATAATTCAATACAAGAAAAACAGTAACAGGAGAGAAAATCAACTAAACAAACCCAAACAAAACAACACAGACAAAAAGCTTAGCATTTTCTGAGACGAGAAGCACCAAAGATCTAAACAAACCATTTGCTGTAATTGACATATTCAGAGAAGGATTTTACCATCCATGAAAACAAGACAGTATTCAGAAAAAGAGGAAGAGATGAAAAATGAAATGTTTCCTTTAAACGAAAGAAGATGCCCAGGCCTGGGGAGATGACTTGATGGCTAGAACACTCGCCAAGCTTGAGGACTAGGGTTTAGCTCCCCAGAGCCCACATACATGCTGGGTGGGCGTGGCCACCTTCCTGTAATCAGGAGCTTGGGAGGAAGCTCCTCTAAAGCAAGCTGACTAGCTAGGCTGTCTGCATCAATGAGTTCTGGGTTCAGCATGATATCCTGCCTCACTAAATAAAGTGGGCGGCAGTCAAAGAAGACACCCTACATCAATCATCAATCTCTGGCCTCCATACACATGAACACACACCTACACATGTGTTCTCACACACTTGTGAGTACTCATACACAGATATATGCAGCTTCCCGCCCCCGCTGAAGATGATGCTCACTCCCATTCATGCAGTACAGTCCTGGGGGTGCATAGCCTGTGCAGAAAAGAAACAAGAGAAGTAAAACTCCATCAGCAGATGACATGGTTACATATGTAGGAAACCCAAAAGAGCATGCAAAACCTGTTCTAGCCGGTGGCTACACTTAGGAATGATGGAAGATGTAAGTGACACTTGGAAACTGATCACTGACAGTGGTGTCAAAACCATGGCATATTTAGGAATACACATTTATATCTGTGTGATAAAATGATAAATGTCATTAGGAGAAATTAAAGATTAAGTACGTGGAAAGATGCCAGCCACCTATTTGATGAGAAAAGGCTTCATCCAGGATATGAATGAGTATATACAGTATATAAAGAGCACAACTGTAAAAAAAGAAAAACCCAGATGTAAAGTGTTTGTGGGATGTTGAGCGGACTCGGTGGGTAAAGATGCTTGCCACAAGACTGGTGACCTAAGTTCGAGTCCCAGAACCCACATGGTGGAGAGACAGAGCTGACTCCCACAAGCTATCAGGAGACATACTCTAAATATAAGGCCACAGAAATGTTTTATCTTGTAATTTCTCAAGAAATTACTTAAGGATGCACTAGAGCAAAAGAGGAAGGAAAGTTGAAAAAAGACAGGGTTCAGAAAACAAGACATCGGACTGGAAGGGGGAAAGGGGGCCCTAAGAGGATGGAAGTTATCCCGAAGTTATCCGGAAGCGGAGAAATGTGGAGAGCAGATGGGAGCAGAAGGGGAGGGAGGAGGAGAAATGGTTGAAGGTACCAAGAGAGGGGCTGGGGAAATAACTCATCCAAAAACATGCTTGCTGCCCGAGGAACTAAATTCAATCTCCTAGAACCCATCTAGAAAAATCTAGGTGTGGCAATGAGTGCCCAGAATCCAACACTGAGAAGGTGAAGACTGGAGGGGGCCTCTGGCTAGTCAATCTACTGGACGGGTGCGCTCCGGGTTCAGGGAGAGACCCTCTCTGAAGAAGCAGGTAGAGAGGGATTGAGGAAGACACCTAACATCAACTGTCGATCTGCACTGACCTGCACACACAAACACACACACAAACATGTACACACATTATGAGCATGCACACACCAGTAAGATGGAGAAAAATCAAGAAAAAGCCAGATTGTTGATACCTGTTTTCCACACATATGTCCACATGCACGCACACACACAGACACAGACACACACAGACACACACACACACACACACACACACAGAGTTTGTGATTCCAATTCCAGCACTGGGAAGGCAAAGACAGGAGGATCCCCAGCTTAATTGCTAAGCTGCAGGTCAGTGAGAGGTCCTGCCTCAAAAGAAAACAAGATAGGGGCTGGAGAGATGGCTCTGGACTTAAGATTATTTGCTGCTCTTTAGAGGACCTGGTTTGAATTCCAGTACCCATATGATGGCTTACGATCTCCTATAACTCCAGTTCCAGGGGATCTGATGTCCTCCTCTAACTTCCTCAGTCTCCTGCACAGACACAGAAATAAAACAAACAAATAAAACACAATGAGAAGCCAGGCGGCGGTGGTGATGCTTTTAATCCCAGCACTTAGGAGGTAGGACAGATGGAGCTCTATGAATTACAGGCCAGCCTAGTCTACGGAGTGAGTCTCCAGGACAGCCAAGGATACAGAGAAACCCTGTCTCAAACCAAACCAAAAATAAAAAACAAACACAAGAGTACTATGAGAAGATTTTACTTCTACCAGTGTGAGGATTAGTCAGCAATAGGTGTGTAGAAAACAAGTCAGAACTGTTAAAAAATCTAAATTCATTCCTAAGATGTGAGCATAGGAAATAGCTTAGTGTAGGGAATGTGTTCCGAGTGATGAGGTTAGCACTTCAAAGATTGCCTAAAGTACCAGATGGCTGCTCCAGGTAAGAGGGGACAGGGAAGAGGACATGCACGCGCTCAATCCTCATCTCCCTGATGGGAGGCAATAGGCAGGTATTAACAGTGGGGAATTCTGCAAGTAGTGCACCTGTGTTCAGAAACACGGAGGGGGCACCAACACTAACAGGTAAAAGAGAGATGCCAGGTGTGGCGGTACACAGCTGTCGTTCCAGCACTTGGGAGGTGGAGACAGAAGAATCAGGAGTCCAAGGAAGGTTATCCTTGCCTAGACAGTGAGTTTAAGCCCAGCCTGGGCTACAAAGGCCCATTCTCGAAATACAAACAAACGAGACTTGGAAGTGGTGGGAGTCGTGGCGTCTACTTACAGTCTCTCCACACCACGGAGATTGTGGCGGGGAAGTTAGATGAGTTAGAGGGCAGTCTGGGCTACATAGCAAGATCCGGTCTAAGTTAGCTAGTTAGTTAATCAACTAATAAACTAACTAGTTAATTAATTAAAATGTGTATCTTTGGAAGCAGTGAGGTAGGGTGTTCCTCACTCTTTATTCACCTTCTGGAACTCTGAGTTCCTTTTCAAAAATTTTGAGACTAGGCAGGACTTGGCTCAGAGAGAGCCACCGGTTCCTGCCTTTCCGGTGTAATGTTTAAAGGTGTGTGCCGTCACAGTTGGCTGGAACGCTGAGTTCTATATGTGTAGGTACTATATACAAACCTATCTTTGACAACAAGAAGGGGGGGGGAAGACAAGCACGGTGGCACATGCCTACGTCAGAGAACTCAGGACGAGACAGGAGGATCATGAGGTGGAGACAGCCTGGCTTACACAGCAAGACACAGTCTCAAACAATAGGAGGAGGGGAAGGAAAGAGAGAAAGAGGAGGACGAGGGAGAAGGAGAGAATGAGGCTAAAAAGAAGACAACAGACAAGAAAAGTGACAAAAAGAAAGAAAGAAGAAAGAAAAATTCTAAATGTAACCAAAGTTGCTTTGCTAGACTTCTAAAAATAAGCGGAAGGTGTTAACTCACTTGATTGGAATAATCAGCTCATGATATGTGTATATCAAAGTAATTACTCACAGTATTGATTAATTAATTACGGAGAGCATGCCATGATAATTATGCAGCAAAAGAAAATGCTTATTCAATTCCTCTTAGGCGTAAACACAAAACATCTAGTTAAGCATTTTTCTCTTCTTTTCTATAATGCTGTTTTTTGGATCACAAAAACTGAAATAAAACCCAGAGAACCGTAAGAAACAGCCACTGTTAGAATTTTGGCATCCTTCCCTCATTTATAACGTATGGATAATTGGGATCCGACTGAACACCTGGGTTCCTATGGCGCCCCTTTCGCTTGGCGTTCTCCCTGGGGAGTCCTCTAGTCTCTGGATGTTTTTGCAAGCACAGGAGAAGATGACAAGCAGGGCACAAGGAAGTGGCAGTTGAGTGTGTCAGAGATTCTCTAGGGGTGGGAAAACAGTAGTTGGGGGGGGCTGCAGGATGTGGCAAGGAGATGGGGTCCCCACCCTGGATGGGGCTGGAGTTAGGCAGTCCTGGAATCCTCTAGCTCTTTCCCAAGAGGGGAAGTTGAGTAGTAGAGATACTGGAATCTAGGAAGGCCTATCAGGTACCTAACTGGGAGCCCTTGAGAAGAGTTGCCACGGGGACCCAAGAGAGTGAGGAAGGACATGAGGTGCCTGTCAGGAAGTAGGTGTTGGGACGAGAGGGTTAAGAGATGTTCTGGGTAGTGGGGGGGTCACTGTGTTAGTCAAGGAACAGGTAGTCACAAGGTGGGGGGAAGTGAAGGGTCTTCAAAAGACTGGGGCAGTCATCAAAGAAGAGAAGCAATTAAGAGTGTGCCTACTATGTCCGAGGTCCTGAGTTCCACCCCCACCAAACCAAAGCAAAGAAATAAGGGTAGGAATGAGAAAAAGTAAATTTGAAGCAAGGAGGTGCTTACCTTTTCTGGATCCCTGCAGGAAAGCTGAAAGGAGACTGCCAGGAACAAGGGGCTTTCTGGGAAGGCGGAAAGGAGTTCACGCATGAGAGACCAGGGCACTGTGAAGAGTAGGGATAGGGTGGATCAGAGATGTGCCGAATGGTGGGAGGGAGGAGAATCAGAGTTGGGCATAGCGACACTAAAGCCAGGGCGTCTCATGGTGATGGCGGAGGGTTATGAGGGAGAGAGGCGGAGAGACCAGGCCCCCTCTCTTTCCTTCCCCTGGCAACTGGTGTTCTTCCACAGTGGTTCCCAGGTCCCTTCTAAGAGTGGTACACAGACTCTTCCTGCCTCCCCCGCACCTACTCTGTTCAGTGAGATGAGGACATACCTTCCTAACCACCTTGACACCTGGACACTTATTTATTGGTGTGTTTGCTGGCTTGCTGCAGGCTCCTGGAGGCCTGAGCCACACCTCAGAGTGTACCTTGGAGTCTTGCACCAAGACCAGGCACTACACAGGTGGCAGCTTTTGTGGACATATTACATTAAGCAGAATTAGCTTAGGAGATGAAGGGGAAGAACACACGCCTTGTGAACATTTTCTGTATCTTGTCGCAGGCTGCCCCACTTGAAGGCAGGTGTTGACTTCCTGGAAGGGTGTTGACCCTCAGCAAGTATCCTTGCTTATCTTTTAAGTCCTCTAAACACCTCCTTGAGGGGGACATTGCTACCCCTAATCTATCCATTCACTGTTCATGGGTGGCTCTCAATTGCGTACCGCATACATCTCAGACACTCTACTAGACCAGGAAATACTGTGTTTGTATTAGTGTGCTGGTCTCCCCCATCCTCTCTCTCTCTCTCTGTGTCTCTGTCTCTATCTCCATCTCTCTCTGTCTCTCTGTCTCTCTGTCTCTCTCTCTCTCTAGGCTCTGGCTGTCCTGGAACTCACTATGTAGACTAGGCTAGCTTCTAACTCACAGAGCTCCATTACTGTCCTGGGAGCTGGGATTCAAGCCGCGCATGCACCACTATGCCCAGCTTCCGCTTGGTTATTCCCAACTCCGCACACGTTCTTTCAGTCCTGCCCTGTGAGCAGAGGCCTCGCTTACCAGCTCCTTCCAGGAAGGTTGGCTCACTGGTCAGCGCTGGTGGTGGTGGGAGAGGGAGCTGGAGAGTTTCCTCCCTATTGCCTGCCCTCTGGGCTGGGTTCCTTGCTGTGGCACAGTTGCGCTTCTCTAGGGTCAGCACCTGGACACTGCTAGCTCTCAAGGGACACCGTACACTGCTCTATCCCGGCCACCACCACTTAGCACTCACAGAGAGCAAAACACCATTCAGATCATTCCAGGGCACCATGCTTGGCCCATCTCCGCAGCTCCTCAAGAGTGAGCTCAGAGAAGCAGATCTGGAATGTCGGCCCCTTCCTTCTTCCAACACAGCTACTGTCCAACGGTAGCCTGCCAGGTTCCCTGCTGGGGCCAATTCTCAGAAGTGACAGAAGCCCAGCTCTTAACCTTCCAGGGCCTCCTGACCTGCAGTCTGATGCTAACATACGGACTGGAAGGGAAGGAGGGGGATGGAAGCGGGCCTGTGTCTGAGTGGGTCCTGGGAATCCATCTCTCCAGGTGGCCAAGCCTGAGGCATCATCAAACAGGTCTCCCAGAGGTCCTGGCCGGACTGTGCAGAGGGAGCAGTTATGGGAAAGGACACCGGAGTCAGGAGGCCCAGTCATCACACTTGCCAGTTCTGTGACCACAAGCAGCGTGTTTGACCTGCTTCCACTCCTGCAAAATGGGGGTGATGGAGCACATCTCTCACCCCAAAGTGGTGCACAGAAGCACCCCAGGGCTTGAGCGAATGCCAGCTAGTCCTGGGATCACACCCAAGGCTATTCCAGGATAGGCAGCCCTCCCTATTCAGGACCTTTGTGTGTGTGTGTGTGTGTGTGTGTGTGTGTGTGTGTGGTGGTGGTGGTGGTGTCCCAAAAATACAGCCCATTTGGAAGGAGGAGACATAGTATAGCACCTTAGGTGGACGTCCGTGCAACCAACTTGCCCTGGGAAAAAGAGGTAAAGTCACAATATGGCATCACCCATCTCCGCGGTGCCAAGCATGAAAAACCCTTCAGCTCTTGGGCTCAGGGAGAAGCAGCAGCAGGGTTCTTGACAGCACCGAGAAGGCCCCAGTTGTGGCGGCTGCTTACTGCCCTCCAAGGGAAGAAACAGGGAAGGAGCTGGAGGCCACATGCAGACTGCACTAGAGAAGTGCATCCCAGAAGCTCTCTTCACTACCACTGACGCCGCCAGAGGTACCTGGAGTCTCTCTCTCTCTCCCATTGTGTGTGCGCGCACGTGTACACACAGGCCTGCCTGCACACTTGCACGCACATGTAGCATCTGGAGGCCAGAGGCTGATCTTGGGTATCTTCTTCAATCACATCTCTACCTTGTTTTTGTCTTTGTTCTTTTTCTTGAGACAGGGTCTCACTACGTAAGACCAGGCAGGCCTTGAACCCACAGAGACAGGCTTGGCTCTGTCATCCAAATGCTGGAATGGAAGGCACGTGTCACCACACTCTGCCATCTTATTTACTGACATGGTGTCTCTCTGGGCCTAGAGCTCGCTGATTCAGCCAAACTGACAGACCAGCAAGCCCCGAGGACCCTCTTGCCTCCATCTTCCTAGATCACAAGCATATACAGCCGTCCTTCATTTTTTTCTGCCCAGTGCTCCTGTTTGAGGGGCAAACTACCAATTGAGCCATTTCCCCAGGCCCTGGAAACTGTTTTATTTAAATGCCTGGGCTGGGCATGTGGCTCAGCATAGATCCCTTGCCTAGACATGCTAGTACATGCCAGACTCTGGGTTCAATCTCAAACACCAAATAACACGTTACTAACTTCATGATGGTTTGAACTGTGGAGGTTCCGTGCGTGTGGGTATTCCAGTCAGGAGCGAGAGGCTGATGGGTGGAGTGGGCTTCCATCTCCAACTGAACAGCAGCGTTGCAAGCACCGTGTCAACCTGGAGGAAACAGCAGGGAAATCGGGGTGACTCTGGTCCTCCAGGAGCTCCCGGCTGGCTGTGAGAAACACAGGTGTGGATCGACTCTTTAAGTCTCCCTGCCCCTTGCTGGAAATCATTGAAACATTTCTGTCCCTGAGGAAGCAAGCACCTGCGGGCCATCTCAGCCTTGTTGAGAGTGACCGTATGCCCTGTGAGGAGGACGGTCTATCCCCAGTGAGGGTCACTGGGACTTGGCTCACTTTGGATGGATTAGAGGAACTGAGTCCTATTCTCTTGGGATTTCAACTCCAAGCCAACAGGGGACCAAAAGCAATGTTCCCATCAGCCACTAGGGGGAGCCAGTGTCTTTGGGTACAGGGTGGCATGCTCTAGAGATTGGGAGTCATCCACCCTGAAGAGGGAAGCCGTTCCCAGGTCTCCAGACCCTCTCCCAGAATACACCCCCCCAACCGCGCGCCCCCTTGACCCTGTGTGCCGGCTCCCTCTGTCTGCCACACTTACGCTCCATGGAAATAGATTGTGCATGGATCAAAAGTAAATGCAGAATCCACCTCCCCAGCAGAATGCAATCATTTTTTGGCAAGGCCATTCTACCCATGGAGTCTCCATTTCTGCATCTGAAAAATATGAGGATTTGTTTAGTCAGATATTTTCTAAGGCTTAGTCGTGGGGGGTTTTGAAGCTCACTTTACCCTCTGGGTGGCGCTGGTTTCTGCAGGTACACAGCAGTTCCTGGTTCACCGTGCACAGGCATTCCTCTGGAAGGTGAGGGGCAGCAACCTCCTTGGAACACCAAGAGGGACTCTCTGGCTATCCATGCTCTTGACATGACCTCCTGGGCCCTCTCCCCAGGGCACATTTCGTCTCCAAGGGTAGACTAGGTCACCAGGTCTCTACCTGCACGTCCCTCAGGAATCTGCACTCCAGCACACCCCAGCCTTCCCCTCCCCCAATCGCCTGAGCTTGAAATCCAGGTGTTGCCATCAACCCTCCGGTCTCACACATCCCACTCCATCCATGGTCACAAAGTCTGGACAGGCTTACTTTGAACAGGTCCCCACCCCCTCTGTCACCATTCCTTCCGGAACCAGTCCGTCTCCCTGACTCCAGCCTGTCCCCTCTCCGGTCTATCATATCTCTCTGCTGCCAGAGAGAGCTTTCTGAGGCACAAATCTGATTATGTGCTTTTCTGCTCTAGCAATTCCTCTGTAGCCTTGTGGTCTGAAGACCAAGCCAAGTCCTAACAAGGCTTCCGAGTCCATTCATGGTCTGACCCTTGCTTTCCCAGACCGAGCTCATTTCCCAGCATGCTCCTTGACCTGTCTGTACCACACTTCATATCCTTTCAGGGACTTTACCTCTCTGCCAAGAATTCCAGCCTGGACTTCTGCCTGACTCCTCTGTGAAGGCTGAGTGGAAGGACAAACATTTGTCTCTTTTGCGTCCTTCTGTCCTCCCCACGTTACTTCCCCAAGGTTCCAGACAGGCTTCCCATGACATCTTCCGTCTCCCTGTAATCTGCCTTCTGCCAGGCCATAATTCCTATTTATGTACCACCATGCCTAACCAGGGCTTGATTTGGTTGAGGGATTCAATACACACGCGGAGTGATTAAACGCTTGCACAAGCGGTCTGGGGAATTACACACTGGGTTGTAATCTCCCCTTCTCTCTGCCGGATCTCATGGAGTCAAGGAAAAAGAAGAATGACAGGGGCTGTGGGTAGGAGGGTGGCTTCTTGAGTCACTGCGGGATCTCAGTACACAAGTTTGATCAGTCCAATGGATTCCTCAAAATAAGACTATCGGCCTCTCCGTGTCATTACCACCTGATTTTGGCAGCACCGGGGCCGGGGGCGGGGTGAGCTCCCTCCTCACACACAATGAAAAATCAAAATCCTTTTTCCTTGTCCTTCTTTGGGCCCTCCCCACCTCGCTCACGGCAGAATCTGAGTTTCATTCTCTGGGCAAGGAGAAGTCTGTGGAGGCTTTTAAGTGAGGAAGTAACATGATTTGATTCTCATTTCATAAAGATTGCTCTGTCTGCTGTGTGGCAAATGCGTCGGGAGGGGGGACCAGAGTGGAAGCAGGGAGGCGGGAGGGAGGGGGCTGGTGCGGGCAGGTGAGAGAGGGAGAGGGACAGAGGATGGGACCTGACTGGTAAATGAGACATGGGGCCAAAAGAGAAAAAGGCCTCCCCAGAGCAGGGTCTGGAAGTATACAGAGAAGAAGTCTTTTGGTTGGAAAGAGAACGGGAGAGGTTGGGTTTGCCTAGCAAGCACATAGCTCTTATATGGTGGAGACAAACGGGCTCTTAGGGAGATAAACGGGGAGGGGGGCGATTCTGTCTCTCCGAGCCAATCGTTAACGCCACCACCGGTTACAGAGCCTTTATATGCCCTCAATCTATCCAAACAAGTATCTCTTCAGGGGGCTCTCAGCCTAAAGGTCATTTTGGGCAGGCCAGCTTGGGCATAGTGGCTGGAGAGGAGAGAGACGTCGGTCCTTACCCACCACTTCTGAGGATGCTTTTGCTTTGTTATTGCACTTTTCAAAGCTTTGGTACAGTTTCCTAATGCTTCGCTCTGGAGTCCCTTCCCAGCTCTCTGGTACAGAGGCCCCGGCCAGTTTTGATGCCGCTGCCACCGCAGAGAGGAGAACCAAATAAATACAGGAGATTGTGGGGCCTGGAAGACAGTTCAGAGCAAGAAGGTGGTACCTACCCCCCCACCGCCGCCCTGACTGCCGCCCCCTCCCCCAGCTCCACCAGCTGCTGAGGAGGGAGGCTGGGGAGGAAGGAGGCCAAGTGATTAAGAGCTCCGGTTGTCAGGGCTGGGGGCCAGGGGGCACGCCCCCTGGGTGACATTTTCTCGCATTGTGTCCTGCGAACAAAAACGAGTCTTATTTGAGGAGCTGGAGTGGGGAGGGGCAGGGGGCGCCAGAGCAGCCGAGTGGAATCGTGGCTCCAGGGAATGGCTATTACTCATCAAAGGCCGGGGCAGCCCGCGTCTTTGTGTGCCCTCCGCAACCCGCCCGTGCCTGGCCACAGGCCCTGGCCGAGACGCTCAGGGCTGGAGGCGGAGCTGGGATCCTGTGTGGGCAGAGCTGGCGCTGGAGGCCCAGACCCCGGTGGGCTTCCTGGAGGAAGGGGTGTGGAGCCGGGGCGGCGAGGAGCGCAGCGCCCGCAGGTGAAGCGCTTCGGGCTTAGTGGGGGGAAGAAAGGACAGGGCTGGAGAGGTCAGTGGCTAAGCGGGGAAGGGGTAGAACCTCTAAGGTGTCAAACTCAGCCCCCGGATGGAGTGTCCTGGAGGGGCTGGGGGAAGGGGCTGCTTCCTGCTACAGTGGCTATTTTGGGGCCTGAATCAAATCAAATCCGCCGCAGCCCCCTTTCCCCCCCCCCCCACAAGCCCCCAGCAGCTGCGCAGAACAGCTGTCCGGCCACCGAGGGCGAGGGGCGACTGGAACCGCGCTTCCTGCCCCCCACCCATCTCCCCACTGCTCAAGGGTATGCTGCAAGAGGGCGAGAAAGGGCTTTGGGCTCCAGGCAGAAACCTGGGCTCCCCCTACCCCGTGCTGTGCCACGGTTAGGCTGAGAAGGGCCTCTCTGTGTTCTTTTCTGCACATCCCCTCCCCCCCAGGGTAAGCCCCTTCCGGGTATATTTCCAGGCCCAAATGAAGCCTGCCAGAGCAAATCCCCCCACTCCTACCCCCGTGCGCCCTTCAGAAGCCTTCTTGGCGATCTCTTGATGGGATAGATTTTTCTTCTCTGAGCCTTTATCCTCAATAAGGTCTCTCACTTTTGTCCCTGACTTTCTTGGACATATGTTTGGTGAGCACCTCTCTCTTCAGACTGAACCTTCCTCTCTGAGGGACCAGGAAAGGAAGGAGCCAGGGTGTGTTCTGAGCTCTCCTTCCCCAAGCAGGCTCCGTTAGCATCACCGCCCTGAGCTCTTCCTCCAGCCTCCCTGCTCTGGGAGTCTACTCATTAGGCACCGAGTGTTGGCACCACACAGGTCAGCCCAGGCAGGTTCTCCTCAGGCTCCAGTGGTACCCGGGAGAGCCCTCTCATGCCCAGGCACTGACTGGTCAGAGAGTGAGGAGAGCCCCTCTTTCTCCTTTGTCCACCCTGGCCTAAGGCCAGCTAGTGACCACAAGTGTGAGCAAGGCTAACCATGGCCTGGGGCAGGCCTGTCCCTCAGGTCACAAGCCCATGACGGGTCCTCTCGTGCCCATCTTATGCAGAAAGAACCCCATTGTCCTGGGGGCATAGCTGAGGGGTGAGTTCAGAGGCCAGAGATGGAGACCACTCTGGCTTGGTCATGGTTTTCTGACCACAGCAGGGCCATAGCCCAGGAAAACATCCACTGTGGGGGCTGATGGGACAAGGCACACAGAGCTAAAAGCCCCACCAGGGGCCCCAGCACGCCCCCTCACCCCACCCTGGGGACAGCTCCTCCTCTTCTTCCTCATTCCTGCTGGCAGATGCTTCTCTTCGCTACCCCAACAAGTGGTCAATCTCCCTGCCGCAAAGGGGAGGATTCCAATGCAGCCTCTCTGAGGGGAAGCTGGGGGTGTGACACCTGTCCCTAGAAGCCCCTGGGCAGTCCCCTGGAGCCCCACCTACACTGGGGCAGGAGCCCACGGAGCTTTGATCTTCTGGGTAGCACATTTATGGTCAAAGCTGCCAAGAGACAGGAGATGCACCAAGCAGGTCTTTAGGCCACGCCTACAGCTAAGCTTGTCTTCTGGTCTGCGGCCTCCTCCTCCACATGCTCTTCCTCTGACGGCCCTCTGTGGACTCGCTGAGCTCTTCTCCTCCCCCAGTCCCCCCCCTCCCATCCCTCTGCTCACCTCAAAGTGCGGCCTCCTCAGGACAGCAGCTTCCTTTCCTCTGTAGACCCAGAGAACAGGCAAACATGCATACATGGTGTCTGAGACAGTTTGTGATGGCCTGCTTGTGTTCTCCTAAACACGTAACACACACACACACACACACACACACACACACACACACACACACACACGATGCCCCTACCATCACCCTCAGCTCCTGCAACCAGCCAGGCCAGCCTGGGAAAGCTTTTCAGTAGGTGGGAATCCCCTCCGCCTCTTGGCCCTACAGGGCTGGCCAGGGTTCTAGGAGACACTGATGGGAAGGGAAAGAGTGGCAGGGATCGACCGAGCTCCTGCAGAATCTGATCGGGTCCTGGCCTAGGCGGCTGGGGTCCTACAGCGGAGTCTGTAGGATCTCTCACATCTGTTACCTCCTTACTCTGGTAGTGAGAGGCTGTCCCCACCCCACCCCTGGGGTCAGGAGATCACTGGATCTGCGTCCACCTTCAGTTCCTCCTGTTGCAGCCCACCTCCTACCCCAAGTGACAGCAGGGACTGTGGGATTCAGAAAAGGAGACAGAGAGACTCAGAGAGCCAGAGCCAGCAGTGGAGAGGGGAGGGTAGCAGCAGGGGGAGGTGAAGGGAGGGTGGGGGGAGGAGAGCAAGAGGGAAGAAGTGCTGAGCCAGGAGCAGGGAGGAAGGAAACCATCATCTTTGGTCTCCCTCCCTCTCTCCTTCCCTCCCGCAGAGCAGGCACCCTTCCAGACACAAATGCATCCGATTGGGCGTCTGCCATGGAGGCTCCTCAGGGCTCTGCCCTGCAGAGCTCACCTGGCCCAGGGTGGCAAAGCACTCACTGCCGTTACTCCAGAATCATCCACCAGCCAGGCCATTGGCTCCAGTCTGAAGCTAATCCTGGGAATCAAAGGGAAACAGAATCTGCCCAGGTCCCCTTGGGGACACAGGATCCTTCCTAGCTCCCGCACTGTGGCACTGTGTGAGCCACTAGGAGACCCAGGCGCTGGCCGCCCCCACCTTCCACTTTGCCAGGCAGTGACTATTTGCTGACTGTCTCTTTCATGTTGCTAATCGCCCAGCCCCATCTAATTGGTAATTAGCCTTAAGAGCCCAAGCCTGTACTCCGCTAATTGCTGTTTGTCTCACCCTCATCTCCGGCAGCAGAGCCATGCCAACTCAGTGCCTGGGCTCTATCCGGGGCTGCTGGCACCCATCTGTGCCAGGCTCAGTAGAGGCTTCTGTGGCCCCACCCTATTCCTTCTTCCAGGGGAGCTGATCTACAGCCTGGCTCAGCCACAGTGTCAGCCTTGGGGGTGGGCGGTCCCCAGTAGACCTTCTTTCTTGGCAGCAGCAGACTGTGGCCCTCAGTTTTCGTTGATATTCCATATCCAGTTTTAAAAAAAAAGATAGCCAGGAGCAGGGTAAAGGCACTGGCCACACAAGCCTGGCAACCTGAATTTGATTGCCAGAACCCGCATAAAGATGGAAGGAGAATACCAACTCCACAAAATTGTCTTCTGAGCCGGGCGGTGGTGGCGCATGCCTTTAATCCCAGCACTTGGGAGGCAGAGGCAGGCGGATCTCTGTGAGTTCGAGACCAGCCTGGTCTACAAGAGCTAGTTCCAGGACAGGCTCCAAAACCACAGAGAAACCCTGTCTCGAAAAACCAAAAAAAAAAAAAAAAATTGTCTTCTGACCCCCCACATGTGCCATGGCCTGTGTGCCCAGTCACACTGTGCACACATACTCAGTAATGATTTTTCAACTAATAGACAGCCATGAGCCAAAGCCCCTGGCAAGGAGGAGAGTATGGAAGGGCTCACTGGAGGAGGTGTCTCTCCAGGGTATTGAAGTGATCTAGGATTTAGCTCTCCATGAAGAGAAAAGGGACATTCTAGACAGAAATAAGCAGGTCACATCTATTTGTTTGTTTGTTTGTTTTTTTTCGAGACAAGGTTTCTCTGTAGTTTTGGTGCCTGTCCTGGAACTAGCTCTTGTAGGTCAGGCTGGCCTTGATCTGCCTGTCTCTGCCTCCCGAGCCCGGCTATAATCAGGCCACTTATAAAGGCAGGTCTGGATGAAGGCTGTCAGGGATCTGGAGGTGAATGGCTGCAGTAAGACTCCAGGGTCTGCTGAATGGAGAGCTGGCTTTGGGTGCCAGTCTAAGAAGGCGGGCTTTTTCCTTCAGGCAGTGGGAGCTACAGAAGGTTGTTGAGCTAGGGGAGATATACAATCTGCCCTGCTTTTGGAGTATTACCTAGGAGGCCTTGGGGAAGAGAATTGAGGAGGGGGAGGGCATAGAGACAGCTGATGCCTCTGTGTTGGAGGCTGAGAAGAGGAGAAGGGGGCAAATTATGTAAGAACTCTGAGAAATCCCTAATGATGAGGAGCCGTAGTCACCCCCTAGGGCTGTGACAGCCACAGAGGACACCTCATCCTTCCCTAATCCTGCTGGGAGCCCAGCAGGGGCATCTCACCCATCTCCCATGACTCTCAAAGTAGCTTGGGACCACTTTTTGAGGTTCATATCAAAGGCCTGCCATTGTGCACCCAGAAAGCCCTCCTGACCCTGACCTCCCCATTGTGCTGGAGTGACATGTGGGTGTCAGCATGGGTGTGCCCCTCTTTTTATGTGGGGGTCTTCACTCACACCCACATGCTCACACAGCAAGAACTCTTACCTTGGGAGCCGTCTCCCCAGCTCCTTCCATCCGTCCTTTCCAGAACAAATTACTTCCTCCAGAAAGTTAGCCTGGACTCTGTCAACTCTGTGTGACTTCATAAGCATATCCTTCAGTTTGCAACTGTATCAGTGCCTCCTAGGAGGGTTAGCCTCCCTCCTCACTCCAGGAGGTCCCAAATGTGTCTTACACATTCCCCTAGACTGCTCCAGGGTGGGTCTTAGTCTCCCTGCTGGACAGCAAACGTCTTCAATCCTGTGACTATGGTTGAGCCACCTCCTCTGTCACCCCAGCCTTGCAGCAGCATGACAAGCCCCTGACCCACAGCGCCGCCGCCGTGTGCTGCAGCGCTCACCTTCCCGCCCAGATACTCCCGTTGCTCTCAGAGCGTCGGGTTCCAGGGGACCCTGGGTGTTCTCAACTCAAGTTCTCTCTCAGGAGAAGAGCTGTGCTCCTGTCCAGGAGAGCCAGGAGCCGAGTGACAGCCTAGTCCAGACTAGGCAGTTCTCAGACGGCTGGGGGCTCTGGGAAAGATTGCTTGGGAAAGCACAGTGTGTGGTGAGATGCGCGAGGCCTGGTGCTTTCATCAAAACCATCAGTGACATCTTGTGTTTTCCTTTCAGGCCTTCCTTTATTTCCTCCAGCAGTGCTGGCCTGGTGCCCCATGGGGCGGGGGAGGGGGAGCCAAGTGTTTCCCGCCATACCAGCAGGGGCCTCCGGGAGAGCCGCTGAAAGTGGGGAACTGTGGGCAGATGAGAAGTAGGGGTTGGAGACCCCACTAAGGAGGGTGCTGGAAGAAGATTTAGGGTGCTTTCAGCTGTGTTTTGGAGATCTATGGGGGGGTCCCTTGCAGGTAGGTGTTGGGGACAAAAGAAGCATCTTCTTTAATCTTTCCCACAAATGTTCTGCCATCCTGACCTGCATGCTCTTTGGAGACTCAGCTAGCTCTGTCCCTCTTTTCTGTGTGACCGTGAGTAGATCACCAAGCCTCACATGGAATGATAGTCTCTGGACCTGAAGGTGGGGTATGGCAGTCACCGAGTCCAGGACAGTGTGCTAGGCTCCCAGGAAGGATTTCTCATTAACTTACATCATTTTAGTCATCTGGTCTTTTTTTATTCTCATTGTTTTTCGGCTTTTGTTCTTTTAATTCTCTCTTGCCCATTTGCCCTGCTGTGGGGAAGGGTTGGGTTAAGGCAGGCAAATGTAGATGTCCCACTTCCTGCCAACAGGGGTTCATAGCTGAGTGATGGAAAAGAGGCACAGGTATCCCTCGGCCTCATCCTTCCAGTATGGCCCTGCCCTTACTGCCTCGGAAAACCCTCCAACCTTTGAGATGTGCTCCCAGCCTGCCTTTACACCATGCTGGACAATGGGAGCTTCAGAGGGGCCCTGGGGTCAGGACACAGTCCCTCTGTGATCCAGAGCCAGCTGCTGAACTAGTGGAGCTCTGAAGACACATTCCTCATGGGGCAGGAGGGGAGGAAGAGTCAGGGAAGAGCGCTGCCCCCTGGCCTCCAGCCCTGACCCAAGGGCTGGTCAGTTGTTTCAGGTTCAAAGGGGGTTGTGTAGCCTCTGTATGTTTTGATGCCCACTTGGGAATGATGCCTACTGTTAAGTTGGGGGCAGGCTAAGTGACCCGAGTGAGCTCCTGCAGGGCAGGGCATTCATGCTCCCCTGAGAACTTTGCATGTTGTGAGGGACAGGAGTAACCAGTAAAAGTTTAGGAGGACTGAGAGACAACTAAGATGCCCCAGAAGTGGACTCTGAGGATGTCAGTTTCCTGAGAAGTTGTACGATGGAGAAACTTGAGATTTCGTGATGGGGGGTGGCGGAGGTGTCAGTTGATGGGGAAGAACAGTGGACCTCTGTCCATAGATCTGAGTTGCTTCAGACAGAGAGTGCAGCCATGGACCCAAGGCACCAGTCAGGCTTCTCTCTGTGTGGTTTCTGCTGAGCGTAGATCTGCTCATCTGGAGACAGGGAGCAGGTCAGGGGCCGGCTGAGTGACCTGAGACAGGGGCTGAGAACTGAGTGAGTGTGAACATACACAGGGGACCTGGCTATGACCCTGAACTCACATCTGGACCTAGCAGAGGGGACAAGCGTGACAAGCTCTTAAGAAATGGGAGCCCTTGGGCCAGTGAGAGGCTCAGTATTAGATCCTTGCTGTGCAAAGCTGAAGTCCTGAGTTTGATTCCTGGAACTCACATAAAGGAAGAATCAAAACTTCTTCTACAAGTTACCCTCTGGCTATGATATACAATACAAATTTAAAAAAATTTTTTTTGAAAAAAATAAAACCAGAACCCTGAGTTGTGTTAAAAGGGTGCAGGAATTGGGGGTGGCAGTTGGCTGCTTGACCAGCCCTGGGGAGTCCCTGTTTGGAGTCCTGCTCATTACAGTGGAAGGTCCTAGAATAGTGGTTCTTTAAGCTGTGGCTACCTTGGGATTCCCCTGGGGAAGCTTGTTGAGATACAGACTCTGATTCCACAGGCTGGGTAGGTGGGGCCTAAGAATCCAGCAAGCCCCTGTTCCGCACTTCTGCCTGTGGGCCCAAAATCCTACAGTTATCCGTAGTACACAGTTAACTCACATAGTGAGAGTTTTCAAAGAGAGAAAAAGGAGAAAAACAGAGACAAAGGGGAGAAATGGAGAGAGAAAGAGAGAGAGAGAGAGAGAGAGAGAGAGAGAGAGAGAGGAAAGACAAAGAAGAAAGAACCTGGATGGATGGATGGATGGATGGATGGATGGATGGAGGACGGACATACATATACAGATAGATGGATACAGGGTCTCATCCAGACCAGTTAAATCTCTTTCAAAGCTCCCTTGGTTACTGAACCGGGTGGTGAGATACAAAAGAAAGCTCCAGAATGTGCCCATTCAGGCGGGGGCAGAACCTCAGAGCTCCCTTCTCAGCAGATGGTCTAGAAATAGTGAGCAATTCACCCACATTCAGGACCTTGCCCTGTGAATGGCATTCCTGGTAACCCCAGAAGGGCAACTGAGGGGGTCCCTACACCAGGAAGGGGAAGGAACAGGAAGGGCAACCCCCTGCCCTCAACGCCATCCCCACCAGCTCCTTGGAAGTGGCTTTGTTTAGTGTCTGAAGCACTCGGCTAAATATAGCCCGGGCTGGGGTCTGAATTCAGGCTATTGAGGCCTCTAGAAGCTCCTGACCCACCCTAGACTTCTAGTGCTGGGGCAGAGAAGGGAGGACCGGGGAGCTGAGGGAAGGGCAGAGGTTACGTTGTGCAGTCAGATGAAAAGGGAGCCCCCAGCTAACTCGTCCTTACGGCTGAGGCTGAGGTGCATTGTGGGAAAGGATGGAGTCTCACTGACACTGCAGGTGAACTGCTGCAGCCCCAGCCTGCAGCCTGACTAGATTAAAAGGAAGTCCCTCCAGGGGGAGTTAGCGTTGAATGAGGCCACAAGGAGAGAGACCTGGTCCTGCTGGAAAGATGCTGGACATCTCCCTGAGTCCTCTCTCAGTCTTCCAAGCCTCCTTGTACAAGAACAGCACAAATCTGACCCAATGGGAAAAAAATAGGGCAAGTGGGCCATGGTGGCACACGCCTTTAATCCCAGTACTGGGGAGGCAGAGACGGGCAGATCTCCAATTTTGAGGCCAGCCTGGTCTACAGAGTGAGTTCCAGGACAGCCAGGGCCACACAGATGAACCCTGTCTCAGAACGACCCTACCCCCAAGGATATAAAGTCAGGAGGGTAGATCTGGGAGGAGCTAAGAGGAACGGGGAAACAAAGACGATTAAAGTCCATTGTATACCTGTCTGAAATGCGCAAAGAATTAATAAAAACGCTATTTTAAAAATACGGTGGCGAGTGACTGAGGGAGACCTCTGGTCGTGCTTGTTTACCCCACGCATGTGTGCATATACACCTCACACTTATACAACTCACATCTTCGTTGGGGTGCCTCCTAGAAGTTTGAGTGGGCCCAAGGTCAGGATGGGGCACACAGCAGAGAGTGGGTCAGACATACCCACGGCTTCTTGCACACCCACCCTTTATGGGAAGCTTTTCCAGCAGACAGGCACCCCTGGAGCCTAGCAGCATCCTTGGTACAAGGCTTGCCATGGCACCAAGCTCCACCCCAGGAATGCACGCTCTGTGGCTGGTCCCCACCCGGCCTGTTTAAGCGGTGAGTTTGTGTAGCAGCAAGGCCAGAGGCACATTAAGGATTAACTTCCTGGCTGCAGCCAGCCTGGCTCAGCCTTCCTGTTAGAGGATTCTGTGGGCAGTCTCCACCCAGAGCCACAATGCTTTAAAACCACAGACCCCTCCCAGGCCCGGGCCACCATCCACCCACTAAGCCCCCTCTGGCACCCGGGCGAGAGCTATCGCTGACTTCTCTGTCAAAGCCCTTCCATGCCGCGGCTGTCTTCGGCAGTGGGCTCCAGTGGCGGCGAGGGGGTATCACCCAGGCTGTGGGAAGGCGTGCAGAGGGATCTCAGTTCCCAGCATTGGTGGTTAACGAGGTCTAATTTGTCTGATTACCTTCTAGGGCCACGTCCCACCCGCCAAAGTCTCCTGCTTGACTTTGGAAATCTTGGGGAGATAACTCCCGCCTTCTAACCCCCACCATGAGTCAGATGGTCCCTCATTCCCCCCGGGGGTGTTCTAATCTGATGAGAGTGTGGCACCCCACAGTTGGTTGAAGCGATGACAGAGAGCCTCAGAGTTGGGGGAAGCTGGAGGAAGGTGAGAGGGCTTGGTGGGCTAGGACAGGTACATCAAGGCTAGCCGATACTCAGGATCCCAAGAGGATGTGGTGGCAAGGTCAGAGTTGGTGGCACCACAGACTTCTCTAAGAGTCCCCAGAAGCCCTCAGAGGCCTGATCCGTGTCTTCTCACAGAGGGCAGCTGCCCTCTGCCTTCTGCACCTCTTAGAGTAAGGGTCCCGTGAGCTGGGACGGCCAGCACCTTCCCTGGTACCCAGACTGAAGGAGGAGGGCCTTCCAGTCCACCCTGGGGTCCAGATTTGCCCAAGCAGGTCTTGAAGCAGGGGCCTTTCCAACTGGGCTCTGGGGGGTTGCCCATGACTCCTTACTTCTGCTCCAGTAATAACTACCTCCAGGTTCCAAGTAAGCCAGGAAAGCGGCCCTGGGTGGGGGTGGGTGGGAGTCTAGGTTGAGGGGAGGGTGAGTCATTAGGGAGTCATGCTGCGCAGGACTGGGAGGGTTCTAATCGATGGGCTCATGTTATATTTATCAGCCACAGTACTTAGGCGCTACCCTGAGAAGGACTAATGGGCTCCCCATTGGAGACGCCATTACAGGAAGTGCAGGGGGAGGGGCGAGGTGCTGAGAGGAGATGGGGACCTGGCAAGGTCTGCTCCTGGCAACATTCACTCCTAAGTCCCTACCACACTGGCTGCTGCGCTGTTGGGATTGGAGGCGGTAGCCATGAAGTATGCACACGGTACTAATCCCTTTTGCCGCACTGTCCAATTTCAAGCCGTCATTGAGAGTTTTGAGCCAGCGGGTCATCCCAGTAATTCCTCTGCCTCCCCTTCCACCCAGTCTTTTCCTCTACCCTTTCTGGTTCTCCAGACAGAAGACGGTCTGTCCACTCTTCTGTCTGAATGACAGCGATGTGAGCCAAACAAGTGGCTCAGCCCTTTCTGGGGAGGAGCTGGCTGTGGTTGCCATGGTGATATTTCAGGGCGGTGGTGGGGGCATCTAGCTATTTTTTCTAACAGTCTTAATTGCTCATTTATTTAGGGCAATTAGTCCCCAGCGTCCCTCCCTTCCTTGACCCCAGCAAAGGCTATTCTCAGCTCCCATAACATTCTACCCAGATGGGGTGGAGTCTTGTCCAGAGTGAATGGGGTGGGGTGGGGTGGGAGGAGGTGGGGTGGGGACCGAAGGAACTGCAGTCTGAGAATCCACAGTTAGAGGATGACCTGGTCAGATCATGTCCTGTCACTAACCCAATGCCCTCTGACTTTCCTTGACCCATTCAGCTTCGTGGGTGGACCCAGCCTTCCACGCACTCCTCAGTCTTTGGATGGCAGCACATCCCTCCAATGGCAACACTGTCCTCCCTGGCCAGCCAGTCAGGGCCATGTGGGAATCCGCTTCCTCCCTACAGACAGCTGTTCCAGTTGTCACAGGCTTCAGGGAGCCCCTGTCTATCCTTCTGGGTCTTGCTGTGTTGCACTGGGTAACACTAGGATTCTCTAACCCTGGCCTGATGTCCCCTGATAAGTTTCAGCATCCTCTGCCTAGACAACTGGTCCAGACTGTTAAACCTGACCTCGCCCCAAGTACGAGGTAGAACAGGATGTGGTCCCAGGGCCCATCTAGGAACACCACACTGCACTTACAAGACCCTGCCCTGGCTTTTCTCTAGGCCCCATCCTTCCATCCCAGGACCTCCCTGCTCAGTTAGACCCCACAGTCCCTGGAGGGAGGCGCTTTTGCCTCCATGGGGAGCAGATCCTGGAGATCTCTTTAAAACCCTCCTCACTCTGATGTAGTTGAAGTTCACCAGTTTTCTGAGGAGCCTTTGGTCTAAAGTTAGAGCAGCAACCAGAACCTCTATTCCCCAACCCTTCACTTTTTTCCTTTTGAGTCCTGAAGCACTTTTTGGGCCAAGCCACATTTGTGCCTGAAGCTCCCTGTGAGAAAGGGCTGTGCACTTCCTGGAGATGATTTCTCAGCCCCACGCTGGGCCTTTCTGTACTCTCTTCACCTTCTCTAGTACCTACCGCACTACCACCTTCCCTTTGAGGGTATCTCCCTGTGACCTGGAGGAAGTCCCTGGGAGATGGCCAGGACTTGAGGAGAGAGAATGCAGGCAGCCAGTCTAGACTCAGCCTTGATGTTTCATTGGTTATGGGACAAAGAGAGCCATGTTGGGGGTGACCTCACCCCTTGGGCATCCTCTGCTGGACAAAAGGCCGGTTGTTCTCTGGCCTGGAAGCAGGAGGCAGAGATGACACTGTGGTCCTGTGACCCTTGTTAGAGCCCTGCTCTACACCCAGTGCAGCCTGGCTCTGGGAGGCCTAGCTGAGGGAAGCCACCATTCCCATCAGGAGAAGACGTGACCAATGCCCAAAGACCATTGGGTGCTCCCTTGGGGGTCTGACCTCAATCAGGACAGTAAGCACCCTGACCAACAGTGGAGGATGCAGGGGGTTCAGGGGCCTCTCTGCTTGCTGCTTTCCAGCATTGGTCTGGGATGGGGCTTTCTTTTCCTTCTCTTCCCCAAGACAGAAGTGAAGGAGTCCTTCAGATGAACTCCCTTGGAGGAGTGGTGAGATTTGGGGAAGGTGGTGTAGGCCAGAGAAGGCCTCTAGCCTGCCCAGCCCTCATCCCCAGCTTCAGCCCTCTGTGCCTTGCTCCTTTTTCTCCCCATTCCCACCTGTCTCTGAAAATGACCCTCACTCCCCTCTCCCTGGCCCCTCCCCTAGGAATCTGACTTCACTATTCCAGCTTAATTTTATAACCCCCTCCACCCCTCTGTCAAGGTCCTCCTTAGGTGTGGTCAACATCCTTTCTCTAAGAAGTTTCTAAGGGCAGGGATCCTATGTTGCCACCTGAGAACCTCACTTCCTAGCTCCAGCAAGGCCTTGTGGGAAGGGCCCTTAATGATGACAAGCACGGAAGACCGCCCATGTGCAGGTATGTTCCAATAGCCAGCCTTCCCAAGAGCCATCACTCTGAGCTGAAATTCCCCATGGGTGGGGGAAGGGACTGCCCTCCAGATGTTGTTGGAAATCTAACACAACCCCTCCCCAACTCCTTCTCCCACTTCCCGCTCCATTTCTCCTAAATATTTACTGATTTTTTATTTACATTCTTTGCCCGAGGTGCCCAGCCCCTGTCAGGTCCCATTTGCTTGCCCGTCCCCTCCTGCCAGCTCCCCTCCACATCCCTCACATCTGGAGCCAGCAGTCCTGTGGGGCTGGCCACAACCTCCCCACCCCCAGTTCCGAGGGAAAAGGGGAGGGGAGACCAGTGGATTGGTAGCTCTGGGCAGGGCTGGGGTGGGAGAGGCTCTGGGACAGGGGCAATTCACAGGCATGCTTGGCCTGCCCCAATCTGGGATCGCTTTAATCACCCCCTTTGTTTCACTAGGACTTCTGGATGGGGTTGATGGATGCCAGATGCTGGGAGCACCCTTACCCTAGGAGGACTCCAGAATGAAGGAGGGAGGACGAGCGGAGGGTGAACCTCGACTGAACTGACAGCCAGGGATCCAACTCTGTTTCTGGCATATGGGGCAGAATTAGGGTTGCTGCCCTTGTGAGTTTGCTTCCTTCCAGCTGCGCAGGGAACCTGCTAGGAAATCAAGTATTCCTCTCCACTCGCAGCTCCCAGCCCTTTGACTGCTATGGGGCAGGTACTGTCCGGGGTGCTGACGTGATGTCTGCCAATCAACGGATTATCTCTACTTACTTCTGAGGGAGTAAGTGATGGAATGAACGTTCTAGAAGGGAAAGGCCACACAGGAAAGGGAAATGGGAGGGCTGGAGTAGCTAAAGTGTGACATTACATGACAGAATCAGGGCTTCACACAGCAGAGTCTCAGGGAGGCCAGGAGAGAGCTGCAGCTTTGTAAGACTCAGGTACATGGGGACCCCACGGGCTCTAGTGGGGGGTGAGAGGGCAATGGAGGAAATGGGAGTGGGGTGGGGTGGGGGAGGTAGAGCCCCTAGAGCAGTGGTCTCAACCTGTGGGTCACGTCCTCTTCAGAGGGCCAGCCATTTCACAGGAATTGCCTAAGACCATCAGAAAACACAGATATTTACACTGCAATTCATAACAGTAGCAAAATAACAGTTATGAAGTCTCAACGGAAATAATTTATGGTTGGGGGTCACCACAGCGTGAGGAACCAAATTAAAGGGGCATGGTGTTAGGAAGGCTAAGAACCACTGCTCTAGAGGATGCTGAGTGACCTCAACCAGGCATCTCAGGGCACAGAGTAACTCCCACCTCCTGTACACTCTTTTCCACGCTGGTCCCACTTTTTCTGTGACCTCCTGCCTCCTGGTTCTCAGCCACCCTGCAATATGGTTCTCCCGACGGTGCTTCTGAGTTTGGACTGTTTCCATCCCGGCCCACCTGTGACCTATAAAGTTCCTCTACTCCAGGAAGTCCCCTGGGACTGCTCTGAGGAACCAGTCTGGCTGTGTCTAGACAGTAGACACTCATCTTTTCTCTTAATTTTCCGGAGCAGAGAGAGATGGTGCTGCCTACATCCTCCCTGCCGTCTCCCACAAACCTTCCTCCTGCCAGCCTGAGTTTCTCAAAGATTCTGTCTTCCTTTCTCTCCTCTTTCCCACGCACTCTCCACCCCCTGAAAAAACGGCCCAAAGACTCCACTTCTCCCCTCCAGGATGACTTATGACTGGACCTTTTCAAAGGTGCAAAGGCAACAAGTCCTGGGCTCCTGGGACCTGGATGCCTCGGAGGACTCACAGCAAGGCCGCTGTGGTGGGGTTCGATGCACTAACGGTCCTGCTGGCTACCCAGAAACCCTGCCTGTCTTCAAGTAGTGGTAACTAATGACTGGCCCAAGACAGAGGTAGGATTCCTCTTCCCCGGCTGCCTCTGAGAGCTAACCTCTCCCTACCCACAGCAGCCCAAGGCTCTGGAGACCTATCTGGGTGTCTTTCCCCTGGGCACATCACTCATTTGAGTTTTGCTCCTTCAAACAGTTATTCATCGAGCATCCTCCGCATGCCGGAAACTGTGCTGGCCTGGGGACACTGAGAAAGCAACACGGTCTTGGCTTCTACCCATGTACAGCCTGCGGCTCAGTGGAAAGCAATGCCAATCAATTCAGTCCACAACTGGAAGCAGAGTGACAGCCTGGATCAGTGGGGAAAAAAATGGCTCGGTGCAAACACTCAGATCTCAGATCTGACCAGCATGGGGAAGTTGGAAGCCTTGTCCAAGGGATGGATGCACTAGATGAAACCTGAGGGAATGGGGAAACAGACAGGCAGAAGGGATGGTATCTTCAAGGATGCTGAAGCAGAAAGATGTATATGCAAGATGCTGGGAGAAGATGAGGCTGGAGGCAGAGAGCGGGGTGGGGGACAAGTGAAGAGAGGGAGAGAGAGTCGGGCAGAAATTGGCTGGACAAGCTCTTCTGCAGCAGTTGAATACCTAGTTTAGGAGCGGAGTCCACAGAACAGGGTCAGGCAAATGGGAAGATCACTGGGGGGCCAAGGCAGGGGTTCAGATGAGAGTTGGCTTGAGTCCTTGGCTTGAGGCAGAGGAGGTCAAACTGATTGCTGCCAACAGGCCTAGAGAAGCGTCAGCAAGGAATGGAGGAGGAGATAGGTTCTGTGGGGGGGCACCATGTCTGGAACACAGCAGAGACTGTGAACACTTTGTGGAGCAGTTCAGGATGTAGAGAGCAAGTGTGGTCCAGGAGGTAGGACATCCCACGCTGGTCTTCAAAGGAGCCTGAGCACTCTGAGTCTGCATTCGTGTCTTGGCAGCCCCTTTACTTCTGGGTCCTGCTCTGTGGGAGAGAGTACACTCAGGACTCAGAGTGACGTACAGGGAGGTACCAGGGTACCAGAGTACTCAGAGGTACAAGGAGTTCCAGGGTAGAGGAACCGAGAGGGCTTCCTGGCAAGAGGAAGAAGCAGCAGCTGTGGTGGTGACAGCCAGTGTGGAGAGTAGCTTTAGGGGATTCCACATCTGTCGGTCCTCTCTGTGACTGGGGATGCATTCATCTAAGCTGCCAACTAGTTGGGTGCTGGGTGATATCACACACCTCATCCTATTCAGCATCTCCCTCCAGCATCCAGGCTCGCACTGTCAGTTTTCAGAGAGAGAGAGAGAGAGAGAGAGAGAGAGAGAGAGAGAGAGAGAGAGAGATTGTAGGCACCACCCTTGCTAGCTCTGGGAGAGCAGGAGAGATGGCCCCACCCCTCCACCTGGGTGTGAGAGAGCTGTCCCGATATCATGGGGCATAGAAGAGCTAGCTCTGCCCTTGCTTGATGAGGCAGTCAAGTGGCCTTGACTAAATCAGCTACCACCCAGACCCGTATCTAGGCCTTTGAGGTGGTCCACCCCAACATCTACCCCAGGTATGACCTGCTGGAGTGCATGAAGGGACTGGTCCTGTGGAACCACAGCCATAAGATCTCCATGAGTTGGGACAACAGCAGAATATGCAAGAGGAATTTTGGTGAGAGTCCAGTACCGATGGTGTACCGGAAGCCAGAGGCCTCGCACCAGACCAACAACTCATTGTAGCAAACATTTGCAAACAAAGCGGAATGCATAAAAGGCTGTACTGTGTGACACCTGCAGCTCCAGTGCCACTGAGACAATGGAGAGGTGTGGGAGAGGCAGGAAAGATGGAGGTGTGAAGTGGTTTGTTAGTTTTATTTTGTTTTCACTTAATATCTTTAATATTTTCTTTGGCGGGGAGAACATTACAGGGGTAAGGGACTGAGAAATGAGCAGAATTGGGGTACATGATGCAAAATTCCCAAAGAATCGATTAAAAAATGTTGGTTTTTTTTTAAAGCCTGCCTTGTTTTCTGAGAGCCTTCCTTGTACTAGAAACATGAAGTCAAGTTCTCTCCAGACAACATCATTTAATTCCCAAAGCCTACCAGGGAAATGTGATGGCTCTTCCCACACTAAAGGTGTAGAAACTGACAGTTAAGAAGGACAAATAGTTGCCCAGGTCACACAAACAGGCAGGTAGAATTGGGACTCACTTCTTGTCCCCTGAGCCCAGAAGTCGTCTCCTTGTGGCTGCCACAGCCATTCTGTCTGCACCCTGAAGTCACCCTTGCTACATGGTACTGTCCGTGTCTGTGGTCCCATAGACTGCCTTCCTTGAATGTAGGGGCTGTGACAAGTCACTTGGTGTCTGCTTGTCCCATAATAGGGATGCGGTTAGTACTGGGTAAACAAGGATGAAAAAATGCAAAAGAAAGGTTCATGGGGTTCCCACACGAAACAATAAAGTTTCTTTTCTTTCCCTTCCTTCCTTCCTTCCTTCCTTCCTTCCTTCCTTCCTTCCTTCCTTCCTTTTGTTCTTTCTTTCTTTTAAATTGTTTTTTGTTGCACTATACATTTTTCTCTGTTCCTCAACTTTTCTTCCCCTCTCCCCTTTCTTTATTCCAAAGCCTGTATCATTAGTGATGAATTAAGAATTAGTCACCAGCCAGGCTTTGTGGCGCACACCTTTAAACCCAGCACTCGGGAGGCAGAGGCAGACAGAACTCTGTGAGTTCTAGGCCAGCCTGGTCTACAGAGTAAGTTTCAGAACAGTCACTACAAGTGAGATCCTGTCTGAAAAGAAAAGAAAAGAAAAGAAAAGAAAAAGAAAAGCCAACCAAACAACCAAACCAAAGAATTAGTCACTGAGTGCAGCTAAAACTAATTGCCACAAGTTCAGTGAAACTCGGTTTCTCGGGTGAGTTCACAGGTCAGAGGTCTGTGGTAGGTAAGAAGTGGATAGACCATTGCTTATCTTCCTTGTTTGAGGTTTGCCCTCCTGCCTTGGCTCATGACTCCTGCTACACATCAGTTACCCCTGCTTCTATGGCTCCAAGCCTTATCTCTCTTTTCCTGGTTGGGATCCTAATGGTTACTGTATGGCTCACCGGGACACCCCAGCACAAGCTCCTGAGCTCCAGATTCTTCATTTACACACCTTCCATATACACTCGCAGCTTCCAGGCTTTAGAATGTGGCTCTTTCCAGGAAACCATTATTCTGTTCATATCCTTGATACTGAGAATAGGACCAGTGTGGACAAAGGAAGTGAGCCCTTTGCCTGGCCACGGTTTCTTCATCTGTCCATTGTCAGAGACAGAAAACTACAAGAATCCCAAAGTCCTCGCTGGGGACAGCCTGTGGTTCTAAGAGCTATCCTTGAAGCAGGAGGGAATGGGGTCAGCCCACAAGAGGATGGTTTTGCTGTGGGTGACACCTGTTCACCCCACCCTCACTGTTAACCCAGACTGCCCCTCGAGTCTCCTCAGCCCTCTGTAGCCTTCTGTCCCTGTGACTGAGGCTTCTCCATGAGGCCAGGACAAAGAGTCCTGGGTACCCCAGTACCATGATAGCCTGGCTCATTAGGGGTATAGGGACCCCTCAAGTTCTCATGGGGTGTCTTAGTAAAGACAGGGCATAAGAACTCAAAGAAGCGTGGCCGGTTAGCCAGGCATGGTGGTGCACACCTTTAACGCCTTTAATCCCAGTGCTCAGGAGGCAGAGGTGGGCCGATCTCTGAGTTCAAGGTCAGTCCGGTCTACAGAGCGAGTTCTAGGAATCTAGAGCTACTTAGAGAAACCCTATCTCGAACACCCCCTTCCAAAAGCGTGGAAGCTTGATCAGAGAGAAGATGCCTTCGTGCAGAAATGACACAGAGTGTTCTAGAGGACAAAAATTGGCTAGAATTTTGGAAGCAAGACTGGAGAATCCATTGTGGGGCAGCCAGTGAAGGGGGCCAGGAGGAAGTGAGGCCCATCCTGGAGGCCCTGCAGGGGCCACCCCAGGAGCTGAGAGGGAAAGCAGGTGTGTGTCAGGGCAGCCGGAAGACAGCAACGGACTCTGTGTCCAGCGAGTCCTGGGGGAATGGCGTGGAGAAGATGCACCTCGCTCCTCTCATCCAGCCGCTCTTCCCGCCCTGCCCTCCGCTGCTGCTCCCCTAGAGCCTTGTGGAGACTTCTTACAGGAGAGGCAGATGTTTCTGGATGCAGCTGGATACTGAGGTCCAGGGAAGGGGCTGGCCCCTTTGGGCTTGGAAGAGTTATAGAGAAGAAGAGAATACAGGAAATGAGGGCTCTCTAAGTGGGGGCTTTATGTACCAGCGGATCCTTACAGCAACAAGGATAGCAAGTGCTGGTCCATTTTACAGACAAACCAACTGAGGCTCAGCGTGGCATCTTTTCTACCTCTGAGATTGCTTGCCTCCTCACCTCTATCCCATACTTCATCCACATCCCTCCTTCCTTTTTCTTAGATTCTCTGTCCTCCCTTGCCTCTTCCAGGAAGCCCACTGAGGCATTCATCCATCTGCGGTGACTATCCATCTGTTTAGACTGTTGACCAAAAGTATCCTAGCTCCTTGTCATCCACCTAGGAGCACATGGGAACAGAGACTTGCCCTTCCATTGAAGCTCTCACCAGGCCTGAGGTTGCCAGCATGTGGAAAGGAGCCATAGGTCCCCAGTGCAGGCGCCGGGCATGGTGAGAAGACCAAAGGCAGCCGCCAGGGAGTCCCAGATGAGGTGAGAGGCTTGGCTCGCCCCCAGCTCATAAAGAAGGATGTTAACAGCCTTCTAGGGAGCTGGCCAGGGACGGCCAAAGGAGTGGGCCAGACTGAAGTGCCTTCCAGCCTTGGGTCAGCACCGGCACCTCCTGCCCCAGGAGCAGCTCCTGCTGGTGAATAGTTTGCCTCTCCTTCCTCCTCTCCCCAACCCCCACCCCAGAACCCCTTTAGACCCCACACAGGGTCTGTCTCTCCTCCCTCCCCAGGACCCCCAGTGTCTGTTGTTTGCCTCCTGTGGGATGGGTGTGGGTTACTATGGCGTCACTGGGTGATGAGGAAGGGACAAAGGGTGGGAGGTCTGGCCCGGCCTCCCACAGTCTCTTCCCACCACCCTAAATTGCCAAACCAGGACCTGAGAGAGAGGCTGGAGGACTGCACTGTGGGAAACCAGGAAGCAGCCGGGCAGGGGCCACGTGCAGGGGGAAGGCATGGAGAAAGCCAGCATGGAAGGAACCCAGGGTCTGGAAGCTGAGGGATCAGAAGCAAGCTTGCCTCTCTGTGGGGTACCAAAGGGACACCTGTGTGTGGACTCCCAGGGATGTTTGAGGACAGTCATCTTTTCACAGGTGGAGAACAAGGGCTTAGAGGCAGGGAGGGAAGTGCTCACCCACAGCTGCACAAGGACTAGAGCCCACATCTAACTGAGATTGGGAAGGGAACGAGGGGCTGTTTTCAGTACCATGGTGTGTCCACCTAAACACAGGCAATGCATCTGACTACACGTATGTTTTCACTGCCCCCAAATTCTCCTAGCCTTTCTCCCCAAGATTCTAATGTCAGGCCTTTGTTTTGTATTTTATTCCCTGAACCCTCATCCTCCCAGGACTTTGTTGATCTTAACCCTGGATCAACCCTGAGAAAGGATGCAGACAAGATACTACACTCCCATACCATTTATTTCCTGGGAGCCTTGTCCCCCAGGCCTTTCCCCTGTCTCCTGCCTCGGCTGGCTAGCCACACCAGTGATTTTCACAATTACTGACTCTGAGAGAACCACCCCCTCCTAGTGTGTCCCTCCTGACCTCCTCCCCAAGCCGTCTTCATTCTCTGGGGAGTCAGCTCTTGGGAGAGCTTTTGTTTGCCCTGGACAGATTTGACTCTCTCTTCACTCACCTCAACACAGGCATCACACCCTAGTTCACAAAGTCCCCAGTCCATAATATACTCATACGCTCCAGAGCCTTAGTAAGCTCAGAAACAAGAGCTTTCCAACCCGTTTAACAGGTACATGTAAGGAAACAGGTGAGCGGAACAACGGGGACTCATCTCTAACTTGACTCCACTTTGTCACCCATGCGGCAGTCCATCTGGTGTCCGGATCAGATAGATGTGAGTCCAAGGGCTACATAGATCACAGCCCACTTCGGGAACAGCTTAGTGGGACTCCTGTCTCTGATGGTTTCAACGGGGGAGGTTGGTTCCCCTAAGTCCTTTATTGACCATCTTAAATGTCTCAGGTCACAGGAAGCAGAGGTCAGCATGTCCTGGACCTCGTCACAGGCCTCTCAGCAAAGCACTGGACAGTCAGCTGCTAACTGCTGAGAAGCGTGAAAATGCTAGCCCAGCAGTCTGCTGTATCCTGTCATCCCATCCTGCTGGGGAGGGCAGGGCCAGCTTCCCGGAGGAGATGCTATTTAACTGATCTTAGTTGGTCATGGAAAGACAAGATGGTTTGCTCGGTGGGGGCGAAAAGAGGATGTCAGGGCTGACGGTGAGGGTAAAAGCCTATAGTATGTTCTAGGCAAGGCGAGGAATCTCATGAGGCCAGTAGCTCACTGGACTTTGACAGGAAGGAGCCAGAGATGGGTCTAGAAAGGTCTTTTAGGCCCACCGTGAGGGTCTTTTAATATTTCGCCTTAAAAGCGGTGGGAGGTCAACCTGCTTAAGGTAGGAAGCAAAGGATGTGGGGTCAGGGATGTACAAGATGCAGGAAGGAAGTGAGTGATAAACCCCCAGATCTGGTGGGAGACTGTAGGAATCTCCTAGGTAAGTGGGGTGCAGAGCCCGAGTGAACACATGGCTAGCAAGAGCCCAGCGAAGGACCAGTTTTATGATGAAACTGCACGCTCACAATATGCCTGGTCCACCGTGAAAGAGGAAGAGCAGGAGATGAACTATACCCATGTTGCTGGTTTGGGCAGCCTTCAGCTAACTCTTGCAGAGGAGAAAGAAGCCAGCTGGGAGCAAGGGATAGCCAACTCCAATTTCAGCACCTTGTTAGAGGTCCCATGGGACAGCTGGGTGGAAGGTCAAGCCGGTAGCTAGAGGAACGAGGCGGAGTTCAGGAAGAAATCAGGACTAAGTGGCTCAGAATTTACCTGCTCAAGAGCTGGAGTCAAAGAGACCTGTGTTCAAACCCAGTACCGTGTCTTACTGTGACCCCGAACAAGTCCCTCAGTTTCTCCTCATCTCATCTATGATACAGGAGAAGGGAGGAGTAATAGGAGACCCAGACGGTCTTCGGAACATGGATTCTCAATTACCTCTTCCCCTGACCTTGCTGGGTGTGGTGCCCACCACAGACCAGACTGGAAGCTTCTGCCCGGCTACAGGTGACATCAATGCAGAGAATCTCCCCAAGGACTCAAGAAAGTATTTGCTCCAGGCACTGACAGGGCTTTATAATCCACCCCCTTCCCGGATGAACTAGATCTCCAATTAGACTCTCTGTCAGTGCTGAGGCCATTTCTGAAGTCCCACTCAGGAATCATGTTTCCGGTGATCAAAGGAGCCAGACCTAGCTCTCCACCTGGAAGACGGATGCAAGTACTACCAGTAGTACTTAAGGGTCCTCTGTTCTGTGCTTCTGCCGAGCCAGTAGGCTGGCAAGATGAGGCTAGAGGTGGGAGGGTCCACGCCAAGAAATGTCCAGTGCACCTGTTCCATGCAAATGATATGCAAATGACCCAAAGCATTTGTTCTTGTCTCTGCAGTCAGGGGCTTGCTCTGCAAGAGGGTCTTCTCAGCTGTTCTGAGTGGGAGGGGCTCTGGAAAGGGATGCAGCACCCCCACCAAGGCCAGGACCCCACTTTGGGGGAGGGTGCAAGCCAGGGAACTAATGGGCCCGTGATTCATCGCTCAGCTCTTGTCTGCACTAATTGGTTCTGCTGGCCTACTGATTCATGGCAAGGAGCTGGGCTCTGGGGGACCCCTGTGTCCCTCCCCCCACTCCTCCCTGCCTCCTGCTCAGGATGGCTGTGTGAGGCTTTTAGATCCAGGATCTGTTCCAAGGGACCACTGCCCAGCATCCATCACTGCTGACAGACTGAGGCTCGCTCTCGGATGGGGGCAGGGATGACAGTTCAGAGTGGCCATCTGATGCTGTGGACCCCACCTAGGTACCTCAGTCACTGGGATGTGTGTGTAAAGGTAGCCTGAGCCCTGGCTGGGTGCTATGAAGGTACTCAGGGAACAATGGTAGCTATGAGTGGTGGTTATTTTGGTGGTAGTTGGCTTGCAGGTAAAAATACAGGAGGGGTCTTGGAGGCAAGAAAAAGAATTGGGTAAAGACTTGACACAGAAGCCTCTGGCCTGGGAGAGGTGAGGTGACCATGGGGGCTGAGAGTGCCCGCAAGTCACTCTGAAGCTCTGACTCAAGCTGCTGATAAAAGACCTAAGGCTTTGTTTGAGACTGCTTGCTGTGTGACCTTGTATAATCACTGGCTCAGTCTGAGCCTTCCAAGCATTGGAGCTACTACAGAAGACAGTTAGCCCCAGGCACAAGCCCTCCAGGTAATCACCCCGACAATACCTAGGTCCTCTGTGCTGTCTGTCATTCACTACATCCCAGGCTGAGGAAAGAGGTGCCAGCCCTCCTGGGTACAGGGATGGGTAGGGTCCCCACTCTCCTCTGGACCACCTCGGCACACAGATTGATTTTCAAGTTTGTCAAGCCCCCTGTGTCTTCCATCACATTAGAATGAGCACATGAGACCACACCCACTTATCTGGAACCAGTTAGGTGGGCTTTCCACTCCCTCTTTCAGAAATAGAGCAGACACGGGCAAGGACTGGTCAGGATACACCAGGGCTCGCAAAGGGCCAGGCGGAAGCTCGGGAAATACGTTCTACTGAAATCTATGAATGGGCAAGAATTCTGCAGCCTCGACAGAGGAAGCCTCGACTTGTGGTGGCAGCTGATGAATGGAGAGCATGCCAGCCTCTTGGCAGCGCCACCACAGCCCGGCTGTCCTTTCCACTCCTCCTCCCTTTGACCCCCAGCCTCGTGCAGTTGTCTGCATTGCTCGCCAGCTTGAATTGGAAACCAAACGCAGAAGCAGGCTCTGCTCCCTGTGTCTGCTGCAGCACTCTTAGCTGGCCGCTATAGCTACAACCACTTAATCTGCCGTCCCCTCCCAGAGACCACCGAGCACTCACCGCCTAGTCTCTTCTCAGCAATCAGGCAGTGTTTGAAGACATAAATCAGGTCTCTTGATGTCTCTATTCAGAATTCCCCTACGGCTTTAAATCTCACTGTTAGCAGAAAACCCAGCCTCCTTGCTTCCCTTAGAAGCCCCTATGTGATCAGTGCCTGGCCACGTATACATGATCCCACTTCCAGTACATCTCCCAACGCTCTGTGTTCCAGTTCCAAATCAGCCAACAAAGGTTTGGGGCTCTGAGTCAAGGCTGTACACCCACAATTCCCTCTTCCCAGAATGCTTTGCCCTTGTTCTGTACCTGGCTAAAGTCTTCTTGAGCTTTACATGTCACCTCCCAGAGATGTCCTTTCTGTCCTCATTGTCACCGCCTCCAGCATCCTGCATACCAGCCTGCTTTATTGTCTGCAAACCCTTCAAACCATCTGATAAATTCTCGCTCATTTTGATGCTGTTGCTGCTTTAAGACAAGGTCGCACTATGTAGTCCAGGCTGCCCTCAAATGTACTATGTAGCACAGGGTAGCCTCAAACTGGCAGTGATCCTTTTACCTCAGGCTCTTGGGTGCCAGGATTGCAGGCATGCATGCACTACATAACTGCCTCTGAATTCCCATTTAAACATCTGCCCCCCCCTTTTCTTGTGGTCCTGTCTCTTGAGTCTGAGGCAGCTGTTTTGGGGGTGTATTGGCTTCTACCAATATCCAAGGATTGACTTTGCCCTAATAAATTTTATTTCTCTTTGGAGGGAAATTCTGTCTCCTCAGTGCCCTCCTTGTAGTTATGGGGTGAGTCTCCTAGTGATGTCAGAGCACAGGGCCTTCTGCAAGCTCTGACCCAGGGAGGAGTAGCCACAAGGGCCACCCCAGGAGAGGAATCTCTTTTAGCTACTCTATAGGCACCCCTCCTGACAGGCCAGGAAGTCTCCCTCACCCTGCATCCATCTACTCCCCTGCCATCTGAGCTCTCAAGTGACCTCAGTGACCCTAAGCCCCTCACAGGACTTATTTCTCTTCCTGCTGCCCCACCACAGAGGAAGCTAGGGGTCAAGAGTGTGGGGAGGGGGGGCAAGTTCATTTTCTTGATGTTGCAAGGCCAGAGTCAGCAGGAAAAGACTCCGAGCTACAGCTGACAGCCAGGCAAGAGTGAAGCAAGAAACTCAGCGTTCTGAATGGCAAACTCACAACCAGGAGAGAAGTCATCTGTGTGAAGTCACCTGGGGACTAGGTACCTCCTGCTCCCTCCCCCACCCCCAGAGATCCAACTTCCTAGGCTTCCACTGCAGACTCTTCCACATGAGGATCCTAAGGAACCCCTAATTCCTGCTCTGCCCCTACTTGCTCCCCAATCCTGGATGGTTGGGTTTCCTGAAGAGACTGTGACCTGGACAGTGGCCACTGCTGACTTTGCTGGCTGTACAAATGGGGAGAAGGCTGCTCTCCTCTACAGCCAGTTCAGGGGGTTCCTTGGTACAAATGTTGTTTCATCGCGAGAGTCAGTTTCCCCATTTGAATAATGATGCCAAGGGTCCTTGTCAGTTTTGAGCTTTTTGTTCTGTATTATTCATTTGGCTGGGAATAGCAGACTCATGTGTATGTACACATGTGTGTGCACGCGCATGTATGTGTGTGTGGTTGTTCAGGGTAGGGACAGGTTGGATGCTGAGCATCATTCCAGGCTCTAATCACTGTGGTCTTCCATGTTTTGTTTCAAAGTTGTCTAGAGGAAAAGAATCAATATATAGGATATATACACTCACACATGCACGTGCATGCGCACACACACATACAGTTTGATCAACTTACACTGAAATAGTAACAACACTTGTCTCACACCCGAGAGGCTGACAACCTGGTAGTCAGACCATGAGGCTGGGTGCCTCAGCAGTTCCAATCTGATTCCCAGCCAGGGATGGAGACCTGGAAACACTGGTCCTAATGTCAGTGGAGGAGCCAGCAGCAGCAGCAGCGGAAACCCACTGGGCAGCAAGAGAAAAGGCTAAGCAGGCAATAGGCCAGTAATCTTCCATCTGCATGCACCCATTTTTATCTGGGCTGCTGTCAGCACGGCCCGTTCTCCCCAGTCCGTCACACAATGGGCTGACTCTCCAGTCAAGGCTCCTGGCTCAGGCGGTTCTAATTTGCCACAAGTTGACATCGCAAGCAACCAGCACACTTTCCTCCTCTCCCCCAAGTTTAACTGGCCGAAGAAGCAGTCCTAGGGCTGCAGAGGAATGAGAGGAACCCCATTTTCCTCCTCTGTCATCTTAGGAGGTCAGCTACTGGCCATCTCTCCCAACTCCCCAAACCATAGGAAGGAGGTGTGGCCTCTCCCTGGGGGTTCCAGAGAGAACCCAGTTAAGTGCTTGCCCTGTCCTCAGACCCTGTGAAGTCAGGTCTCCTAGACCTAAGGCCACCCTTCCCCAGGGTCAACTGACATTAGAACAGAGTCCACCAGCCCCTGGAGATTTGACCATGGCCTCCAGTTCCTGGGGCTCAGAGAGGATGATCCAGGAGCTGGGACCACCCTGGGAGTGAGCTACAAAGGTTGTGGTGGGCACTGTGAGCCTGTTCTCAGGGGCACCAGAGAAGGGGTTAGAAACCCAGCAGGTTGAATTTCCAAAAACTGCCCTGGGATCAGGCATATTTTCTCAGCCATCTGAGTGTGGTTTTAAATGGGAAACACAAGCCGGCAAAGGCAGAGCCTGTTTGGATGCCCCTCCCCTCTCCCACCCCAGAACCCACCACGGAGCTTGCTTTCAACAAGGCAAACATGTGATTATATTTATTTCACAGGCCTGGGAGGCCTGATTGTCATTGACCCTCCTCCCTGCTGGGGTCACATAGACCTGGGTTTTCTACCCATGGGTTTTTTTTTTTTTTCTTTCTAGGAGTTGAGGGTGGTAAAGACTTGCAGAATTGAAGTGGAGGGAAATCAGAGTTTTAGAATGAGCTTTGGGTTACCCGAACTAATTAGGTGAACCCCAGTTGTCCTATCTGTAAGATGGAGGTGACCAGACCTCCTTCTGTGGTGACCAGCCATCAACATGGTCCAAGCCTTGGGTCCCCATTATAGACGACTAATGTGTGTAACTAATAACGTTACAGAAATGCTGTCATGCCTGAGGTTGGATCCTGACATTGTGGCTTCCTCTTTGTTCAGTCCTAGGCCACTTCTAGGGAATGCAGCTGGCACGGTGTAAGGAAGCTCAGATGACCTCTGTGCTAAGGGACTGAAGCCCAGAGGTTCTCAATCTGTGGGTTGCAACCCCTTTGGGGTCGAACGAGCCTTTCACAGGGGTCACTTTAGACCATCCTGCATGCCAGATAAAATTACATTATGATTCGTATCACTAGCGAAATTACAGTTATGGAGTAGCAATGAAATTAACTTTATGGTTGGGGGTCCTCACAACATGAGGAACTGTATTAAACGGTTGAAGCATTAGGAGGGCTGAGAACCAATGCTCCGGCAATGTCAGCATCGAGGGTCCTCCCTGTCTCACCCACAGGTGATGTCTCTTTGCAACCTCTTTTTTTCAGTACTGAACTTGAACCCAGGCCCCCGTGAATGCTGGAGGAGCGTTTTACCACTGAGCCCACAACCCCAATCCTGTGATTATTTGCTTACTCGTTTTTGTGCCAGGGCCTCACTCTGTAGCCTTGACTGTCCTGGACTCCTGTGTAGCCCAGGCTAGCCTTGAACTCACCTTCTCCCGCCTCCAGGGATCAAATGTGTGAGCCGCTCTCGCTCCTGTTTATTCTGAGACGGGGTCTCACTAAGTTGTCCTGGTTAACCCTGAGTTCACTATGTAGCCCAGGCTAGCCTTGGACTTTCAATCCAATCTCAGTTTCCCAATTATCTGGGGTTGCAGGTCAGAGTCACTGGGCTCAGTTTCTCTGAAAGCTCTTCTGTGATCTCCCACCAGCTCAGCCTAGCTAAGCAGCCCCCAGATCCCGACCCCGTAGAAACATTGCCAGGAGATGAGCGTCTGAAATTCCTTAGGCCCCTAAATCTGGGTGCAATTTACTCTCCAGTTGTCAGTCACTAATAGATCCCAACAGTCCCTAATCCCTCTGGCTTGGAGCACCCTAGCAGCTGTCCTTCTGAATATGGGCCTTGGTTTCCCTGTCCCATTTTGTCACAACCCCCCCTCCATCCTAGACCCAGTCTTCAGAGCTCTTCTCGAACTTGTGGAATCTCTTCACAGGTGCCTTGACTTTCTTCCCCAGGACACCCTAGCAGGTCTGAGCTGCCCCAGAATTCCTGTCTCATGGAATGTGACTCTGGAACTTTAGCTTCAGCAGAAATTCTTCCAAAGCCCCTAGCACACTGTGGTCAGTAAATACGGCTAAGTGGGGCATGCAGCTCGGTGGGCGGAGTCCTTGCCTAGCATCCACGAAGCCCTGGGTTTGGTTCCCCAGTACTGCATAAACCAGATATGGTGGCTCATGCTCATAACCCCAGTACTCAGGAGTTAGAGTAAGGAGGATCACAAGGTCACTCTCTGCTACACAGTGAGTTCAAGACCAATCTGGTGTCCATGAGAACCTGTCTCAAAATAAATAAATGAGGCCAGAGAGACAGCTCACAGCATGAAGGTACCCACCACCAAGCGCGACAATCTAACTTAGATCCCTGGGATGCACGTGATAGAAGGCGGGAACTGACTCCTAAGGGCTGTCCTCTGACCTCCGTGCACAGCCTGTGCACGTGTACACACACAATAAATAAAACGGAAAAAGATTTGTAAATCAACAAGCAACTTTTATTTCTCCTAAGCCGTTTGCACCTTTCCTAAAGTCTTGTGAGACACCATGTGCTGAACACCACACCACATGCCAGGGACCGTGCCATGTGGTGAACATCACACCGAGTGCTAGGGACTGTGCAATGTGGTGAATGCCACACTGTGTGCCAGGGACTGTGCCAAGTGGTGAACACCGCACCGCGTGCCAGGGACTGTGCCATGTGGTAAATATCACACCACATGCCAGAGCCTGTGCCATGTGGTGAACGCTGCACCGCGTGCCAGGGACCGTGCCATGTGGTGAAGGCTGCACCGCGTGCCAGGGACTGTGCCATGTGGTGAACACCGCACCGCGTGCCAGGGACTATGCCATGTGGTGAACGATGCACCGCGTGCCAGGGACCGTGCCAAGTGGTGAACACCGCACCGCGTGCCAGGGACTATGCCATGTGGTGAACGATGCACCGCGTGCCAGGGACCGTGCCAAGTGGTGAACACTGCACCGCGTGGCAGGGACCGTGCCATGTGGTGAATGCCACACCACATGCCAGGGACCGTGCCATATGGTGAACGCCACACCGCATGCCAGGGACTGTGCCAAGTGGCTACTTATTTTAATACCTTTCTGAAGTGGCTATTTCTAGAAAACTGAAGTAGAGGCTGGAAGCCAGTACCTTCCCACTCTAGAATCCACACTGCCCAGTTTTCCACACCTCATCCATCACCATGGCTGTCTTTTTAGTATCCCCAGGACTGGATCCAGAGTAACACCCCCCAACTCTCCCCACACCCCGCCCTCTCCATCACCCTCAACTCCACCCACCAATGCTGAGTTTTATTCCTCGTGTCTGGCGGATGTTCACTGCCTTGCCTTCAGCCAACCCTTTCACCAGCCTTCTTACAAGCCCTGTGTCACCTTCCCTGGCAGCCTAGCCCAAGCCCAGGCTTCCCTTGAGAAGCCCCTACCTCTCTGTTCCTGGTCTAGGCTGGGCACAGATGTACCTGTCCGGACTCAAGGTTTTACCAAAGCCGAGACTAAGCAATGGCTCACAACCATCTGTAATGGGATCTGGTGCAGCTGGCCCAGGATGCCGTCACACCAGTGCCAATCCTCCTTAGGCCTGAGGGCATACATGGAGGCTGAACACTGTACATATGAAATAAATCTAAAAAAAAAAAAAAAACAACTCAAAGCTTCCCCTCCTCACCACACACTCCCACACCCTTGCTGCAGCACACAGGTTACATGAGCTCTCCCCAAATACCCTGTGACCTTGTTCATGCTGCCCAACCTTCTCTGGAAGTTCTTCCCTTCCCTTTCTGCTTGGCTTGCTCCTACTCATCCGTCAAAGCACCCTTCGTGGTCACCCCCTCCACGAAGCTCTAAACATCTTCTCCCAGCAGAACTGTCCCTGTTTTCTGCATGGGTGCCCTTCCTGCTGTCTCACTCTCCTTATGTCTGCACAAGACGCCTGCCTCCTGCACTGGGCTGTCTTATCCATCTCTGTATGCTCGTATATAGCAGGCACTCCTTAGACGCACATGGCTTTCCCTCCTCTATATTCTCATCCTTGACAATTGGCTGATACTCCTTGTTACCCCCCCAACAGGTCTTGGGGGTTCACTCCCTACCCCTCTTCAAAACAAAACAAAACAAAACACCTCCATCAATTACCTACCCTATGCAAAAAAAAAAAAAAAAAAAAAGAAAAGAAAAAAAAGAAAAAGAAATCAAAATGAGGCATGACTGTGGTCTGGCACTCGGCCCCTCTCCCAGGGTCTGGGAAAGACAAGAAAGGCGCGGGGAGGGATGCAGGCAGGGGAGGCTCCAGCACCCTGCCCCCCCCCCCCAGGAAATTGGCTTTGGCTCCACCTTGGCGGTGGTGGGGGTGTCAGTGTTCTGACTTTCTGGCATTTCATTTATGCCTTGGAAGTTGGCGCGAGCTGTCAGGGGATCTGGGGAGGGGCCTGGATGGTGGCAGGGGTTGTCGCTATGAGTAGTCCCTGACATCCCATTGGTTTTCTCCCTTTGCCCAGGGCAAGATCAAACATCAAAAGCACAGGCTGGTGCCTGGGTGATGGAGCCTGGCAAGCCTCTTCCAGATGTGTGCAGCTGTTTCTCCCAGTTCCCATCCGGAGGTTTGGACTTGGAAACCCCTGTCAGCCATCCAGTGGGTCCCTGATAACCAGGTTAGAACGTAGGGGGCTGGCATCCTCTCCTCCCATCCGCATCCCAGCTTTCCACTGATGGAGGCCCCCATGTTCTCTCAGCCTCTCCTTCATCCAAGGTTTCTTTTAAGACCCCATCAGCTGGGAAGTCCTTCTCGCTTCATGTTTTACATCCTTTCTGTTGTAATAGCATTTCTCCTGGGGCTGCAGAAAGGTAAAAGAGAGACTCTTGGGCAGAGAGGAAGGAAAGAGAAATGCTTGGGATCATTTGACCAGGGAAATGTGGGAAGATAATGAAATACTTGGTGCTCGAGTTAATCTGAAAATGGGAGCACTCCACTTCCAGGCACTCGGCTGGCAGAGAGCTCTCCGCCTGTTAGCCGCCCGAGTCCCTCTTCCCAAATGCTATAAGCTCCTAATAAGGATGTAATACAGTTGAATGTATTACAAATTTGATTGTTTATAGAAATTTATCCAGCTGCAGACTAGGGCTGGGAGGACTGACCCCGTGGGAAGATGGGAGAGCAGGAGATTGGGGTGGGTGAGGAAGGAGGGTTGGGAAGAGAGAGAGCAGAGAAGAGGGGCAGCGGGAGGGGCGTCAGGACAGGAGTAGGAGGAAGGTGTTTGGAGGAGGGGAGGGGTAAGAAGAAGCAAGGGTGGACAGAATGGAAGAGGAGAGGGAGAAAGCAGGGTGATGGGAGTAGAAAGGAAACTTTGAGAGGGGTGAGACTATACTACCCAGATGCAGCTCCCCCCCCCCCCCGTCAGAGGAGTGGGAACCACAGATCAAGGAGATGGTTGGGAGAGTTAGCTGGAATTACTGCCACGGAGGAGGAAAGGGGCAGCCTTCTTCTGTGGCATGGAAGGGTATGGTTCTCCCGCATACCTCCGGGCTTGCACCTTTGCAGGCTACATCCTGTGTGGTGAAGCAGGGAACGTGGCTCTGCCCTCCTGTTGTCCAAGAGCAGTGTGTGAGCTGGAACTTGGGGTCAGCATTGGATGGGCCTAAGTCTACAGTCTATGGATGGGCTCAGGAAGGCCGAGGCCACATGGGGTGGCAATGATGGCATGGGAACCTGCATCCTCCTCCTCCTCCTCTTTGCCACACCTTTGAATACTAAAATCTCATTGGAGGATTTTGATGTTTACCTCCAAGATGGCAGAACTGTCCCAAGCCTGGCTCTTAAGTCACAGAGTCCTTCTCTTTCCCAGCAGCCCCCCTCCTGCAAGTTGGAGAGAGAGAGAGTATTGCGTGAAGAATGGCTCATTAGTCCCACAGGGAGAGGTTACAGTGTCCTCACTCCTAGGCACAAGCACAGGTGTGTGTTGGGGGACAATGACATCTGACACGTGGGGCTTAGAGAAAGAGAAAGACGGGAGTCCAGAGTGGTCTCTGAGGATGAGCAGAGACAGCCAGGCCTGCTGCGCAACACCAGTGACGATTCCTCAGGAAGGCTCATTGAACTGGTCAGAGCAATGGGCTATTTTCACTGGTGGAGCTCTAGATGCATCTAGAACCTTCTAGGACCTTCTTCTCAACCATGAGGTCTACACCATATTGTCCTTTTCTTGGATTTTTGCTCCCTTACTCCAACATGTGCTAACATATATACACATACACTCAACAAACACGAGAAATTGGCACATGCCAGGCATCAGTGCCCATCACCAAAGAGTTCATGCCCTGTGGCAGTGGTTCTCAACCTGTGGGTCTCAGCCCTTTTGGGGGTCGGACTAAGAACATCAGAAAGCACAGGTATTTACACTACAATTCACAATAGTAGAAAATTACAGTTATGAAGAAGCAATAAGAATGATTTTATGGCCCACACTGGAGCACCGGACTGAGCTCCCAAAGGAGGAGCAGAAGGAGGGAAAATATGAGCAAAGAAGTCAGGACCACGAGCGGTGCACCCACCCACGGAGACAGTGGGGCTGATCTATTGTGAGCTCACCAAGGCCAGCTGGACTGCGACTGAAAAAGCATGGGATAAAACCGGACTCTCTGAATATGGCGGACAATGAGGGCTGCTGAGAAGCCAAGGACAATGCCACTGGGTTTTGATCCTACTTCATGTTCTGGCTTTGTGGGAGCCTAGCCAGTTTGGAT